>NC_134039.1:28760404-29115705 GCF_965140245.1 Athene noctua
GTCAAGGACTGGAAGAATATTTCTTTGGATCACATTCTTTTTTCATATATTTATTAAGGGTTGAGGATAAAATTCATCAAGGAACTCTTCAGCAATATTTTTTGTTTTAACTGAAAACCAGAAGCCTTGGGCTTTAACAATTGCATAAGAAGGTACTTTTCATAATCATAAATCAAGTCTTCACAGAAAGCCTCCAACATTAGTGTGGCCTAAAAGGGAAAGGGCAGCTGTGGACATTTAATACAGGGCTGTACGGATGGAAGAGAGAGAGCAAAGTTCATGTGTGCAGAGGAAAACTGTTCTGGGAAGCACAGGCAGTAGGGGTGAAGGGCAGAGCTCAACACTTGCCAAGGCCAGTTATTTTTGTTCTTTCTTTTGCAATTACATCCAAGCAAGTAGGGATTTGATAGAGGCCAGGAGGCTATTCCCAAAGCCAAACAGAAATTACTAAAATCAGGACTAATTCACAGATAGCTCTGGCCTATAAATATCAGAAGAAGAGCAGAGAGCAGAATAAATATTTACAAACTCAGCATAGCTGATTGTTTTGGTAAAGTATATAGGTTTTTATCCACACAGGGAAGTAAAACTCCCTAAGCAAGCCATATAGACATTTGCTTATTCAGACTGTCTTATTTAAAGAAAAACAACAACCAACCAACCAACAAACAAACGTGGTATTAAACACAAACAAACAACTGAGAAAGGGCTAAAACTCATTTCTTTTGTATACAGATCAACAGCTTTCTGGTTTCCAGGTAATACAGAGACTGAAGAATTTCAGAATGCATCTTGGGCAACATGGGTGGAAATTTGCAGAAGGCTCTGAACATACCCCAGAATATATGTGAAGCAAAGAGGCCACCTTAAGACTGTGAACCTCAAATCCAAGCAAAAGGCAGACTCTAGACCAAGACTGCTTAGCTGAATTGCAACTTTGAAATCTCTTGTGTGCATGCACACATGTGCACACACGTGTGTGGGGGGGAAGGAGGGAAATTTTGTTTTAATTGAAAACGGGAATCTTAGCATTGATTAAGTCAAGCAGAGTATAGACATGCACTGTGCAAAAGCTTCCCCCATAGAGCTTTGGCAATGCACCTCGCTCCTGACCTGCAAAACTCCCTGCTATTCCAGTGCTGAACCTCCTGGGCAGAGAGAGAATCACATCAATTTGTCATTGTGGTGATACTGGTTATGTGATGAGAACCAATTGCCAATTATGACAAAGATCACTGAATCTCTCTGCAGCTGACCTGAGCAACATTTGAAATCTCATCTCCAGAGAAATAAATTACCATTAACCCTCAATAAAACCTCCCTCTCAACTTATCTGTAAGATGAAAATAGGTGTGTGAATGCAAGTTCAGTGGGGAGAGATCCACATGGGGCAGGGCAAGTGGAATGAGGTTGCTTGTATTAAGCATCAAATATCTCAAAACATGAAAGGTCAGTATCTCAGAAATGCCAAGTCCGCAAAATAGAGTAAATAAAATCCTTTCACATATGAGATACGACAGTTTTTCAATGCAATGAAAATGCAGTTGTGGGGGTGGGTGGGTTACGCTTTGTTCTTACAGTCTCCCATCACACAAAGCTGGTTTACCTTATCCTGCCTTCCCCACAGGGAGCCTGTTGCTAGTGCAATGGGAACAGGTTGGTATGAGGGCTCAAGTGACTGACTCCCTGTTTGTTCAAAAGGCTGGGGAACCTGATCTCACATTATAGACGGGAGTGTCTAGAAGCATTTGTACATGCTACCCAGAAATGACCATGCTCAGAATCTGGAGTCAGAGGGAACAGGAGACAGTTCCCAAAATAGCTTTTCCCTTTCCCCATTACACTAATTCCTGCTGATCTCTACAGAGTATATTCTCTAGGCAATGAACTGCCTTTTACTCTGCAATCAAAACAAGAGAAGCAGGTACAGGAACAGGACTTACCTTCGAGCCACGCTCATTAAAGATTATCTCTACATCAAGGATTTTGCCGAATTGCTGCAAAGAGACAAGGGGGGAAAAAAATATTTACTTTTGGCAATGCGTTTTTCCTACCTTTTAGGGGCTGGGTTAGTGCAAGAAGGCAGGTGAGAATATTTCCATTTCAAGCACACAGGCAAAGGCATAAAATCCCAGTGACATGACCCAGTTCTCTCAGGTTAGGACATGTGGATCTGATCCTCTTGGTCATACATCCTAGGTTTTCTCACAAAAGTCTAAAGGAAGAAGAACAATCTCCAGAAGAGTTTTAGGGATTTAAGGTAGCTTTTATTTTCCCCCTTTAATCTAAAAAATTCTTCCTTCCCTCATTCTACTATTTCATCTTAGACATGGGTGTATGCTTTCACCTCAGACCTCGAACATTTCTCGTATGTAATTCAGCATCTCATCTTCCTCCTGAAGTGACTATCACAGAGAGAAATTTAACAGTGATGATGTTTTTCTGGAGGGGATACTCACATAAGACTCCCAACCTCAGGGCTTCCAAACCCTAATTCTCCCCCCATCTCCCACTTTACTTTCACAAACTAAGCCTTCAAAAGAATTGATGGCAAATTCAGAAACCATGAAAATGGCTAATCCCCAACAAGTCATTCAACTTCAACCTGTGACATACATCAGGCTGTTGATAACCTATGCAACTTTATCCCACACGATACTATGCTGACCTCTGCCTGGACGCCCCGAGGAGAGCACCGCGCTGTTTCAATAGCTGGTTCCAAAGAGATCCTTACTTAGCACAGAGCAAAAATGGGAAATGAGAGCTACAAGCTAGAAAAGGAGATTTACCATGCTCTGTGGAACCATATATGGATCACATCCCTTACCTTAGAACATATTAAAATATTTTTACTGAACTGACCAGATTCAAGCCAGTAACCTATAGATAAAAGCATCACCACTTCACCAAGAGACCTGCAATGCTCTGTCCTCTAGAAGTGTCAGTGTTATATCTCCAAACTGGAGGTCTGCTCTCCAGAAGGACAGGTCTAAGATCTCATTTTCATGAGCATATATACAGAGCAGTCTTTATTCTAAAGATGCAGATTTTGCTCAGACAAATGCTATATCTGGGTGTTTTTCCTATCCCATTATTTATGAAAGCTTCCATCAACATGGTTTGATCTCACTGCTTGCAGATGACTTAAAAGGTGGTATAACAAATGAAGGAAGGGTCAAGAAGAAAAGAGAGGATGGTTTTACAGTTATGAAAGATGACCACCACAGCCTCTGGGCACTAGGACTCTCTCCACTCTGCCACAGTGCTCTTAGTACTTGGGGTTTTTTTTTGTAATTAACATTTCCATTCAGAGTCAAATGGTTATAATGCTCATTTTGTGGGTGCCCCACTTAAAGACTCCTGACCAGATCTGCAAACATGGAACATTTACAACACTAAGCCATGATGGCTGAGGAGAAGCTCTGAATATGTAAAGCAATAAAAAGTTATGAAGTCCCTAGAACAAGTATTTCACAACTGTCTTTAAGCAAACAAAACGCTTCCAACAATTTTAGCTATAGTTTCTGTCTGCTTCCATTCTCCATTCTTAAAAAGGAGATAGTTGTATTATTTTACAAATGTTGGTTCACAGATGTTGTTTTTACTGTTCTGTTGTTTAAGGACAACACTTGATCTTCTATTCATCCCAAGAACAATTGAATTCACAACATCCCATGTCACACAAAGTTTGAATAATGCTAATGTAAACATGCATCTTCCTTGAAACCTCAACATCTCAACAGCTTAGGCTTGATCCATGCTGGATCCTCTTTTGACCACTGCTGTGCTAATCACAGCTAAAATACATTTTCTATTTCTATTCCACACTTGGTGGGGCTTGTCTATAAAGGAGATTAGCTGTCGATTGCTTTTTGTTGTCTTTGTTGCATACGGCTTGGGCACTGCCATGAAGGAAATCAGTCATGATTGCTTTCTTAGTAGACTATTTCAGTGTTGTTACACGGCAGGGGCTGAACCTATTTAATAGCTCATGGCTGCTGAAGGGCTGTCCCTGCTCCCTTGTCCTTCCTTGTTTGGTCTCACCAGCTTCCTGAAGCTGGCCCCAGTTTTCATTCTCACCTGTAACTGATACAGCTCACCAATACTGTAAAAAAACTATCCCAATGTAAGAAACAAAGTTTTTGACGATTTACTGACCTGAAGTGGCTCAAAGGGTCATGTGAGCATTAGGACTCTGAGAAGTAAAAAAAAAAAGTGAAAAGCAGCACACCCTTCCCGAGAGCAGGACCTGTCCCTGCCGGATGAGCTCAGCTGCCTAGCCTTGCCACACACACTGCAACAGCCAGGCTCTCGATAAATGCAAATGCCAGAATTATTTTCAGAATCTTCAAAGCCATCAAAAAAAAAAAAAAAAAAAAAAAAAAAAAAAAAAGCCATGCCATCTTCCCCTTTCTCCACACCCAGCTGGGCCTGGATCCTAGGGTATTACTGCCAGCACTGCCTGCCAGCCCTGCTCAGCTGAGCTCACCGGGCAGTTTCCACACCAACAGGAAATCCTGTCTTGTGTGTTTAATTTCTTGCAGCTGACAAAAAGCTCACAGTAAGGCTGAATGTAACCGATCTGATCTAGCTCCATGAGAGGTGTCAGGGCTGCCTCTCTGCCCTGTAGATGATGGAGGTATGTCATTTCCCAGATGACAGAATTAAGACTGGTGACAGAACCATGTGGTTGCAGTGAGCACAAGTTTGATGTCTTCTGCCATGGGCTACATCCACCCATGCAAACTGTCCCAATCTCTTTTCTACCTAGGAGTTGTGGGTGTTTGAAGAGGCAGGAGGGAAGGACCTTCCTGGGAGAGAAGGAACAGAGACAACAGGGGCTAACTGCTAAACTGAGGTTTGCTGGGGAAGGGTTTCCTGCTCTGTGAAATTCCCCGGAAGCAAGCAGCACGGCCTCGAGGTCTAAGAGGACATGTGCTGGGCTCTTCAACACTGCTGAGACCATTGCCACAGCTGCTCTGGACAGGTGCTAACACCACAGCTCTTGTCCTCACTGCTTGCAACAGTTACAGAAGGTCCAGCACTAGAGGCAAGTTTTTTTTGGTAGCACGCCAGACTTTTCCTGAAGCATGAAAGCAGGAAAAAAGAACTAGTTCATTTTAATAGTTTATATCTCCTTCAAAGTTGAATCTAATTTAGTGGAACATAAAAAGGCACTTTGTTCTCTGATGGTGCTTCCATACAAATGTTAACAGCCTACTGCAAACAATGGAAGTTTTAAGGTCACAATTTTTGCATGGAAAATGCTAGGCCATCTAAATACAAGGGTCAAAACCAAATGCCCCCATAGTAATTTTTTAAAATCATGTATACATGCATGTTTGTATTTTCCAGCAGACAGAGGGTCTGGCCAAATAAAACAAGATCCATGCTTAAGTCATCCATGAAGACTAAGCCTCCTCTAATCTCTGACCTTGAAGACAGGAGTCACTGTTATCACAGACCTGATTTGTTCACTCAATGATTAACAAGAACATCTACTTACAACCCTGCACAGCAACAGGGGGAAAAAAATCCTCAGCACAGTTCACAGCCTCTGAAGAAGGCACTGCAGGACTACGCATCTCAAATGCTCAGGTCTGACAAGAAGCCTCTTCCACGAACTGCTCATGCATACACCATATGATAGCTAGATATACACACTCCCAGTCATGCCATGGCATAGGAGCTACAGCATCTTGTCCTATCTTAATCCTCCATTCCCTGGAGTGACCTTGTACCAGCTTTTAGTTATTTTTCTGTAAAGCAGGTAAATGAGAATCATCTCCTCTGCAGTGGTAGCAAGGGCTGCTGGAATTAACAGTTTTAAGAGGCATAAAGATATTAGCAGACATCAGCTATGACCAGAACCCAATTTTCTTGCTTGAACATGATGTACCTTATCATAGAGGCAAGGATGGGTATATGCATGCTGTGTGTTTCTTTCCATCCAGATGACATGAAGGCAGCAGATTTTTCCAGCAGAGGCCATAACTACATTATACTGGCACCAGAGAGCTTTTGCCTTCCAAGGCACTGGCAGTTTGGTAGGGCCCCTCCTGTATGCTCTGTCACAGCTGGCCCCGCCTCCTCTCCCTGTCCAGAGCTTTCAAAATCAGCTCTAAAATGTCCCAGACAAATAACCCTAAAGATGCAAACAACACTGAATTATCTAGAAATCATGGAACAACAAAAGGTAACATGAGCCACCATTCAGCAATATCACATCCCTACAAGAGAACTGTATGCCCAAGCACCTTTGCATCAGCTCTATAAAATTCACTTAAGACATGAGTGCAGCGAAATAACTAAACCTCAAAGTGCCAAACAGTCCATTCTCAAACATGGTAGAAATTCAAAATAGCCAGGAAACCAACCCCCTATGCAGGAAACCATTCCAGGCCCTCAGGCATGAGATGCATACACATGAGCATTTTACATGCAGGGTAAGTCTGTGCTGCAGAGTCCTTACACTATCTCCCAGCTCTATGAGAAATACTTTCAGCTGAGAACAACTGGCTCCATCGTAGCATGTATTAGTGCCTAGTTACAGCAGCATGGAGTCTGCTAGAGCCACACTGCTATCAGCACATGAACTTCCTCACCTAAAGCTGGGTCACATCTTTTCAAAATACCGGAGCCAACCCTGCTACAGCCAACCCTGTTCAGCCAAGCAAGACCAGTATGCTTTGCTGACAGGAAGATGGAAACATCAAGGATTTATAAACCAAAGCACTACCACAGTTTACCAACTGAACAGACAGTAAGCCAACAAGCCCTTATTAGGATTGACCTGTTGCCCAGCAAAACACAAATTTTCTAAGAAACCAGACTTTAAAAGGAAACCAACACAAAGAGTACAGATTTCTAACTGGATTTACAGAACGCAGCCATCCCAGCAAACAAAGTTATGAGGAACATAGTTTCTCAATCATTTGTTATCCTCTGACACACAAATAAAAGATTTTCACATGAAACAGTGAGATGGGTGTGAACAGTACCACAGGGATGTTTAACACCAGGCTAGCTTCCAGGTTTACAATTCCAAGTCCTTGTTCTTGCTTTGTGCCATTCCCAGAGGTGTGACTGCATCATAACTTGGTCCTGCTGCCACAGAAAAGGTACTTGGACCCATGCCCACAAAAGCAGCATACATTCGAAGGTCAGTCTGAGAGAACTCTCACAACGTAGACTGAACCCATATAAAACTACTGGGTTATAAAAGAGGACTCCATCTAATTTTACACAGGTCTTTTCTGTAAGTAAATCCAGCTACAGCACAGCACTGTTTCCCAGATGATATTCAGACCACTCTCACTGCAAACTCTTTCAGTAACATTTATGAAAACCTATCAAATCTTAGATAAAAGTGTGATCCAACCATCGCTGCCTTCCACCAGAGTCACTACAGAAGTTTCTATGTCCTGTGGCATCAGTACAGTTTTCACAGAGCAAGACAGACAATACAATAGTTGCTGACAGCTGCAGCAGCACAAGTACCCCTGCGCCAAAGTACCATGGTCCCCAGCAGAGGCATGCACACAAACCAGGATGCTCAAGCAGCACTGAGCGCACAAGTCACTTCAAAAGGTGACTCCAGAAATCACACTAGTAAAACACATCAGGATAAATGCCAAGTGCCCCTTCTAACTCTACCCAACATCAACAGGAACAAAGTCCTGACCTGTGACAGGGCTGGAGCGCTCTCTCATTGCAGGAAAAGCTTAGGAACAAGAATCATCACAAACTGGCAAACCCTGTGTCAGAATATTTGGTCTGAAATACTGGCACGTAGGACTTGTTATGTGTCATCGGTTGCCAGTATTATTTGGAGATGAAAAAACTAAAATACATCTTGATATCCAGAAGACAGGATTTCCTCCTTTAGATGTCCAATACACTCAGAAAGCAGAGTCCCTTTTGACAACTTTCCACTGCTGTACTTCAAGCCTCACTGCATCAGCACCTGCAGGCCAGAGCTTCTTGGTCGACTGTATTATTTACCTACTTTATACTTAATGAGTAGCTTTCTGCCATTGGCAATACTTGTGTATCATGAATTACTTGTGTATTTAAATTTATTTACTGACAAATACAGATTTTAAATTCTACCAAATTCTTGGTGAGAAAGAACTGTAGTCTAGCTTGTTATTGCTTTAGCCTCAGACCATAGGCTCCTGGAGGTGTTTTGCAGTCTTAACACCAGAATGAAGTTTGATGAGAAATTATATCCACTGAGATATTTTAGGATGTGCAGAGTGTCAAATGTTTCCCCAGAGGCCAAGATCTGAAGGCTGCAAGAGCTTCCAAAAATATCTGAGCTCCCAAAGCTATGTTGCTTGGGTCATACAAAGCAGTGGTCTACCACAAACATACATAAAAGAATCTCACAGTGGAGGTAGGAAAAGGATAACAACATTACCTGTCTTAAAATCCCATGTTAAAAAAAAGTACCTACCATTCTGTCACCTTTAATAACTTATTAATAACTTCATTAACTGAAAGTTATTAAAGGTGACCAAATAGTCACCTTTATATAAAGCAGCTATGCATTATTACTGCTGTAGCTGATAACACACAAAAACCCTTTATCAACTGAGCTGATTACACCCCCCACCACAAGCAGTTAACAGCCTACAATCAGTAGCCATGAAGCCAGCATGTTGTAAAAAAGGCAATACCTCCATCTGAAGCCAGAGTTTGAGAGAATCCACACCCTGTACTGTACAATCCCACCTACATCTACAGTAATCATAAACGTAGTCCTTATTTTTATTTTACGCTACGTCCTTTTTAAAAATAGCTGGAGATTCTCAAGCAAAGAGCATTTCACCATGGTAAATTCTGAGAAATGTCAATTCTAACTCTCCATACTGTTGCTCTTGCAACAGATAAGAATTTAGTGCAGAGACATCTCTATGAACTACCAAAACGATCCACTTGGGACTGTTTTTTGGAGACAATTAATGAATCAGCTTGAGAACAGATGGGTTTTCCTCTTGCAGGCAGTCCAACCTAGCCTCCATCTTCCCCAGGAGGCTCTGAAGTCCATTTAACTCTAAGTCCAGAACTGACCAGCCAACTTTATACTGGGACAAAACCAGGCTTCAAGAAGCCTGAGGTATGAGCTATGAGGTACAAGCACAGACACCACCACAGCCCAAAGCTGAAAGGACTGGAAACACATTGGAGGGAAACATGAGCTTTCTTTCTGCCTACTTAGTCCAGTAAGGAAGGAGACAGCTTGCCACCAGTTAAGGAGAAGATTACTACCATCATGTCAGAGTCCTTAACACACACTAGCCAAAGAATGTTCCTCAGAAACTGTTTGAAAAGAGTTACAATCTTGTTTTTAACACCCTTCTACTCACTGGTAAGTTGTTCCATTGTTTAAATTAGCCTAAATGACTAAGAATTTTTCTCTTATTTGAAGGTTAATTGTGTTAAATCTCAGCTTCCAACTGGAAAATCTTACTATGACTGTAAACAAGACCTAAAACCCCTTATTAGTATGTATCATCCATGCATAAGCACCTGTACAGAACAGACTTGTCATCTCCCAACCTCTCTTTAATAAGCTGAATAAATCATGTACCCAAAATCTTGCACACAGTTAAAAAAACCCACTCATCTTCCAAACCCTAGATAATTTTTTTTTTGATCCTAAACTGATCTTAGAACTGAACGAAATTATGCAGTCACCATCTTTTCAACTTTGAAAGAGATCACATCCCTCCTCCAGCCTGATAGGTCTCTTTGCATTGTTGAAGTAGCTATCTTCAATGATCACTAGTGCTCTCCCAAATTCCAAAGAAAGCTTTCCATCCTACAGGCACAACCTGTTTCCCACATAGTACTCTGCAATGAGCTGCATCAAACAAGTTTTTGTTGGATTTATGGCCAGTTAACCAGGCATTTCAAGTCACTCTCTAACAGTAAGTAACCTTACCTTACTCTTTCCTCCTCCTTAAATAGTTTTTTAACTGCAAGTCTTACTGGCAAGGTTTTAACAGTACTGTCTCTGTGGGTTGATACAGATACTGAACAGGACTAACTTCATGAAACAGATCCTTGGGGAAGCTGACACCAGAAACAGTCTTCACCACTAATGTCTCCCAAATAGCTACTATTATATTTATTACTTATTATTAAATAGGGTTTTAATCCCTCTAATGTATGCTGTGTTTATTTAAGTATTTTCTTAAAAATCAGAATTGGTCACTTGGACAAATTCAATTGGTTGAGCCACATTCAACTACATCAGTATTGCTTTGTACAATTTTGTCAAAATAGACAAGACAGTATTTGTCTGAAAAGATATATATTACCCTATAGAAAGCCACACTGAATAGATATTAAACCATTTATTCAGATTCTAAAGTTTTTAAAACCTTCCAAAATGATTTCTATCTTAGATCAACATATGGAACATATGGTTCATAGCTCTTTGGGTCATCCCTTTCAATTTTTTCAATATTGAATCCTTGTGGGCAGCATTCGAGCCTTCTGCAACTCCCCTAGCTTACAAGAACTGGCTAAAAATTTACATTAATGAATAAAAGAGCTCCTCGCTTTGGCTATTATCTTTCAACATACTTTACCTAGACTGGCTGGCTTTTAAATACTAGCAAGCATCCTCCTTTGTTACAAATTACATACAAAACCAGGTACAAATACCTCCTGTTACATCACAAGCAAAGCAAGACGGGGGGTTTTGATGGTTCTTCTGGGGTTTTTGGGTTTTCTTTTTTTCCCCCCCAAACACACAACTATTTCCTAATTTTATATTGGACCTACACCTAGATCTTTTCTCTTTGCATCTAAAAAACCTGACACCTTTTCTCAATCTACATCACTGATATCTCCATGATTAGCATATTTCCTTTCTCACCTGCTTCTTTAAGTTGCAACTATATTCGCTGCCATTTACTTCCTCCTCCTCTTCAATCTTCCTGCCTAATGTGCAGAATGCTTTGTGTTTTGTTAACACAGTTTCAGTGACTGTGGAATCATGCCTTTTCGGCCATCAGTATGATTTTGTTGAATACTTCATCGCTTCCATTAGCACTTCCCTTTTGAAGACACCTTCTCCCAGGCATTAAACTCAAAGAAAAGATTCCTCTAAAGCTCCATTGCTGTCTGATGCCATATTCTGTTTGCACAAAGTAAATACAGACAAATAACAATCACTGGTACCTAGGCAACCGTGGGATTTCAGGTCAGCTATTAACTCTTCTTTATCTGCTAGAACAAGGTCAACTATTGATTTATTCCACAGTGGGTGCAGAACTGCGTTCATTAAAAAATGACCTGTTCCTTCTAGAAGCCTTCTGGAGGTCTTTTTACTGGCATCATGAAATGCCAAGTAAATATTACCTGTTTTAAGCAGCCTATTTTATTTGCCTCCCTATAAGAGCATATACATAAGGAAATGTTTGTTCCATTCCTGAGGATGTCTCAGGGACCTGGTAGAAACACGCAATAGGTGAGAGATGGTTTGAAACCTCAGTAACTTGAATTTGTCAGGAGATCCTTACGTCTGCAGGTCTCACAAATGGTAAAGGTTTAGAAAGTGTTATGTAATATCCATTTAATCTCACATGAGACAACATGCTGGAAGTCCACCTCTACTCAAGTCTGGACGAACATTAGTTCTGTGCCCCAGGATTGGGCTGACTTCTTGCATGCTGTTCCATCCTCAGGGGACTACTTTACTCTCTTCCCTACCATCACATTTATTTCTTCCTCCATGGCTTTGCTGTCTACACAATTTCTCTCTTTGTATAGTAGCTAGGAAAAATCACTCCAGGCTAGGATTTTGATTCTCTCAGATTTGACACTGAGGAGATGTGGCCTGACACATAGAAGGGAGAAGGAAAAGATGGGGGTTACAAGCTAGCCATAGATGAAGACTCAGACAACTATGAGTCGCCTGTAGGAGAAAGGGCTGGTTTCAGTGAGACACCCAAGGGAAAGCATCCTGATACTGAAAAAGAAATAGGAGCAAGGAGGATTCAGAGAGAAACATTCTCCTGCTTGAGGCTCTGAGCACGCTGAGAAACAGCACTGAAACACAGCACTGAGACAAAAAGGGAGATGTGCAAGAACCGTTGACTATTTCCCTGGCAAAGTAGCTAAGTTCTCTGTTACAGGAAAACAGCAGCTTTTTTTTTGTACCCCAAAAGATGAATGCTCTTCTGGTAGGCATACCTCTCATCAAACACAGGGCCAGGTGAACTATCAAAAGGTTTTATATAGAATATATCGTTTACCCCAGTTAAAATCACATCACACTGCTGGAACTTGAGATGATGTTTAGAGAAAAAATAAACAAACAAATAACTTGCGGAATATCAGAAACCAACACACAGAGCATATTTCCTCACCACTCCTATGTACAACAAGCAGCACCATATGGGCCCAAAAAAGGATAGGAAATCTTAACGCAAGAAGTTAGGGTGCATTTTCTACAAGTCACTTCTCAGGACAGCAGTTCATTCAAATTGCCTGGGTCTCCCAATCTGCAAGGCAGAGGGCAAGAGCCACCAGGACAGGGATGGGGATGTTCTTGTCATTTCCACCTCATCCATGTTCCACACACCAGGAGCACAGAGAGGAACAGCATCAAGGTGAACCAGCATGAAAGAGGCCAGTCATCTAGCCAAGCACCGGTCCCAAGGGAAGGGGCAGCAACAACATGGAACAATTTCTGTAATCAATGCAGCTCCCAGGAGAGTGTAGCAGCAGTGGCACAGAGCAGGATGTGCTAAATACAGATTGTAGCAGGTGGTCCAAGAACTGGCTGTGATTTCAGCAACCAGTTTATCCAAACCGGATGGAACTGCCTACCGCACAGCCCTGAAACAGCAAAAACCAAGCTGGAAAACACAAAAGCAGAAGAGGCAACTGAGAAGATCCAGCAATCACAGATTGCCAGGAGGTGAGTTTCACCCTGAAAACATTCCCACAGATGCCAAGACTGTGACAACCTAATGTATGAACAACATAAGCAAACCCAGGCTTCTTGCAACAGAATCAGAGAATCATAATTTTGGCTGGGATCTACCTCCAGAAGTCATTTAGTGCAACCCCTACTCAAAGGGGGTCTAATGAGATCTGGCTGGCCAGGCTGTGTCCAGTCAAGTCAAATACCTTCAAGGATGGAGGTTCCACAACCTCTCTGGGCAGTATGTTCCACTATTTAACTACCTTCATAGTAAAAAAAAACCCACACCAAACACAGTATTTTCCCAGTATCTTTTTGAAATTTCCCATGTTCTAACCTGTGTTTGTTGTCTCTCATCTCATCATTACACACAAAAAGAAAGAATCTGACTACATCTTTTCTGTATCCTCTGATCAGGTAGTTGCAGACAACAAAAATATTCCCCCCTCTGCCTTCTCAAAGGTGAACAGGCCCAAGTCTCAGACTCTACTCACATGCCATGTTCTCCAGCCCCCTGACCACCTTTGCAGTGCTCACTGGGCTTCCTCCAGTATTTCACTTAGAAGAAGTGCATTTCTTCCCTGGAGAGCCCAAGCCAGACACAGTATTCCAGACACAGTCGAACCTACTGCTGAAGACAGCAGGCATCACTGCCCTGGGCCTGCTGGCTACACTCACTAATACAGCCCATGATATCATCAGCCACCTTTGCCACAAGGGCATGCTGCTGTTTGTGTTCGATGTGTTGTCCATAACGACCCCCAAATCTTTTACTGCAGAGCACCTTCCTAGACAACCAAGACCCAGCCTGTATAGCTGCAGGGGTTATTCCCTCCCAGATGGAAGGCTTGAAACTTGCTCTTTGTAAGTATCTCAAGACTCTTGTCAGCCCATTTCTCGAGCCTGACCAGGTCCCTTTGAGAAGCAGCCTTGCCCTCCTGCATTTTAATCACTCCTCTCCATTTGGTCTCATCCACAAAATAGCTTCTTATGGACACAGAAAGCTTCAGGAAGAAAGAGCAATATATAGCAATTGGGACTCTTGCTGAAGACCATCAGTAAAATTCTTCACATTTCTGAACACTTTGTACTGTCCAAGCTATGAACAGATATCTTCTCTCATTTATAGCAGTCTAAGCCTGAAGTCCATGAATTTGACACACTTACATGCTCTCTGTGTGAGACAGTGTGTCTATGTGCATGCATACACACCCACACAGGTGGCTCAAGAGATGCAATAAATGAAACAGGAACAAGACTTTGGAGGAGCAGCTGGCTATGCACTTCAGACCAAGGTATGCACTCAAAGCCTCAGGTGGTAAAAGGAACCTCCTTAGCTTTGGTCTTTCCTGACTTGAGTCGTCTGCACTGCATCTTAAACAGGCAGCAACATTTAAAGTCTGTTAACTTTATAAATAATGAGAAATATTTCTGAAGACTTTAAAATGTGCCCTCAACCAAGGATGTTACCATCATATCAACCAAGTCAAGGATTCCTGATGATGACAATGATATATAGATAACTTCACCTGAAGGTTAGGTCATGAAGCATCTAACTCATTTACCTCTGTGTCCACACAAAATTAGTCACCACCTATACTCATGTGAACAATCTTCCTCAAAGAGCTTATAAAATGAGAATGATGAATAGCACACAAAAATTAGAGAAGAAACTAATTCATCAAAAGAAACAGAATGCATATCATACACAGTGTAAAATACCATCTGACTCGCACTAGGCTTTTCCACATTTCAGTAACTATCTGGTCAATTCCTTGCAGCAATTTTTCATCACAGAAGTGGATCATGAGGAAAGATGTAAATATTTCAAAAAGTTTCTAAGCAACTGAAAAACAGTGCTTTGCAAGGGATATATCAATGTTTAATCCTAGCCTTTACTGGAAAATAAGGTGAAATTTTATTTTGGTTTGTTTTCTTTCCCAAACAAATTGTTAGGTTACGCTCAACATCTTGGTATGTATCTAGTAGCTGAGGTAAACACTACCAACTGTCCTAGTCCTGCAAATATTGTACAGTATGCTGACTAAATTGACAGGAAAGGGCTTTTGCTTCACATGAATACACTAGCATCACGTGTCCCATCTGTGGGGAAGAAGAATCTGCTGTGCCTTAAAAGGTGCTGGTAACTTACCCCAAACATCTGCCGAAGGTCAGGATCTCGAAAGCGGAAGGGAATGTTAGACACATGAAGTCGTTTTGGAGTGGATTTGCTCTCCGTATTCTCACTGCTCTGTGTCTGTGATTGCTGTCCATCTGTCTGTGCCCCTCCTTCTGTCTGCTGAAATGAGAGAGGAAAGGGTATGCATGAATAGAAACCATGCAAATTCATTTAACGTACTTTGTTGATCTCCTTTTAGGTATTTGTACTACATTTGCAACTGCAGTATCTGAGCCCCTGACAATTATTTTGATAAAGCCAGCAATGTTTAACAATTGATCTGTTGTTCTTCCCCTCCCTTTCCATAAGTAAATAGTAATGAGATCTCGGCCTCCTTCCCCTCAGATCACCTTTTAGCTTAGTATATTTGCCTTTGGTTTTCTTAAATTGCTTCTCTCTTTTTCCTTGTTATTTCTCCGTTCAGCCGCCACCATATGAAAGCTCTAATGATAAGGCGGATCCTTCGTATGCTGAAGCTGGAAGGTAGCACCGCCACTCTAATCTCATGTGGCAGGATGTTCATGCAATCATAGAAACCCCACAGGTCTCCAGTGGGCCAATACCAGGAATGCATCCCCAGCTAAAATGGCATCTGCTCTGTCAGGCTCCCTTCAGAGAAACATTACCCCAAAAGAAGATCTATAATTAAATGTTAATATCCATATAAGAACAGCTCATGGATGTCTTTGATTAACTTTTCTGGTACATTTAAAAGTCAGCCCAGGGACAGGAAACAATCATTACCACTGCAGGATTTATAAAAATTTCAAGTGCTACTTTCTGCTACCAATTCCACAGCTAAAACAGGGGAATCTATTACAGTGTTTCCAAACACTGACTGGTACAGTGAAGGCAGGTCAAAGGGTGTGCCAGGCATACTTGTGCACAGATAAAGTACAGCAAGAAGGCAGAGGAATAAGGGAGACCAATGTGCTGGAGGAGAGGCCTAATGGCCCCACAGAGATGATGAGCAGGGGAGAAAAAAGGAAGAGAATCTCAGACACTTGTGTTGGGCTTGGACTAAGAAGCAGTAAAATGTGAGCACAGCACTAAATATAAAGGCAAGGCCCCTTTGCACAATGGCTTGATGAGAAAATGGGGGATTTTGTACTTTAGTCAGAAAAATGACCTCAGAACTCAAAGCTACAAAGACTACAATTTCTTTGGTTTTACTGCTCTGCCCCTTTCCAAGGCAAGCACTGACAGACCAAGGTATTCAAAAAGCACCCACCCACTCACTCAATCTCCTGCTGCTTGCCTCAGCCTCCTATGAGTCATGCTTTGACCACCTGTGTGATGCACTTTTAAGTGTCATTTCATTTCTTTAAATGCTAACCCAACTACTTCTTTAACCCATCAAGCGAGAAGTTCTACAAGAAGGCAAGGACTGTGTAATTGCTAGACTCAGCCTTTACTAGGCATCTTCAAAAACACACACTACCCTTATAACTAAAGAGTAGGGGTTTTTTTTTACTGCTTTGGGGTCTTTTTTCCCTCCATTTTAAATACAAAATTTGTGTACCAAAGAGGAAAGAAATCTCAGGGGAGTTGCCCACACTGACTCCCCAAGCACTGACTGGACTTGCTCTGCACATCATTCAATATACAACACATCATGAGTATTTGGAAAGAAACCACTCTTCACAGATGAACTAAACTGGCAGCGTTAAGAGAGCTGCTTCTGGACAGAAATGCCTCTTACAGACATGACCTTGAACTTATATATTGGTTATAAAACACTAACAAGAGCAAGCAAACAGTAAGCACTGGGGTCTTGTCATGCTGAACAAAGCAGTGGCAGCTTTCTATTTCATTTTAGTAGGGCTGTGCAGGCAGCATAAACCACATTTGATTCGATTAATATAAATTAAGCTGTGATAGGAAGAACAGAGATACTGCCCTGCAAGTACCTCTGCTCCCCAGAGCCACGCAAGTCTCTGGAGAAGCCTAACAGAATGAAGCATTTTTATTTGGCTAAGACTCATCCATCCCTCAAACATCAAATTTTCAGGAACAACCTCTGAAACTTCCATTTGATTGTATCTAAAAAGATGCCTTCAAGTTTCTCCTCTTCTCCTATCCTCACTCCTATAACAAAATCCATCTCCAAACATATAGAGAGTGCACCCTAGGGGAAGAATCAATGCAGCTGGCTTACGATTAAATCACACTATGCTTTTTGGTGCTTTTATTTTTATGACTCCATCAGAGTCTTTTGCTCCTCAGGGCAAATCTGTCCAAAAAATACAAAAACCACAGGGGTAGCCCATCCATCACCACCGCACACAATGCCTGCAAGTAAGTGCTGCAAAATAACTCCTCAAAAATCATCCCGCTAAAAGGGATCTCTACAGACCATCTGTGGGCTCTGCTACTGCAGTTTACCAAATTCCATGTTTTTTATGGCTTTGTGTGGAACTGGCAAGTGGACAAACACCCATGCACACAGGTGCATCCTCAAACATGCACACTAGTGCACCTTCTGCAGCGTGAATGAGGAAAGGCACAGATTCTGAACGGTGATGACAAAAATGGTTTAGTCTTTAAATTCGCACATAGGTTGCACAGGACTGGATCTGCTGTTTCAACAGGGGAGGAAGCTGCGTCCTGTCCCATCCGTTTGTTTGCAGGCAGAGGGCAGAAGTCCTTCCTTACCAAGGGTGCAATACATCATGTACAGTGGCCTGCTCAAAAACATTCACAGCTGTTCCTGCATATGGCAGAGTGCTGCCACCATATAAAAGTCATTTTGCAGCACGTGTGATGCGTACAAGAAGACAAAACCAAAGAGGAGAAACAACTGTAGGAACAGGGAATCTCAGTCTACTCTTACCTTTCTGACTACACTGAGAATCCCAGATGCTTTTCAGGCTTTCACATACCCTGTTTTTCAGTAGTAGTTTAACATTAAATACCTTCTCTCTCCAGATGCTGTAGCCCCCTCATTTCTACCATCCATGGCTCTAAGGTAATATTTGAACTTCCAGCTATTATAGCATTATCTCAATACATTTGTCTAGTGCCACACATTCAACTACAACATAAATGAAAAACAAGTCTCATCAGATCTTGCCTCCCCCCTCTTTTATAGTTACTCCTTGTCCTAATTCATTAGGAAGGAAATGAAAAGGAAGGACCTGGAGCCAGTTCTTCAGCAGCACATAATGGAGACTGGCAACAGCACTACCCTGACCAAGTCAGATGATAAAAGCCTGCATTTCACCAAGCGCCCACTCCCCACGCTGACTCCCTCCCTACACTGAGTTTCAGCTCCTTCCTTCTGGCATCACGTCAACACTTTACAGCAAAGAACCAGCCCTCTCCACTGCTGCAGATAGCAGTTCAGCTCAGAAGGGAGCTAATACATGTTGCCTAGGTCTCAATGTCTGTCATCAGGCAACACAGAGACATGCTGCAGCAAAGATCCTGTGTTTAGAAACAGTACTGGATCCACTTTACCTCCTCAGCATAGTCGTGTGACATACTTTTGCAGGTGATAATGTCATTCACACCTGCACATGCTTTGAGCTCTGCTCAAGGTCACTAAGAAATGCATCAGAGCTCAGGACACCTGCAATATGTGCTTCACTTTTAACTACTTGCTGCCTGTGGGCCTGTGCCAGCTCCTCCCTTGAAGTAAGGAAAACCTAAGAGGCAGTTGCAAAAAGAAGCATGGATGTATACATGTGCATGTACCTGTGTAGAAGGGAAGAAGGACACCTGGCAACATGAAGCTGTTCTGAAAGGTTTGGGGGCAGCTCTGCAACCATCTTCCCACCTCTTGACTAGACTCTCTTGTCCTAAAGCAGCTGATGAACAAGCAATTGCTGATGATTTCTCCTCAGAAGGAAGGAGGCAGGGGCTCCAGTGCCACCTGAGCTCCAAGCAGATCTCCATCTGTGAGACAGAGGGCCACCTCCCTGACAAGCCAGGCAAACACCAACGTGACAGGCCAGCACAGACACTATTAATACACAGCACATTCCGTTTCCACCTCCCACTTGCTTCTAGAACTGGAACCGCTTCAGGTCCAAGTTATAGAAAAGCAAAAAACAACCCCCCATCCTTTCCCTCAGGAAGCAGGCAGTCCAAAATGTTGTGAATCATAATGAGGAGGTTAAAAGCCATAAATCACTGCAAAGAAAATATTTACAAAATACAAACTGTAACTAATAACTATATTTAAAAAGGGACTTGGGTGGCTTACAAAATCTCGGAGACAGACTGTGCTCACTCCACTGCTTCTAGACCAGTCTCAGATCTCAAAAAAAACCCAACACCCCACAAAAAGTCTTGTTTGGAACAAGAGCTGGAAGAATTGTGCAGAGACAATGGCTGGCAAAAGGCAATCTTCCCACCGCAAAGGAGAGTGCAGACAATGTGGGAAGATCTCTGCAACTTCTAATGAACAACCAGTGTCTAAACCACTAGTCACCCACCAATAAACAGATACCCACTGAGCAGGTTTAGTGGAAAAATGAGTGACAAATTAGGCACTAGATAGAAAACCCCGCTCCTGCCCCACCACACAGTAGGACTGAGCTCCTACACATCCAAGAGCAAAGGGTATGGCAACTTCTGATGCCTAAACACCACTTGTTTAGCTAACAGAAAACTGCAGGACTAATAATCATCTTTCAACAGCAGTAAATATAATTTTAGAATTATATCCATGTACTTGATTTTTCAGAGATGCCAGCAGTATTATATTTAAAAAAAACCCCTGGGCTACACTACAGACACAATTAACAATGTGTCCAAGCACTCTGTATGCCAAAAAAGAGACCAAAAAATTGCTAATGATGTACCAAATAACTTCTACTAGGCTTTTAACTATTTTCAATATAGTCAAGATTAATTCAAGGCATATTTTTTCTGATTGTTAGTTACCTGTTTTCAGACATACTGAAGCTTAAGTAACTTTGTTCACTTTCCTCATTAAATAAAGATATACCCCACCTGAAGTAAGAATACGAACCTAACATACAAAAGCACATAGGAAATTCTACTACTTATCCTGCACAATGAAGATATCTTTGATGTGTCAGATAACATTTTCCATGCAGTGATGTTTAAAATGACTTTGTTTTTCTGAGCAGTATTTCATTATGGGATTCTTTAGTGTCCTTCCCCGCTCCCTCCCCAAGTGGTGAAATGAAGCCCACTGAAAGGCCTCCTCTGCTGGTCATAATGTCAAACACTTCGTGAGCCCCATTCCTCACAAAACAGGGATGCCCTGACAAGGTGAAGGAGGCCGCAAGACTTCCTGAGCTAGTGGTCACCCCTGGACCGCTCTGCTGACAGTGGCAGAACAGCCACCACAAAGAGCAGACTAAGGTCCATCCTGCCCACTGTCTTCTTTCTGACAGTGGCCAAATCTGTGGCATCTTAGGAAAGATGTAAGAACAGGGCATATGTTCAGTGACTTTTCTCCAGCACAGCTTCCAGCAAACTGAGCCAGCTGATGTCTCAACTTCCAAAACACTCTATGGACAAAAGTTTCAATGCTAAATTCTTCATTCTATGAAAAAAACAAGAAACAAAATCCTGGGTTTTTTCATACATGGCACACAATTATTTCCTGTGTACATTCTAGTAAGTAAAAATGGGAAAATTCCCCCCTTTTTTCCCATACCACGCAATACTCTATGCACTTGTCATATGCCTTCATTCCTGTCAGCTCTTTTTTGAAGTAAAGATTTCATTTCTTCTCATAAAAAAAATCTGCTACATCCCTTTCATCATCACTATTATCCTTACCTGTACTACTTCCAGATCTGCTATAACCTGAGAGATATGCAGAATTACGACAGCTATATGCTCCGACATAACGATATCTGCCATTTTCTATTTCTCTTCCAAAATAATTTTTAAATCTGCCTCACTAGACACAAGTCTACAAGTTCTGACAATAATCTGCCTCATACTCAAAATAATAAAATAATCTGCCTCATACTCAAAGCAAATTCCTGATGTTAAATGTCAGAGTTTGCTGCCTCAAGACAGAAATTTCCAAGCTGAGGTGCACAAACAACTGGCAACTAGCAACTTATTTGAAACTAGTTCTTCCTTGTGTCTACCTGCTCAGCAGTATCAAAAGACAAGTGAGAATATTCATTAAACATATTCTTCATCTGAAATACCTCACATGAGCAATTGCTTTAATTACTAAAGTAATGAAAAATAATTACAGAGGAAAATTCTGCAATCTCAGACTAGGCAAGAAATACCCAAGGGAAAGTCATCATTATAACATCATCCACGTGTTATAGAAGTCAGCTGAGGAACCTTGGTGCCACTTGGCTCCCTTCTTTCCAAACCCTTGCTAGATGTATACGGCACAGCCTGATGACCAAGCAGCTTCCTCATCTTGCTTCTGAACACAAAACATAGGGGTCCCGCACCACAGATCTGTCTCCTTTAACAAATCACAAAGTCAACATCCCTTATAGTATAGCAGACGAATTAAAGATATTTCAGTATGGCACATGAAGAAGCCAAGAGATATGATGCTCTGTAATTAAATAATGCTTTATATTGGTTCATGACAACCTAACACCAAGGTGACAGCACCTGCCATTTTCATGCAAAGTAATTTACATAAACTTATTCCTCTACTCCTATACCTCCAGCTGCATTCCATAATTTATACAGACATACAATTTCTTCCCTCTGACATTAACAAGAGAAACGAGTTGAATAATCAGCTCACAGTATTAAATGCATTGCATTTACTATCAAGCAACCTTTTTTAGTTCAGCAGATGATTAATCTTCCCTCCACAGTAGAGTACCAGGAGATGCAGAGAGCTGACAATTGCTCTCAGCTTCTGGCCGTGCACTCCATACGCTCACCTTGCAACAACAGCATTTGCTGGATCCCTCCAAGAGCTGCTCTAATTCATTAACCCTGCAAAAGAACTGGACAGCTTTCTGCCAGGTCAGTGAATTAAAATGGCTCACATAAGGAATGCCAGAGCCAGTAAGCGGGAGTGGGAGTTTGCACTTAGAGCCAGATCTGTCCTTTCTGGCAGCAGTGAATCTTTAGATCACCCCAGCTGCCAGAGGTACTGCAAGCCTAATTAGCATCTCCACTTGCAGCTATCTGTGCTGGGTGTCTCCACTAGGGATAAGCACACTAATGTAAACTAAGAAACGGGGTAAGAGGGAAGAAACCAGGTGACCCAGCACCATAGGAAGTGAAATGCAGAGCGTCAGAGGTTTAAGAGACTGTCTGCAACAGGCAGACCAAGTAGGCCAAATATGGTCTGGTACCTCAGTCTATTTTTAATCTGGGTCTTTCAGCTGAGCTTTGGGACAGTATCAAGAGAAATGACAGATACTTGGAGATGAAGACCAGGAGACCCACATGCCAAGCAAGAAACAAAGCCCCACAGATGAGGCTTGATCCTAAAATAAAAAAAGATTCCAAAATATTAAGCTGTTTGTATTACACCACCTATTATGCCAATTTCTTTTCCATGCCCCTGCTCTGAGAGCTTTGAATGCTTTCCACTACACTCAGACCTCCAGAACAAAGCTCGTCCTTAGCTGGTGACACTATCAGTCATGCCCCATTGCTCAGAGCTCTTAGACTACATAGGAAGGCATAGACTTTGACTCTCAAACTTTATTTTACTTAAATTCACTGCTGATGTTTGATGTCAGGCTTCCAGACCACTGTCTATTAACTCATATACCACCACTAAGATCATTTAATCTGACTTGCCTGCCAAAATCTGCCAAGTTTCTATGAAAAGGTGCTCCCACAGAGTGTTCCCACTCTGTCCTGCCAACTGGACCAAGCACAGGCCTTGTTCTTCCACTCTGTCCTGCCAACTGGACCAAGAACAGGCCTTGTTCTTAAAAGCAAAGAGAGACCTTATCTGTCTGGGTGAAGAAATTTCTGAATCATCCCATGGGAGCACAGGCTTCAAGTCAGCAGCTAAAAAATCCACCAGTTGTTTGGTCTGGGGTATCATCTTCACACAGGACAGCAGTTGTGCTTGTCAGTTGCAATAATGGGAGGGAAAGATCATACATCACCCCCGACGACTTTTTGCTCTACTAAAGATAACACTGTTGTTTGAGCAAGACAACAAAATGGTGAAAGGAAAAGATGCCTTAAAGTACAGCAGTCTAGTCCACATGGACTGAACATGTATGTTAAACAAACAATAACCAGTGTATATGATGGACAAGATTCTTGACATGAGCTGTAGATACTCAAAAATAACCAACTCGTTCTGCTGTTTTTTAATAGCACGCTTTATCTTGAGTAACTACTGAGCCTTCTTCCTTCCCCTAGTTCCTACATCAATCATCAGTGTACTGAGGAGAAAAGTTACAAGCAATTACATCCCAAGGAAGCCCACAGATTCAAAATAACTTCATACAGGAGTCCTGGACAGAAAGATAAAGGGAATCAGAAGATGCAGGACCCTGTGCATGTGAAAAGCCTTTGGCTGAGGCACCTTCCCCCTTCCCCTGGATTTCTTCACATGCCACCATCTGGAATCCTCTGGGTTTGATCAGTCCAGCCATAGCAGCAGCAACGCATACATCTGCGCCCTTACCCTTTCCTGGCTAGCTATGGTCTGTGAGACCAACTCTGCACACTCAGCTCGCACATATTTAACCACATCAAATGGTCAGACCAGACATGCCCACCTGTTTCCAACAGCCAGCACAAGCTTTATGTGCTATTCAGCCTGTTTCCTGGATAACCCCTGGCAGTCAGGCTCCCTCTGCAGCCTCCTGGCAACACCGCTGCCTCCCAGCTGTCTCCCAGCAACACTCCCTCCCCCACAGACCGGCTCCCAGTGCCTCCTCGCAGGCTAGCCAGCCTCCCCACACCCTGTGGGCTCCTCACAGCCGGCATTAGTTGATGAAACACAGAGCTTGGCCCTGCAGCGCCATGGAGATGGCTCCTAATATGGAAGAGGAGCAGGAGAGTTGGCAAGAGCTTGCATCCAAGGTCAAGGCTCACATCATTTCCACTAAAAAGAAACGCTCTTAAGCTCTGGGCAAGGATGGGAACAGCAAAAGTACACGGGGAAAGCCACTGCCCTATTTTACGCCCTATTTCCAGCTTTCCCATCCAACCGGCAGTGCTCGAGATAGCTGTTTGCTGGAGATGGACAGCCCAGATCTTACAGGTTGGAACAACATCAGACAATCCGGTACTAAAATGATGATTTGTATTTCTGCACACTGCACTAGCTCTAGGTTTTATTTCCAGCATGATCTCTTCTCATCTACATTTGTGCTTGCTGAGGCACCTGAAGTTCCTTTCATGCACTGTGTGCAATTCATACTCTTTCTTCTTCAAGATGGTGAAGTTGCGGTGTTCCCAGGATGAACTCAAAGATATCTTATCAAAGCCGCAACCAGCGGTGTCAGCCATGCAGCCACTGCCCACTGCAGAAGGAGCAGAGGCACATGCCGGGAACCATGCACTCTCAAACTGGCACTATCAGTTCTTCCTATCGTTGGCACTGAATTCAATCAGTACTTATTGGGGGGAAAAAAAATAACCTCTATGAGCCGAACACCCAACTACAAGTAAAACTGAAAGCATTAACAGATTTAAGTTCACCTCTGAGCACCAAAGGCTCTCACCATAAGGCTCTTTGTTAGGAAGTTAAGTCTGAACAAGTGGCTTAAGGGATGAATCAAGCTTTTCCTGAGATAATCTGCCAGCATGTTGCCCAGTGCCAGTTCCAGGCCACAGGAAGAAGAAAGCAAAAAAATATAAGGTGAAAATCCTTGTCTGGCAAATGGATGTCCAGTAGCTGAGAGGTCCTCTCCTATCTTTGCCCCCTGAAGCTCCCTGCCATCTTAAAAAAGTCAAAGAATAATATTTTTCTGGTCTGCTTGCTTCCTGAAAACAAAACCACATTAGGATTACACCTACAATGTATGGGCAATCCTTTGTACAGCCAACCTTCCAGAATTTGACTCCATCACATTCATTTCAACTGTTTGCCAATTAACACAAGGTAATTAACACTTTTGTAAAGAACTGTCTTCGGACAATGCTACTGTGAGGGTTGTGGTCCACCCATATGTCAAGGGGCCAAGTAAAATGCTGGGGTTTCAACCCCAAGGCCCAAATTAAGGTTGACATATGGGTGATTCCCACAGCCCTTCACAAAGGGGGGGTGAGTTTACTTTAAGCTTCCCTCCAGGGTGCGGCCGGCCTTGCAGGGAGAGCCATTGGGTAAAGGAGCCCCGGGTGTCCCACATTAAATAAACAAAGGTCAGGTGTCCCCCTTAGGGATAAAAGCTGGGACCACTTGCAGGAAGAGGCAGTGTCTGTCTGTGAGGTGGATGCACTTTGCAGAGTTTCCTGTTAGGGAAGGACCCCCTGCCTCCCTGGAACTGGGCTCCAGCCAGGTCTGGCTTTTGTAAATGTGGGCTGTGTAGAGATTCAGTATGTGGCTTCCTTGGTCTTACGTATTTGGCTTGTTGACTCGATTGTCTCCTGTCCCTTCTATGGGAAACTGCATTTCACCATTTATTCCACCCGTTGTTGGTCATGTGGTGTCATTGTTGGGTCATGGGATTGATGTCAATTATATATAATCTGACTGACTTGTTTGTACCCCCAGCGCTCACCCATGTACTGACCCTTTTGTATCAAATACAATTTGGTTATTGGTTCATCTTTATGCTGGCTGTGTCCTTTATGCTAGGCCTAATAATTGGCAAAACAGCCACCATGTAAAAAAGTTACTGCTCTTTTTAGACACCTATTTATGAGGGGAACACTCACAAGGGGAAAGACAGGAACCTAGTAATGGAAGGTCAGAAGCTCTGTTTTGTTTGTAACTTTCACCTTTTCAGGTCTATGGCTGATTTGCTCCATACTCTTAAGAAACAGTCAGCAATTCAATCAACAGCTGCTTATTCTCAAAGCACTGTGCTGCTCTGCACCCTTCTGCACTTACTGCAAGGGATCCATTCTGCGTGTTGGCTGTGTTCGTGCTCTGCTCTCCATGCGGCTGCGTGCTTCCGTAGAGCGTCAGATTGTGCTCGCTGGTCTGGCCTGCATAGTCCTGAGTGTGTGGCACCCCATACTCTGTGGGAATCCCATTCTGTGGGGGTGGCGGAAATGGGATTGTGGTGAATGGCTGCACCATTGCATCAGGAGTTGCTGCTGGCTCCTGGTTACCCTGAAGAGAGGGAAAAGGAGAAAACAGCTTTATACTACAGAAGACGAATCAGAACAGCAGCCTGAGAAATGATACACACAATGTTTCACGTGACAGTCACGATAATATTGCACAGTCTTCTACTATCTTCTCTGTCAAAAAGAGCATGCATCACTCCTCTGAGCCATGACACTGTTTTCTTAGTCTTTTGGGGGTAACTTTCTCATTACCAGGTGGCATATAGAGAACAAATTATGGGGCTTGCAAATTGCAAACCCCTCTAATCTCACACAAGGTTTTATGCACAGTAAGGCATTATTTTGGAAGGGGGAACAGGCACTGAAACACTGGAATGGAGAATGAAACACAGAGAGAAGAACAGGGGTTTTTAAAATGCCCAGAAGTATCATATATGGGTCCATCTTCTCTAAGACTGGCCCTCGTGGCTCTGCTCACAAGCAAGCGTATCATGTGGTTCAGAGTACACTCTTCTCTGTTGTGTTACAGTGAGAGAAAAGAAATACTAATTTTAAAACAGATCTGTGCAGCAGCCCCCTCCTTTGCTCTGACAGCACAGAGTACAGAGCATGGGTGCTCAAGTATCAGTCGCTGGAACATCCCATTTGCTTTGTGCCAACTGTGCAGAAGACACCAAAAAGCTGTTGAGATCCACACTGAGAACACAAGCCTGGAGCACGTTCACTCCCTCCAATCTTGATTTTAAATTCTGGCTGCTGTTCCAGCCCTGGATCCTCCCCCACAAAGCCCAAAGGTGCTCAAGCCTATTCTGACACCACCATGCTTAAATCAATGGAGTAAAAGAGAAGCAGACCTTATTTTGCAGATAGGAAAGGCAGAGTGGGAATTACCAAGCAGCCTTTCAGCAGAGAGCATGCAGGGGCTGACAGACCTCCAGTGAAGCCAGACAAACATTTCAGTCCCTTTATCAACCTACCTGCAGCTTTCCCTTCCGGGCAAAGGAAACAATGATAAATGCTGCACACCTCCAGCTAGCACTGGGTCATTCAGACACTGGCTGAATCCCAAATCTGCTCTGACATTAGACTATCCAGTCTGCCTCCCATGGGGGCCACATGGCCATGTGCTCCCACAGCTGGGGAGAAGGAGAGGGAAGGACATTCAATACCACTTAGGAAAGCTGAGCTGCAGCCTTGGCCTGCGCCAGACAGATTCATTAACTAAAGTCCAGCTGCTGCAAAGCCTTGCTGTCTGCAGAAACACAAAACTCCACAGCCTTACCTGAGAAAGAAAAATTCAGGCAAGTACACCAGCCATGGCCAGCGCTCAGTTCCTTGCACACACTCCCCTGACCCACTGCAACCTGTGTTGTGTGTTAGCAGCTCTGCAGAGGTTTTTCACATAGCAAGCACATTTTCTGAAAGCAGGACAGGTGTTCACCCCCTGCCCCTGCCAAAGGCAGGCTCCCCTGCCATTCTCGGCTCCAAAGCAAGGAGCTTCTCACTCAACCTAAACCATAATCAAGATCTGCAGGGCAAACTTTATTACAAACAGGAAGGACGAGAAGCTAAACAATGGCTATCCCGCCGCAAACCAGGTATTGGCAACCCCATCACTCACCTACTCGGACTATTTATCCCCTGTCACGACCGTTCCAGTCCATCTGTCTCCTTTTCAAGCTCTTTCATTTACAGTGTTTCATTATATCCAATTGCGCATTTCCATACAGTCCATGCTGTCTCCACATTCCTCATGTTTAAAATAGAGCTAAATATGAGACTGATTTCTGTTTTAAGTTTCAAAAATTGGTAGGGTAACCCCAGGAAAGATCCAGTAACTGAAATGATTTCCAATTTTCTTTGAACAAGCTAGATTTACAAGCCCATAGTACTCTGGATAGGAGGAAGAGAATGCTAATTAGCCACAAACAAAACCCATTTTGCTGTCCTCTCAACAGTGCAGGGCTGCTCCCCAAAGGACATATTCCAGCATTTTGCTTAATCTCACCCTTAGACTACTTAAAATGCCAGCCCATAGATCTTATATAGTCTTATTTTCAATGTTTTTATTCCTCAGTTAATACTGTTTCTTCCAGTTTAAACACATTTCAACCTTTTAAATATTTTCTCTCCCTTCTTCAATTATCTATAACTGTTTGAAGGATGAAAAATGCTCTCTTCTGTTGCTTGGGGCATTTTGGTAATACATATTTATTGAACTTAATCACACCTCACAAGACAAAAGATCCTGGTAACTTTACTTATTACTTCTCTCTGACCTTCCTAAGATTTTCAAATAAGGGATTTCTCGTGCAGAATGAAGTGCTTTTAATACCATTGTTACTCTCCCCCCAATTGCACCAAAAATCGTATTTTTTATTACAAATTTATCCTTAATGTCTCAGGTTATCTGTAGATCTATCACCACTATGCTTGTCCAGGTTTCATAATCTCATGGAGTATCTGCACCTCAATTTATTTTTCTCTTGATATGATTATGTACATGTTTCCCATGTGAAATTTTTTTTTGGTAACTTTAATTTCCTTTGATGCTTTAGAATTACTCTTTTTTCTGTTTCCACTTGTGTCTACAGAAAAGGACTCCTAATGAGATCTCTACAGGTTTCACAGCATACTGATATGCTCCAAACCCAGAGGAGATTCTACCTCTTCTGTTATTCTACGAAATTTCAACATTTACACAACACCTAATATTTTCAAGAATTAACACAGAAAAAAAAAATAAAATCCATTTGTCTTCAAACATAGAACCTGAACTCATTTTCCCTACTTCTAACCCATCAGGGAAAATCCTGCAGGCAGAGATGCTGCTTTTCCAGCTTCTCAGGAGGTACAAAGAACATGGAGAAGCCCCAAAACTTCCTGGTGAAGGTCCATATGTAGGAGAGACTCAACTGAAAGTATTTTGTCTACCCAATCTTGACAACATACCTCCCTGCATTGCTAGTCCTGCCTGTTTTAGCTCCTGAAATTCTCTTAAACATAGACTCAAATGCAACAACAGACTGAGATGGTTATGTCCAAGAGCAGTGACCATCCCCAAACACACACAAGGATGCCATCACAGGAGTTGGAAAGCGAAAGCCTGGCTGCAGCTCCCCACAAAAACTACTGCTGTTTTCAACTTGTGTCAGGGAATTAAATAAATGTTAACTAATGTTCAGAAACAGAGACACACTTCTCTCGGCCACAATACAGGGTGGCTGGCAGTCTCCAGGAGAGGAGCTTGAGAGACCCTGGGCTGCAGGAATAATTTTGGCAGTTCCAGGTTAAATGATTTCCTCCGTGAGTTTATGTTGCCATGCACTGACCATACTATCTGCCATCCCATGCTCACCAAACTGGGAAAGGCTGTTCAGTGAAACTGGAACTTAGTGTAATTAACATATCCTCCCTAAAAAAAAGGAAAAAAACTTCGTACAATATATGGTAACCTATAGTTCAAAGAAAACCAGCAATTCTTATGTTTTCTATTCATGCTGTTGCTCTGCTTCCACAGAAATCACTCATCCAGATCAGGTAGGAATTTAATGCAGCTCCCCTTCTGCAAAATGTTGACATCTGATTCACCAGCACCGGAGCCCTCAGGGCACAAGAGGGATATGGGATACCCATCTGGGCTTCCCTTTTGGGCCCCTATTCTCAGCCCTACAAAAGTCCAGTCATGTCCTTACAGGTGCCAACTTCCTTAAGTGAGAGTTTTGCCTAGACAGCTCAGTACAAACCTGTCCCACATTTTGTTTAAAAAACAAGTTAGATAAAACACTGAAAAATCCCTAATGGGGACACAGCTTTAACTTAATTAACAAACCTTAAGCAGAGGAACAGTAAGTAACCGCACGCAGAGGTATCTTGAAAAAGGGTGCGAGCTGGGGATAATGTCTCAATGAGAAGCAATGTGGTTCAGCAAATGCGACATCGGATGAATTCTTTCAGCAGACAGCAGGTGGTGATCCAAGATCACAGCACTTGAGCACCAAGAGCGAACACCAGCAACACACAAAGGCCTCTTACTTCCATAAACCTGTCAAAGATCAGTCTATTTTGTGAAGTGCTGGTTTTGTTTTGCTCATTACAGAAATGGGTGTAATTACACGGATGTGAAAGGAGCCTTATATCAATGCAGCTTCAGATCCCTTCTGTATTGATACGCTATAATATGCGTAGATATTAAAGCATAACCAACCAAATAAAAATTATAATCCTGGTAAAGCTAAACTGGTACAAATTCTATATAGACATTTCCATGCAAACTGCCACAAGGTGAATGGTCTGTGCCATCCATAACCCTGCTGTGAGTCACAAGCATCAGAGAAAGGTGCAGAGAAAAGCTACTGCATGTAAACATCAAATAATCTCTTAAATTTGCCTTTCGACTCTAGTAACCTCTAAATTATTGGGATAGATGTGAGTATATGGCTATTAGTGGAATGGGGTTTCTAATAGGTATGCTTTTACTGAACTCATCTATGAAACCTTGAAGCAACTGAGTTGCAGCTAATGGAGGCAATTAACCTGCTTGTGAAGATCCGTGTGTTCCAGCCTACAACTGTTTGCTCTCTGCACTAACCTAAACCGTTTTCTAAACAGCAAAAATGTCTGTAGTTTGGATCTGAAGAGCCTGGCATGACCATTCAACCTGGAGCCGCTGCCTGCCCTCAGCTTCCACATGAAACGGATCCTTGTGAGCAAAGGGAGATGCAGGGACTGCACTGTCTCTCCTCCAACCCAGGTCACAGCCTCCTGTCAGGGAGGCAAACAACTCCAGCAGAAGACACCAAGCCCTGCTCCCCAGCTGTATCCAGACAAGAGAGAAAGGGCCTACACACAACACTGCTGCCCAGGAGCAAGAGAATAGCAAGGAACATGCCCCACCCCACCCCCCTTCTCACAGCTGAACATAAATGAAGGTTTCTGTATCAGGCTCCCCTTCCAGGGCTCCTCTGGCAGGAGCCCCAGTGGGACCTGAGCTCTTGATCGGTGTTCCAGAGGGTCTCTGGTTGGAGCTGCTGCTGTCCTACCTCCAGCTGTGCACTTCTGCCAGCCACAGCACTCCATCCACCTTCCACTGAGCTATTTCAGCACATATCCCAGGAAAAAAAAAAAGTCAGGTTAGTTTTGTTCCCAGTTAAGAATGCTGAAATGGCTTGGCACAGAGCTGGAGGAGAACCAGAGCCAGAAAGGAGAGGGGGTGGAGAAGCTGGGGAGGGAAGGGCCATGAGCACCAGCACTTGGATGAGCTTAGGCTGCTGAAAGCCAGTCTCCAGCATGCATTAACCCTCTGCCCAGGCAATCCCACAATTTGCCCAATGATAACAAACATCTCAGCAAGAAATTACTTCACAAATGGAAATAGATATAAAGCAGCATGAGGGATGCTCCAAGACCCATCAGGAACTCAAGCATTATCCCTTCCAGAAAACCACAGGCTGGGGCATTACACCAGAGATAAACCCCAACCTACACTGGTAGTTCTCACACCATGTGGAAACTAAGCCTTGATTTTAAAAACTGTGCTTTTGCTCTTTAGTGTCATGAAGATACTCAAACACAAGGCAAAGCGATGTACAGGATGAAATGATGGCTTTCCAACCCCCCAGTCATGCCACAAAAGTGACTTGGGCATGTGAACCCTGCAGGTGCCCTCAAACATCATACAAGCTTTTTTTATGAAGGTGCAGAGTAATAAAACTTTAGCCGTCATGGCCATTTCATTAGTGATTAGTTTCTGAATGGGAAGAGTGGGTAAAATGCCCATGGAAAGGAAGTTTGTAGGTGAAAAGGATATATGCAAAGGATATAACCATCTTGTATTCTTCATCTTTGTACAAACCTGTTCCTGAATTCACAGGGGTACGTGACCCTAACTCGACAACCCACAGTCCACACTACAAAGGCATTTCTGTTACTCCAGAGAGCAAGACCGGCATGGCTGGCTGGCTGGTGACCCAGACTGATAAAATCAACACTTTTTCTTGATGTGGGTTGATCATAAAAGAACTTTGAAAAGGAACACAGTAATAAGAGGCTTTGTATTTCATCTGCACGTCTGGAGCTTGATCTTCATTTGATCTATAACATATTGGGGTAACAGAAAAGGATGCTGGATTTTGACTCTACCACCATGGGCACAAGAGCAATTCCTCCTGAATTCTCCCAAAACCAGTGTTCTACCTTTAGGTAGTTTTGCAGAAGTCTGGTGGAGTTTTATGCTAGTGTTGTTAAAACAGAGCAAAATTTATATGTATGAATCCTTTTTAAAATTTAAATTGGATATAAGCATTTTAGGTGATGCTTTTTGCATTAGGTTAGCTTAAGCCTAAATAAGCTAATCTTCCACCAGAGGAAAAAAAAAAAAAAGGAAAAAAAGAAAAAAAGAAAAAAAAAAAAGATGACTGCATTCAAGCTTGCACCTAGCTAACCATTTAAAGGCATGTTTTCTTTACCTTCCCGATGCAAGCCTGCACTAGATTATCTAATCTTGCCCCTCCTTCTTCTAGATATATAAAGCAAGGGAAGAACAAGTTATCTTCCAATATATACTCTATCATTCCAGGCCACCAAAAACTGTTCTGTAAAGCAAAACAGCTGGCCTTTTTCTTTTTTTAAAATGCATTTAAGAACTTCATGGAGAATAAGTTCAAGCCCCTCTTTTGTAGGAAAGGATGAAAGAAAATCAGTCTTATCTTACTCTTATACACAGGAAACACTCATCTCCCATGCTGTCATTATTTCCAGTAATGGCCAATTTTTGCTCTACACCAATGCACAAATGGTGACGCTAGGTGCTGAATGCATACATGCCTAATTAAGAAGCCCCTGGGCAACCTGCAAAGGGGCTTCCCTCTTTGGGAATACAAGGCCAAATACAGCCAAAGCTTTAGAGTTACACAACACTAATAAGGCCCAGAGCCACATCTACTTACCAGCCTGAAACATACCTTCCAGATTTTAAAAAAGCACTTATTTTCTGCTCTTGAAATTTACTTTATTCCCCATTCCAAAAAAATAAAATGGTTAAATGTTACTGACACAAAGGTGTTCCAACAAACTCTTTCAATCAATTCACACTCTCTGGGGTTGATTAGAAAGAGAGAATTGCTTCAAGAGACTACATCAAGGTCTCAACATCTGTTTCCATTCCATATTAGGAATGAAACTACCTCTGAGAATTATCAGGGAGGAAGGGGTGAGGGTGTGGAACAAAGGAAAAACTCACCAGGATAGATACATCCTCAGCAGGAAAGCCATCAAGTAAGAGAAAGACTCAGGCTCATTTTTTTGTTCCAGATCAGTCCTTTAGCACCTACCCTGGCTGTGTTCCTCCCACCTCAGCAATAATCTAAGTGAGTATTTTCCACTTCACATTTATAGTCAAATGTTCTTGGGAAAAAAAAAAAATCCATAAGACAACTAGTTTTCAACAAATCACTGTGAAAATAGTCTCAGAATACTATGAATCTAGTCATACGTTAATTAGCAGGCACCCAGAGTGGTAGAAGCATCTCCCACACAAGTGAGATTACTGTCAGGCAAAGAGGGTTAAGTTTCTTCTTTTGGCCCAGAATTCTAATGAATCATAGCTAAGAAAACAGTATGCTGCAGATGTGTCATGTATGTTTAACGCCAAACTAGCTGCAGTTAGCTTTTCAGTGGATTAGCAAACCGATCACACTCACAGGTGCATGACTGTGGATCCTCATGCAAGGAGGCAGCAGGAACCAGAGACCAGTGGTGGGGAAGGAATGTAGTAACTGCTCTTTCAGGAGTCCACCACGGTTGCAGCAGAGCACCTGGGCACTCATATGCACGACTAAAATGGCACAGAGGACCTGCCTGTGTTGGTTTTCTGCCTTACTCCTGACCAGTGGCTCCTGGTGCTGTTCAGTAAAAGGTCTGCAGAACATGGAAATATAACAAGGAAGAAAATGCCACCTGGTCCCATGATAACTCTTGACCAGGCTGTCAGGGTAGTGTCACAGCTACTGTCATCTCAGATAATTCTGCGATCAGATTGTTCATTTCAGATGGCTTTGTTTCAAGAGAGATAGCAGCTCTTCAGGTGACATATTTTTAAAAACCAGTATCTGCTTCTCCAAACCCTGTCAGGTACCTGAGCTGGACTGATAAGCAATTTCTCATCCCATGTTCCTGCTCTGCAAATGGGACTATTGCCCTGTATCTACAAGCACATCACCAAATCTCAGTGAGCATGGAGAGTTATTCCTGCAACCTCAAACTGCTTTCCTGAATGTTTAAATCCTCACCAAGCTCATTCAGCCCCTTAGAAAGATTTGTATCTACTTTAGTCACAGGAATTTTTCAAAGCTGTTACTATGTGACACAGCTATCTGTAACAGACTCTTCCAGATCTCTCCTTGTATCCAGCACTCTTCCAGAAAGGATTTTGAAGATTGCTTTTGGCATCAGGCTTCTCTGTCCCCTCTCTCCCCTGCTGTGAGGGGTATGAGCTGAAGTCAGTACTGAGCTGTGCAGAGGTGCTGCTCTGAGCTGACTTGGCTCAGGGAGAATGGACAAACTTCACAGGCCCATCAGGCAGCTTTACTTACACAGCACTTCGACAGGTCCCTTCAGCTCCCCCGGTTTCAGTGGCCAGCAGGATAGTCCTCCTGCCTTCCTGCCTGCACTAATTCCAGCACCTCACAGGGAAAAAGCAGCCCTGCCTCTGCTGCCAGCACAGGAGGAGGAGGAAGGGAGAAAGTGCCAGGAAGGGGAGAGCACATCTGGAATCAATTGGAAAGTGCTGAATGCCTCAGAAAGAAATGCAGAGCTGGCAGAAACCATAGTAAGGAGCCGCTCGTTCGGACGTGACTATGGAACAAAGGTGTGGGACAAGATGTATACAGCATACTTAAACACAAAACCAGAGCTTCTCTTGGGGCTCGTTTTTTAATGCAAGCAGCTAAACGTCTCAGCCCTGTCACATTTACTGCTACTGGCCTATCCTGCAGTACAGTCAGAATTCAGTACAGAAGACGGGGATGAGACACACACAGCCCCAGCTGAGGCAAATGGGACTCAGTAACACAGCAACAATATCATATCAAGCTGCTCTCAGGGTACACAGCAGAGGAAATCTGTGACTGACTTGGCACATGCTAGAGAACAGAAATTTGACAGTTTAAAAACACAGGCTTCTTCACGCAGTTACTTTCCATTCCAGCAATGCATTCTCCTATCTCCTGCTACTCATTTGTTTCAGGAGGAGTTTTCCATTTTCAAGGAAGCCTCCACTATGTGCCCTGGAAAGCAGAGGGTAACGGAGAAGCAACTCACTGGTGCAGCAGCCTGGTACAAAGAGTGACTACAGATGTTTGGATGTATCACCAAGAAGTAGGATGCTGGAAGCACTGCTACTTTGGTATGTGGCCTCAGCCAGATGAAAAATAAAACACATGCTTCCACATATGCATTTTGAAAAAGGAATTAAACTCAAAAGTGAACATGAAAGAGCCACAAAAATGACCACAAGATAGGAAAAAGCCACATGGCTATATACTGAAAAACTTGAAAAGCCCAATCTATTCAGCTTATAATTTAAAACAAATTAAGTGGCAACTGATTATTTTGTGAAAGTGTATTAATGGTGTGGAAAAAATAAAGTAGGCACTAATAATATTTAATCTAATGAACAAAGGCATCAAGAAAACCAATAGCCAGAAGCTGAGTCTGATAAATTCAGCTCTGGTAAAAGACACCATTTTATTTTGTTTACTGATTTCTAAATGACAGTCATTAAGACAGCTGGTGAAGACTCAGTCCTTTCCATCTCTTCACGCCTTCATGCTGAAAACATGCAAACAGAAGTACCTGAGTGAGACATCATAGACCACACCACACATACAAGTCAGAAGAGATGATCTAAAGCCAGATCTATAGGACAATTCTGGAAAGTAAAGAGCTGGTAGAAATAATGCATGTGAATTAAAGCAGATTAAACTAAGCAGCAGGAATTTATAAGTAAAAAGACTTTACCTTATGGAGAGGAACAATCTATTGAGAAATACAGACGCAGTTTTGTGTATCACCTCATATGGTTAAACTACCAACTGGTTTCAGAAGCTGTGGCTCTGCTCCCCTCCCCAGCTGTTGTGAGATCTAGCCATGCCACAGTCATAGCCAGAAAATTAATCCAAGCAACAGTCATCTGTTTGGTCATAAACTGAATGGTCTCACTTTGTATCTGCTTAAGTACTATGTCCAAAGCAGTGAGGAGGCTGAACATACATCCAGGGCAGAGACATGAGGAGGACTATTCTTCTCACAGCAGCCCATAGTTACGCTACATTAAGTGCAACTTGAAAATGCACCTGAAAGCCACTTCATCCCAGAACAAGAAGTTACATGGATATTTAGCATATGTCATTCTCACTACCTGCTTCACTTATGCTGAACTTTTAGTGTCCCCATGTAAGCCTTCATAAAGGCTATACACAGTGAATTTGTCAAGTATCTCAGGAAATATTTCCCCTTCCTTATAAAATCCTTTCAAAGCCTCTTTCCCCCAGGCCTTCCAGCTAACGTATGTTTACCAAATTCCTGCTGTAACCACAAACCAGCATTGACTTCTCCCCTACACAGGCCATCCGTATGACTCAAAGGTGAAGCCTGAGGTCAGCAGTGCATTTCACCACCTTTCAGATGGCTCCTCCTGGCCTGGGTGTCATTAATTCAGCTCCTACAGCCCCCATGCTCAGCAGCATCTTTGGAAGCATGCTACTCTCCCTTGTCACCACCGCATCAATGCCTTGGTCACATGCGTGGGTTTAACAACAGTGATATACCAAGTATTCACATTAAACTACTGCATATTACTGGTCGTCCCACTTTTAAGCTGCTGTACTTTACTGAAGCTAAACTGATAAACCTTGAATTGATATATGAGTGTCTCATTTCACTGGCATGCCTGTCAGCATCTGCATCTCCACTAATATGTTACTGCATCAGTTCCAGCAACATTTACCCCTCCGTGATTCCCAGCAGACCTCCACCTTCCACAGCCAAATGCATTAAAGGTCCTTTTTTTCCCCCTCCTCATTCCGTTTGTCTACTCACACCTACAGAAAGACAAGAGAACAGGCTACACAACACTTAAACCCTTTCAGCTAGTCAGTCTCCCCTTCTGTAGATCCCCTTTCACGCACACAGTGTCAGGCTAAACAAAGCCGCTCACTCCAGGATACAGGCCTGGAAAAAAGCATTGGCATCTGGCAACCAAGAGCAGCAACCCAGCATATGAGCCTGAGAGCAAACACAAGTCTCTGGCACAAAGAGGAAACACCAAGACGTATGCCTGACTGCTCCTATCAATCTTGCAGTGGGGGAATGCCCAATTATTATTATTTTTTAAAACATATTTTTATTATATTACTGAAAGGAAATGCCAAGGACTGCTGCAGCCCCTGTCCCTTGAGGCTCTGCTGCTGCCATCAGGCTGCACTGCCTTTGCAGCGATGAATATTTAAACAAGGCAATAAATATTTCAGAGCACATTCATCCGGATGAGAAGTCTACTAGGATAAGAGAGGCAGACAACCACACGGGGCCAGGGCTGCTCCCTGTTCTGCCCCTCCAGCTCCTGCAACACCTGCCTTCCCTCGGCCCTCTTTCCATCCAGCCCTCAACAGGCACCCGAGCACCTCAAATATTCATCAACACAGCTCCCATTACTTTGCAAACAAGCAAAACCACCGTTAAAAAGTAAAACGGTGCTCTGCTTTTCAGAAAGGTACAGAACACAGCTACCGCATGCTTTGCTTTCACCTCTTCCGGGGCCTGTGGCTTTCAGGTGCAGTGCTCACACCAGGGAGAAAATAATTTGCTTTAAGACCCCACAGGGTCTTAAATCTTTTAATATTGCACCTTGAAAGAGCAAAAAACCAAGTTCACCAAACCCAAAAGCTCAAACAGTGCCTGGTCAAGTGAGAAAGCATGAAAGCCTGTCTTTTCTCCCCACAACTCCTTCCCTTAATTTCAGTAGGTAAATTTACTCAGGCATTTCTTGGTTGCTGGCAGCTCTGCTGGGGTCTCTGTGGGATGCTAGCAGATGTATACAACTTGGCCATCACTGACATAAATAACATTGTCTAGAAAACAGGTTTAGGACATAACAGAAAATGCATTAATTTATTCAGCTCTCATCTGCATGTCGTCCATGTACTGGGGGTTATTACGACTTTCATAGTGCTAGAAGATCACGTCTTTAGGACTTTAGCTATGCTCTCACTTATAAAGAATTTTTTTTTAAAAGACAATTTCAGGCAGTAATGAAAATTCTGCAGTAAATTTTGAAGGAAATCAAAATCACATATAAGACACTTGTTCAGAAACGAATTTATAGGGCCACAAAACCCACAACCATGCTCAAAAATGGACTTACCATCTTCCACTGCATATCTCACTAAATTCAAAAGACATAAGATATTTGCTGGTCACACAATATTTGGAGAAGCCTTCAGAAAACAGTTAAGCCTACTCTGATGAAAGAAAGCCAAAAAGACACCCTCATAAAGAGCAGTCAGCAGCCAAAGGGTTATTCTCAGTCACAGGCACAGGCACTAGCCTGCACCACCAGGGCATCTCCTTTCTAGGTAAAGGTTGTAATTGATAGTATCTCTGCCCTTCCTGGTGCCCATGTTTTAAAAGATGATGGTAACTAAACTGCAATCTCCATGTGTCACATGCTCTCAAAGATGCCTCTCGGACTGTGCAAGAAGATGACACTCCTCATACCAGGATCCTGGCCCAGCTTAAGGTTCAGCCCTGTCACGAATGGGGCACGGTAGGGTGCATGCAAGGGTATGCGACAAGTCAGCAAGGTCTGCAGATGCACAGTCTTGGATTAAACTGCTCAATTTCCCTGCAGTCTCATTTAATCTGCTTTTAGACCTTAAAAGAGGAACAGCTGGATCTTGGCTATGCACAGAAAGGGCCCTGCAGCACATCAAGAGTGAGCTTCCTACTGCAAATCAGAGCTCCTGCTATTTCATCCATGGTCCTCGTGGTCAAGGGAAGAGACCAAGGCAGTATGCAAGTGCTGCACCGCCTGCTCGGAATGGCTGGTTCCCTATTAATGAAATTCTCTCTCATCTCCCTGCTCTACAGCACAAATTGGCTCCAAAGTGAAGTACTGAACTGTCAAACAGCAACACCTCTCTCCAGATACCATTTCAAGGAAGAGCATCTGTATACTGAATATATCACCTGCTGCCAGTCTCTGGCCCTTCGGACCGTAGGCTCCTGCAAGAGCAGCAGCATCCCTCCTTCAAAACTGGCTATCAGTCACACCACCAGAAAGGTGCTGTTTGTATTAAAAATAAAAAATAACAATCAAGCAGTGTAGTTCAGAGAGTGACAACAATCCTGCTGCTTCAGCAGCAGCAAGTTCAGAAATTTTGTATCTCTGCTCCTAACCATCACACCAACTGTCTATGTATCATGTATCACAAAAACTAAAGGATCCAGTCAGGAGTCAGAGCCAACCTGGCCCAAAAACCACCTTGTACTTTCCTATGCTATTAAAAGACCTCATGCACCAAAGAAAAAAAAATTGGTCTCTGCAAGAAGAGCAATTCCATCACCAAGTAACTTAGAGCAGGAGCCTCCATTTTGTAGCAGGCATCAAAATACTGAGTGCTCCTCTGCTGACTGTGCAGCTCTGTTATTCCCATCATGGGCCACATAACCAGCAGCACACTAACGTGGAAAAAAAAGGCATCTGATCCCCCACAAGATAATGTTTGCCACAATACAAAAAGTGTTGGGAAGAAAAACAACATTTAATCATGTGGCTCCTGAGGACCTCTCATGATTCAGAAAATAAATGCAAAACAGATGCAAAAGTTAATTTGGATTATATCAGCCCCACTGGCATGAAAAGGGTAGAGCAGGCACCCTGCGAAGGAGAGAAAGATTTGCCACAGATCAGGTTATTATCACTGACAACTGACCTAAAACACTACAAGATTTCAGCAGAGTCTGACAGTCCTTCTAATTTTCAAAGGTGCAACTGCCTCCTTTAGGAGATGATGTGTGAAACACAGAACACTGTAACTGAAGTCAGGGAGGAAGGAGCTCCTGCAGCACAAATATATAAGCGGCCAAGATTGCCGCTTTACTCTGCTTGATCACTGCTTTAGAATAAGCACAATTAACTGAAAACAAAAAAAAGAAGCAGAAGTGAATTGTTCCTTTGAAGATGTAAAAGTTTCAATCTGAAGCAATGAGGACATAAAGAACCAGAATTTTTTCTCATCAGTCTGAAGCTACTGCATGGAACAGAGGGACAGTTGCTCCGTCCTACAAACATGCTCCTTCAAAACAGATGTCCCTCTGCAACCCAACACACTCTCAACTTGGGAAGACAGAGCCCCAGCTTGCTGGATGGGCTCCACGCAATCATCTCCCAGATGGGCCAGCACAGCTCACAGACATACTTCATCACTGTCAAACCTGAGAAGTTTTCTTTTCAGCACAAGTCCTCAGCACTTGATTTTAACTTCATCTTCTTTGAAGGGATTGGAACCACTCCGCTCTGCTGGAAGCAAAGGGTAGGCAACACGGAGAACTCACTGGACTAGACAGGCACCAAACACAGGAACAAATCAGTGCTTTGGAACCTGTTTTTCTATTCTGGGAGATCCTTTCCAACTTCATGCATCCAGGCTCATCACAAGCTAAGCATCATTTCTGTCCTGTTAAATTTTTAGGAAGAGTTGATGTTCAAAAGTGGCCAGTGAAAACACAAGTAGTAGCCCACACCAGCCAATATATTTATTGTTACCTGAAGTCCCTTTGCTTTGTTAGGCCTTCAAAATGCACTAGAAGATTCACAGGAAGAAGAATACATATGAAAAACTTCCTTCAAATCATTTAAGATGAAAACTGCTCTTACGGCTCCTCCTCCCATGTCCAGGACATAAAGCCTTCCCAGAATCCTAGAATTTGGCACCAGAGGGTCTGAAGGCCACCTGCATTTTTATAGCTGTGGTAAGTCTTTGTTGATCATGGAGGAAACTGTTTGAGCAACCGCCTCTAGCTTTGTGCTCTGCTTCTGCTGGGTACTACCAACATCACACCTAATTAACAGACTCATCTGCATGCACTTCAGCAACAGCAGGACTAATGCACCTGACCTCAGAGGGCTGCAGAGGAGCAGCTCACATAGGAACAGCAACCACCAGCAGAAAGTTGGGATGGACACAGCTTGAGGGCAATTCCCAAACCACTTCACAGCTGGATTGGCTGCAGGAGGCCTGGCCGGACGCTAAACACTTTTCTGCTGGGATTGCCAGTATAGTAGCTAGGAGGCTCATCACAGCTCTGCATTTAAATCATGTCAAATGTGGTTCTTTCCTGACACCTACTTCTCATCTCCTAGATTTAGGCCAGACAGTATATCAGAATAACTGTATGATGACACACAGAGCCTCACAGTTAACTGAACAGCCTACTACTCTTTTCAAAGCCACTACTGTCCTCCATAAGCCCCCTAGAAGAATTAAATTTATTTTTCTTTATGCTCCTCCACAACATTAAGAAATGCCTATTATTCAGCTCTAGCTATTATTCTCTTTATTACAAGTAACATAGCTCAGAGTTTCCTACCCATCCACTAAAAAAAGCCCCTTTGGCTTTCTGGATACTTCTGCTTTAAGCAGAGGTCCAGCTGCAAGACACATTCTTGGCCACGTGGCTGAGCTGCCAGGCAGGAGGACCCTGCCCACCCATTAAGCAGGGAGGCTTGGAGATGACAGGCAGGAGGCAGGGCAGGCACAGATCTGAACCGAGAAGCTAAAGTCTGCAGTCTCTGGTGCAGCCTTCTCCTGACTTCTGTGCCACACTTGCAGTAACTCCCGCTGCTGATTGTCAAAAGCAATTAAGAGTATTTTTAACAACAACAAAAAAAGTCCTGAGAAATCTCATTTGAGCTGAAAGGGACAATAATGTCACCACCTCTCTTACCTCCTCACAGCAGGGCTTGTTTCAGGAGGACCTTCATTTCGTCTACTGACAAAGTTGCCATTGGGCTGCTCAAAGTTACAGCTTCAGACTTGATGGAAAACATGGCTTGGGGATCTTTAATGTGATTTAACCCAATTTATTTAGATACTTCTCATTGAATAAGACAAGACATTTAGAAGTCTTGCTTTCTGACAGAGCATCGAGATCTCTGCCACCACTGAGATCTTTCCACCTTTCTGAAGTCCAATGTTACCAGCTAAATTCATTCTCACACCCTTTGCAGCATTTTGACCAAAAGAAGCTTTGAAGATCTACAGTCCCTCAGAAAATTTCTCTTTGGCATGCAACTGGCTTTGGATGACCCAAATTCTTTCTGACATCAAGAGGGTTGGTCCATCCTCAACTACACCTCTTCATCAGTCACACTCAGCATATACTTATTCACAGTCTGTCACCCATGTCCCTGTGAAGGACACCGGGAGCAGGGAACACACAGCACAGATTGGCTCCATCACATGGTCTAATATGACCCCAAAAAAACATCAACACCCCACCACCCACCCCAACTCAACCAAACTTCTGTAAGAGGGACTCCTAGAAGTATTTTTCCTCCCCATCCCACTACCTCATGACAGAAGAGAGCTCCAACCTGGAACAGGGTGGAGGCAGACCAGAGAATGGTTTTGCAAAGCAAAGGTAACAACATTATCAGCTTCATCACACACACAAAAGCTAAGGGAATAGTCAAAGCAAACTAATGCGCATTAAATATTTGAACACAAAGCAAAGCTAAACATACTACAATACCTTACAGTCCAATCAATGGTCAAATTCACTAATTTCACCAAATTACCACACTCTTCCTCCTCTACCTCCCCATTCAAGCTGGAAGGATACTTTGTAAGACAACAAAGATCTAAAGCGCTGCCTGTTGAAACTCTGAAATCCCTTCCCCTGATGCCCTATTTATCTCAACCACATTTTTACAAAGGAGGAACGGACACACTGGAAAACAAAAGCTTGTCTTGCTCCTGCTCCCTAATAATCCCAAGTACTTTGTGTAATTGTTCAGTTTTGATAACCCCCTTTCATATGCTGGAATAGCAAAAATAAGAAAAACTACAAAGAACAACAAATCAAATTAAGGGTTTCACTCTTCATGGAGAGTACATGAGACAAATGAGGACTGATACTATCCAAGAAATCCAAACTCCTCTCCAAAGCATTTTTAAATGTCTTTTTGAGTAATTTAAAGCAGGTTTTGCTATTAGGACTGAAGGGAGAGCATAGGCTTCAGATAAGGTGCCTCAGTGAGACCTGATAGGTGAATGATGGTCTATGCACTGCATAGGTCAAACTCTTGATTATCTAAATCTTGGTTACTCAAAAGCCAAGCTTGGAGAGACAGGAACTTATAAGCACACAGAAATCCTAAACTCCACAGGACCAGAACTGCAGAGACTATGAATTTTAAGCAGGATGAGGGGGAAGACAGTTCAGCAGGGTTTAACCATACTCAAGACTCCTAGCCCTAGGGCAGTATTCAGAAGCAGCTAGAAGATTACACTCGTAATTAATCAGACGTTTTTGGAGTCTCCATACACTGTCAGATTACAGGCTACTTGGAGTGCAGTTCCAGTTAGGTATTTAGAGACTACTCAGGGTGAAAGCCTCTGCTACAGGCAGTTGGGCCAGCTGATACTTCCCATTGTAAGACCATGTTTTCAGTTGTTCATAATTCTGAGAAACCATTCAAACAATTTTTTCACACTGACTGCATTTGATTTTGAGGTTGGCGATTTTTTTTTTTTTTTTTTTTTTTGGTGATTTCAGATGTATCAATCCAAACTGAGAAAGAAGTAGGGGGATATTTTGTCTTGTTTATGACTAAGGGAAAAAACCCACCCAACAAACAAAAAAACTCCACCCCCCACACTTTGAAGGGCCTAGGAGAACTTCATATTTAACAGAAAAATTTGCATTTCAGGGATCTATATTTAGCAACCATACTAAAAACCCACCAAAATCTGACAAACATTTAACAAAACTATGGAAAACAACAGTGCTCATCTTGCATTTTCTCAACTAATCTGCTAGTAAAGCCATATATGATGGTCCAAAAATGCTAAAAACAAGAAAAAAAAATCCAGCATGCAAAACCTGCCCAACAGGACCAATCAGTTCTTCACATTCATCATGGAAAGAACAAATGGTGGCAACAAGCTTTACACTAAATATTAGCTAAGACTAAGCAATGCTCAGAGAGGAAAGGACTTGGATTGTCAAGCCTGGCAGTGGCATCATAAATGTTTTTAATGCAAGTTACTTGCCATCAGGAATGATTTAGACAAATTTATTCTAACAGGAAATAGACACTCCTGAGGGTGGCTAGCAGTACCACTTGCACCCCATTTTCTGTGATTTCATGCTCTCAGGGCTCATCCACGGCTTCACAGGAGATACCAGCCATGTCAGAGACAGGGTATGAAGATCAATGACAGCAGGGAGATGATCAATCTCCTGTATTTTGTACCATCCCCTTCGTACAGATCAACTAACATGGAGTAGCAGCTACCCATCTCAAATCAAAAAACCCCAAGAAACAGTTCTGCAAGTGTAGCGGAAGGAAGGTAAATCGGGACAAGAAGCCTGAGCACCATCAGGACAGACTAGCAATGGGGGGAAAAGGGATAGACAGACAAATCTGACTGCGATAGGAGCAGAAAAATCAAACTAAATGAGGACTGAGGAATGCAAGGAGTGGGTGGAAAAGTTAAAAAAGCATATGACAAGCAGACTGTAGTCAGGGGACAGGGAAGAGGAGGTGGAGAAGAAACAAAGAATAAGCAGGCCTAAAAATCAGAGGAGAAAGAACCGAAATGATCAAGGTAAAGACATAATGCTCCAAAGCAGGATAACACGTAACTGGAGAGGAATAGGGACAGGACATGGACTTCAATGAGACAAGCTGCTGACCAGGGATCATGAGGAAAGACACCCATCCATGCATCCAGGATGGATGGCAGAGGTGAGACAGAAGTCATCTAGGAATGGACAAGAGGGGAAAATGTGCCTACCAGTGTAACTTCCCCAAAGCCTAAACCAGAGCCTAATATTGCAAAAAGTCACCATTCCTCTGCTGTCAGCAAATATACAAAACTAACTGGCAAAAGCAGATCAAGCTGGCCTGTAAATGTCAGAAAATGACAGCAAATTACACATTCAGTGTAAGTGGCAGAGGTCTGTGGGATGCATCTGGGACTGCAAACCCTGCTACTGATACTTGCAGAGGTCATCATGGTGCCACATATACTGAAGTTGATAGGGACGGGTGGCGGGTTGTCTGAATTTTCTTTCTTGTGGAAAAAAATAGCATGCGATCATGTGATTAAAGACTATCATAAATAGACAAGAAATAAAGAGAACAAATGAAGGCTTCTTTCCCAACTTAAAATATGGAAACGCCCCAAAATTGAAGTGCCTTCCCATTACCATCTTGATAACTCTCAATTCAGTTTGCTCAATGGCCAGTTTTGCAAACAAAAAAAAAAAAAAAAACACCACACAGATATTTTGAGCAAAGCACACTGCTGAACAGGCCCAGCATTTGTCCTGATTTCTTTTATATAGGCAAAGTGCACTCTTTATTCAAAAAGCTTTCAGCTGAGCATTAATTGCTCTAGCTTCTGTGAACCCTACAAAACCAGCCTATATATCTCTAGACCTCACTGCTCATTGCACAACCTCCAGCAGCCCAGAAAAAAAAACCATCCCGCACAGCACAGGGTCATAAATAACTCTTCAGGAGCAAACCAAAAATATTTTGGTAGGAAAGTTAACACTTCTCTACTCTGATTCTAGGGAACATGTCAGATAGGAAGAATACCTGATTACATCCTTTTAAATAGTATTTGAGAGCAGACTGAGGCAAATTAACCATGTCCTCCCTGGTACTTAGACGTCCAAGGGATGTTCATTAGTGAATTCCGTGACTTTGCAGCTGGGAGACAAATAGGTTAAGGAACTCATTGCAAAGGGGTGGCTAGTTGCACACATCATCTGCTGAAGATGTATCTGAAACAGGAACACTGAGCATTTAAGCAGTCAGTAAGACCAGAATACAGGTCAAGAAAAAAAAAAAAAAAAATCAGCCCCACCACTGCAGCCCCCTTTCGCACTGGTGTTAGAATTTTATAGAAGACTGGTCAATGCTAATTAAGTGCAACAGAGCCATCATGAATTAATAACCTGCAGGGAAAGACACTGTTGGTTTTAAGGGCTTCCCTCCTCAACCTTCAACTTTTAGTTAGTGAAACAACCTTTTCACTAATCCAGGTACTTCACAAATTAATAGTTCTTAAAATAACAATAAAACAGTATGTTAAGTTTACACAGCCTTGTCACCCAAATATCACCGTACATACTGTGGCAAACTTAGGCATCCTCATTTCTCAATTCCCAGATACCCAGGGATAGTTACCTAGTCACCTGCAGAAGAAATGCATTAGGGAGCAGCGAGGTTATTTCTAGGACAGGGACTTAAGGAAATGGCACCGCTGTATCAAGTTCCCTTTTACATTGCCATCCTGCCCAGGCAACAGCGAATGAGGCTTCTGCCATCCCAAGGCTGCTCTGCAAGTGCCTACAGTGGTTCGCTTCTACTCCAACACATCTGAAAGTGCTCAGCAAAGGCAGTTAAAAGGACTTAAAAATTCTGACAGGCCCCACTGATTTTTAAGCCCTGAAGAATAAGCCCTTCTCAACCAATAGTTAAATCTCTAAGTATCACAACAGTTACAGACATAACCTATAGGCCAACCTCAAGCAGCCATGTCCTTACATCAGGAAAAGTGAGCCACAGATCCATCTTTCAGTTCCCAGGGGAGCTGAAAAAAGTCAGTGGCCAGGATTCCTCTCGCACAAACCTCTGCTGCTGACATGGTGTGTGCAGTGCTAAAACAAAGTTCTAAGACAAACAGTAGAAGAAAAGCAAAAACTAGGGGATAGGCATAGGCAGTGTCAGGTACCATGTAAACAAGCACAGCTTTTCAAATGGCAAAGAAAAGGAAAAAGTGCAAGGCTATTGACAGAGGAGAGAAATCCCCTTCAGAGAGCTTATGCAAGTTTGCAAGAGTAACACCAAACCAAGGAGAAACAGCAAAGACACTTGGCCTGAAAGGAAAGGTAGATGCAATCCTCAAAGCAAGGAAAGGAGACAAGGGAATAGTGGTAGCTCCAGAGAGAAGTCAGAGAAGGGAGCACTTCCACTATCCACCACAGAAAAAGATGCTCTTTCTTTTCAAATTATTTCTTTTAGTGGGGCAGGGGGATCCTGCAGCATCCACCTTGTCTGGAGGAGAACGGATCCTACAGCAGACATAAGGGGACAGGAAGGGGAAGGCTGTTCTGGGACTCGGTCTCCCTTGCAGTCAGTTCAAACAAAGGAGGAAGGTCTCCTCTAACGGGATGCATTGTACGTTTTTAGCTAGCACAAGGTGGCTGTCGTCACAGGGCTCCCTGTCTCCTGTGTTTTCCCCCCCCTCCAAATACACCCCCCCTGCATGACTCCAACATGAAGCACAGACAAAGATCTGTTTTATCACACCATTACTGTAACTAACAGGAGGTAGAGAAAGATAGGAAAAGGGAATGAGGCAGAGGCACAAAAAGGAGACAGAGAGGCCTTTAATGAGTCAGCCGTTGCTCCGATTTAAATAAGATCTCCATTTAAGGAGCTCTACGTTTTGTTGTTGGTTTTTTTTTTTTTTTTTTTAATTAAAAAAACCCACTGCCTGAGTGAGCAACTTTTGGCTGCACGAGGTTGTCTCACAGCTACACACTAGATCTGGGAGGAAAAGGGTTATGGAAGGGGGAAGGGAAAGGGAGGAAAACCTCTGGAAAAAATGAGGCTGCTTGCTGGTTCATTTTAACAAGGACATAAATTAGTCTCAAAGCCACAAATGCCATCACCTCCCTGAGCCGTGGGTAAAGCATAGCAAGTCGAACACGTGCCAAGATAAACGGCACTGGCTGGAGCCTCCGAGGGGTGCTGGGGGGGGGGGACAAGAGGGGGCATGCTGGCACGCAGGGCAGCAAAGATGCTTCAAATGGTGCTCACAAAATGGAGACTAAGGCTGCACAAAAGGGGACCTTCAGATGTTCCTGTCTACACCCACACCAAAAGCTGAGACCTCAATACGGAGAAAGAGGGAAAACGGGGTGCTGCAGTTGGACACAGCAGCTCTCCCCGGTCTGGCTTTAATTGCCACGCGCAACCCCTTCCTCCCCCTCCTCCTCTTCCCATTCTGGAAGCAGGCCTGCCGGCAGGCAGCAACCCAGGTGAAAGGCTCCGTCGCCGGCAGCAGGGAGGGGAGCAGACAATGGCGAGGGGATTCATTACAAAGGCATACATACACATACACGCACACACACATGCTCGCTCGGCACTGCTGGCTGCCACATGGGCTGGCAGGACTCCTTAAGGAGGCAGCAGCTCCCTTCCTAGTCTCCGAGATGCTCGACACCTTCCCCCTATCCCAGCCCTGATGGGAAACAGATTCGGAGGAAAACGCCAGCAAGGCACTGGGCTGTCCAAGAAAGGGAGGGCTTTGTGCTCCAGCAAGCCAGCAACCTCACCATGCACCACACAGAGAAAAAAAGCCTTTTAGCATATAATTCCCATCCACTGAAGACTCTCTTTTATCTGCAATTAGCACATGATGTACAGGGCCTCGTTTAACACTCATGTTCACTGATTTAGGATTAAGAGGGATAAAAGCAGGGTACTTTCTGTTAATGAATCTGAGCTCTTGCTCTCATTAGCAATTTTGGTTTCCTCTTTCAAGCCTGTTTCTACATTCCAGTATCTCCCATTTCTTCCCCTTACTTTCTAGTCCTCCCACCCCACACACTCCCATTTCGTTCTACCAGCTCCTCATGCCTATACAGAAACTGATCTCACAGATTTCCAAGGAAGATGGGCAAGCTTGCTCCCTAAAACAATAGAACACAGACCACGCAAGCAATATTTTATGGAGACTGAACCAAACAGAGCAAGAGATTGTGGCAATGCTGAATTCATTCAGTGACAATTACCATTTTAACACAGCAACAACATTTACTTCTCCTAAATGAGATCACCCCAGTGAAATACATTCACAGGTTGTATAGGTCACTCCACTGCTTCAAATAGCACTGCAGAATGAGAATAACATGGCTGGGAATATTGCCCTGGATGTGCCACACACCTTCAGCCCCACTCGCAGCCAAACCTGCAGTGAAGTACCAAGGACCAGCCTAATATGCAATGCAAATCCTGAAAACCTATCCTACATAGTACATACTCTTAAGAGCCATAATTCAAGGTCAACCATTACTAATAATGCATAGTCTTGATGCCTCCTAACAATTTCTGTGGAAGACAGATTTCTCTGAAGTCTATTAGGATAACCTAATCTTGAAATGAGTTCATACCCTCTCCACTGTTTCAGCCAGTGCTCCAGCAGAATCCCATCCTTCCCAGCTCCACATGTCTCCAAGCCAACCAGATCGTGCTTCAGAGTTCTCCGTCCTAAGCACACACAAGCTACACACACTTGTATACTGGCGACTCAGGCACCTTTTTGCACTGCACGTGCATAATGGTTGTGGCAGAGAGCACGCTGCAATAACAAGGCTGTGCAGAACAACTCTCTGAAACGTGCACAAGCTCACCTGCAGCTTCGGGACATACACCTCCATCTAACCAGACACGCTCTGAGCACACAGCAACACACAAATGGATCCTGACTGCAGAGACAAAGCTTTTCAGCATCGTTCGCTAAACTAAATATAGGTACAGAAAGTCTCAGGAGATTTCTACTTCTGCCTCAAAAGAGAAAGCCTTGGTCCAGGTAAAAAGGAATCAGTAATGGAAGGGACTAAATAGCAGAAGCAGAAAGTGGGACTTGGGAGCCTGGGAAGGTACCTGAAGAGTGGACAGAAACCTATTTTTCAGCCACTGACAATCAATGCAAAATGAGACATGGAAAGGGTCAAAGCAGGTGTCGCTTCCTGCAGCAGATTCATTCTAAGCCAGGCACCCGTGAAAGTGCTGTCCCTTGCAGTGGGACACGCAGGATCTCCGTAGCAGCTAACGAAGGGGGATTCAGCCAGGCCTAAGGAATGCCAGGAAGACAATATGCATCGTCTAAAAACCTGCAAATCTCGACAGAAAAACAGCACTTGTGAAACCCAGATTTGAAGAAAAGTTCATTCTGAGAATCCTTCCCTTTGGGAATATCCCCCAAAGGCTTCCAGCTCCGCAAGGCACTGCGGGGGCATTATATAATGCCTAACTCCAAAGGATTCCAGCTCCACGATGCCACTCTCCTCCTCCTCCATTTGCACCCTCCCTCGGGTGGCGACTTGCTGATGCCATTGCAAAAAAAAAAAAAATTTAAATCCAAAACCATATAACAACCTTAAAAGGCGAGCACCGTCCGATAAAATCCCCTTAGCGAGACGGGGGAAACGCTATGGCCTTGGCAGCTGGGTGCGCTCCCCACGAAACGTCAGCCGCTTTCCCCCGGGAAGGCAACGGGCAGCCCCACGCCTAAGGCTACCTACAAGGGCTTCCCAGCCCTCACGGTGACCGACAGCCGGATGCAGAAACGGCTCGGAAGACGCTTACCTTCGTGCTCGGCCGGGATCGGTAGTTCAAAGGCGGGTTTAGCCTAACTCGGGAGCAGGGGCACAGGCGCCCCTCACGCACCTCTTCTCCCTAGAGGGCACTACGAGACTGCTTCGGGCAGGGGGACTGCAGGGAACCCCTTCCCCAAAGAGCCCAACCCGCGCCCCCGGGGCTCTCTCCCGCCCGCCCCGGCGTCCGGCGGAGAGAGCGCGGAGCCGCGACCATCCCGGGGGTACGCGGCAGGGCAGCCCCGCTGCCGGCCAGCCCCGCTGCCGGCCGCTCCGCTCCGCGCCCCTCGCTCCCCGCCCGCGCCCACACAAAGCCGGGCAGACAGCCGCCGCAGCGCAGCACCGGCAGCCTTACCTGAGTTACCATTTTCTTTTTCTCCATAAACCAAAATGGGTGAGACCGGCCGCAAAGGGGGTGGGGGGAGGGGGGGGTGGGGGGGAAAAGAGGGGAAAAAATATTTTAAAAAAAAAAAAAAAAAAAAGCTGCAGCCCCTGGAGGCGGGCGGCGGCGGTGGGTGCCTGCGCTGCGCTGCCTCGCCGGCGCGGTACCCCCAGAGCCCTTTTTCCTCCCTTTCTTCTCCCGTGTTCCTCCCTTTCTTCCCCCTGCCTGCCTGCCTCCCTCCCTCCCTCCCTGGCTGCCGCTCTCCCCGCTGCCCCCCCGGCTCAGCCAGATGGCTGCGGGAAGCACCGCCCCGAATACCGAAGGTAATTAATGCGAACCGGGACCGCCCCCGCCGCACCCCGCCCGGCCCGGCCGTCCCCCGCCTGTCCGCTGGGACACCCCCCCCCCGCCCCGCCCCGCCCCGGGAACCAAGGGGCTCGACGGAGACCCAAAGGCGAGCTGGAAACAAAAGCGGCGGTAGCGGAGCGGCCGGCCCGGCAGGACCCCCGGGCCTGCCCGCACTGCGCCGCGCCTCCCCTTCCCCGCGGCGGGGGTGCAAGCGGCCAGGCCGCCCCCGCCCGCACCCCACGGAGGGGAGGCGGCATCTCCCCGCAGGAGGATGCTGGGCAGACGGCTGTCAGCTCTGCACAGACCTCCCTCCTGCCACAAAGGGGAGAACGCGTGGGTGACACGGTGCGGCGGATGAACCGGAAGCAGTATCCGTGCCAGGATCTGCATTTCTTTCATCATAAAAAGCTGGAGACCGCTGGGCTCCTTCCCAGCTTGCTCCCCTCCCCCCGCCCACCCCGCCTCATTTATCTTCAGTAAGCATCTGGCCTTTAACACCTGAGCACACCACAGCTGGCAGCATCTGTTCTCCTGGCGACCCCATAAAACAGACCAGTCTACTGCTACCCCATTTGGCAGATGGGACCTGAGTCGCTCTAATTGATTTCTCCCAATATTGCACCCACGTAAACCCACGGACAGGGCTGAGCACAGGTCTGCCATACCCTCGGCTAGACAAGCAGACTGTGCCGATGCTCCACAGTGCTCGTGACACGGAGATAAAACCAGCTCAGTCAAGTTGCCCCTCTGATGCATCTCTTCTTGACACCTAGTACTCAAGAGATTCCCCAGGCTTTAACAGCAGAAAAGCCACATTACTGTGCAGTAACACCTTGCATCCCCATGTGTTCTCCTTTGTATGAATATGCCCAGTTATAACTTACACTAAAAACAAAACCTAGTAGTTTTGCTTCATGGACTTGCTACTGCGCTGCTCTCCAGGCAGCCCATGCTGACCCACAGTGCTTTTCAGTTTCCCAATTTCACTCACTGCAAACTGACCTCTGTCTCTCTCCCTCCTCCCTTCACCTTTCTCTAATTCAGCAGAAGGCCGGCAGGAGTGTGCATCCCAGCCCAGTTCACTTCTCAAGTGTGAAAAACCTGAGACCAAGCCACCAGGAAGCCCTTATGTCCCAGAGGAGCAGAGAGGCAGAGCACCACAGGCCAGCCACCCCACGAGACCAAACAGTCCACCCTGGTGTGGGGTCCTCTGCAAAGGAGCCAGCCTCCACAGGTGCAGCCCTCAGGGCTCTGAGTCAGAGTCCATGTTTTTCCAAGTTATCTCATCCTCTCCACTAACTTGCATCTTACAATACTGTAGTATTGTTTACAGGTAGTATTGGAAAGCCAGGGAAAATATTGTGCGTTTTTTCCCCCCCCTCTCCCCTATTACAAACCCGAGATTGTGGAGCACGATTCTGGGTCAAGTGTAAATTCCATTTCAAAGCAGCAAAAAACACAGTGACCTCCTTATACCTTTACCACAACAAAGCACCAGGTTTCAGAAATATGCATCTCATTCACCAGACCTCTGCAAATCACTTGGGATAATCTCCTTATTCTCTCCATTTAATTTAACTTGCATTCAGCCTTCTCTGTGCCACAGGGTGGCAACTTCTTGTCCCAGACCTAGGGCTGTAGCACAGACCTTCAGGACAGAGAAATGACATGCCACCATCACCCACCACTGTTAACCAGGATAGCATCATTTCTAATCCAATTTGGTCTTCACCTTATGAACCTCTAGAAATATTTGCCATCAGAAAGAATCCTCCAAGAAAAAAAAGAGGTGCCCAGTTGCACACTGGGCCCTCACTTGCACTGCCTCCCATCACTCAGTTGGTACAACTGCTCTGCTCATGTGCCAGCAGAGTGGGAATTCCTTTCAGTGCGATCTATTGCTAGTCTCTCTCTTTCATCTCCATTGTAGGCCAGAAAGCATCTCCTCCCCCATGCTTGGAGTACCTTCTCCTGTTGAGCCAAAGAAAAGCCCAAATTTCCAATGGATGTGCTCAGGCAACAAGAAACACATGTCTGCAGGAGCTCCAATCACAGCAAAAACAGCCGAAAGGAACATCTGATACAGAGTTTCAAAAGCTTCAAGACTACAGAGGTAAACATGATCAGACTTGATAACACTTGAGGTCTTTACTGTCTTGGGCTCTAGTGGAGCCTACAAAGCATGGCCAAGTGAAATAAGTCTGGTGGGCCTCCACTTCTCTGATGTGCAACTCATGGAACCACTGCCCAATTTACTTTCACTGTTTGCCACCCTCTACTGAGGAGAACCAAAGACTCAAACTGCAGATCATGCTGCTGAAAACAACAAAGCACAAGTAAAGCTGAAGGTTGGAAGCCTGGAGAACATACAGCTCAGAGCCATGAGAGCATCCCTTCCTACTTACTGCATTTATGCAAAAAGCAACATTCAGAACAGCTCTAGATGCCAATACTTACAAGTTCTCATGCATCACAGGCTCATATACACTGAAACTTCATTACCGTGCTGTAGAAGTCACTTTTTGAAATAACTATAGGCAAATTCAACTAAGTCTGCCTCTGCACTGCCAGGGGACAGCTTATCATCCTTACCATGCCAAGCAAAGCTCATCACTCCCACCTGAGCACATCTGTGGCACTTTTATATTCTCTTGTGTGTTCACCCAGGTATACATGATGGTTTTAGGTTAGCTCCTACCATTCAAATCCTAGTGGAAAATAAGATGGAGAACAATGTTTCCACAGCAGGCAATGGGACAAGGCCACTGACATCACACTGGTAAGAGCACAAATGAAGAACTAATCTCTAGTTTGACTAAATGGTCTGCATGTACACTTTCAAATGCTTAGGTTAGTTTAACATTTGCAGGACTCATGGAAATGGAAAGAGAAGAGAAATCCACAAGCACTCTGCTTTCAGTGAGTTTCAGGGTTTCTCTTCCTTTTTCTTTTGCTACTCCTGTAAATCCCCCTTGCTGCTAGGGTAGAAAACAAGCACAGCCTCCGATTTTAACATCTCATTACCTGCATTTCTGTGCTGGCTCAAGTTTAGATGCAGTAAACCTGCCAGCTGGATCAAGGCCAGAGGGAGGGGAAAAAAAGTTTTGAGTGCAAAGAACCAATTTATCAGGAACAAATCTTAACAACTGAAAGACACACTTCTGTTGGTGGCTTCTATTCATGTACCAGGGGTTTTATTACACACAAGGTAACCTAACAAAATACTCTCTAGTGGCTATCTGATGTATCTCAGGGTAGATAATCTTCAACCACTAGTCTACCTTTCACGTTTTCTGGATAAATTTGGTGCCTGTGAGGACAAGGAATGCTGACACTGAATAGCCAAGGACTGTGCAGAGAACATCATCTTTCACTTGGCTCCAGAAGTATTTGAGCCTGACCCACGGCCTCTGGCTTCTCCAAGACTCTACATGCTGGGCCAGCAAATCTCATGTGTGCTCCAAATATAGCCCCCTCCCCCAGCAAAGACTGCAATACAGGCTTTGCCCTGCCCCAAGCACTCCTCTCAAACCCACACATTCCTATCGTCCTACAAATCCTCGCTGGACCTCCAAAAGCAAAAAGGTGACAAACAAGACTTTGTTGAAGGTTTTGTGGGTGGCGTCAGAGAAGGAAGGAGGAAAAACATCAGTGAGGAGCTGCTCTGGGTGGCTCACCATCCCTGCAGGACAGACTGCAGTCACACATACAAGTCACATGCACCCAGACAATGCAGTAAGGCACACGCCACCACACTAGTTTGCAGAACACTGCATTGCTGTCAGCTCAACACCCCCCCCCCAAAAAAAAAATAATTAAAAAGCCAAAAATGCAAACCAAAACACACAAGTCTCAAACAAGACAGATCTTGGAGTTAAAGTGTCAAACAGTACTGTTCGTGTGCAGGAGCCTCAAAGCCTCTAAGGCTGCCGAGGCCTGGGACACACCAAGCCAATGAGCCCAGCACAGAAGCAGTGTCCTTCTACAAAACCAACACATAAGCTCCAGTTCTGCCCAAAGAATGTATAGGGCAAACACCAAGACTCTATAAAGTCACCGCTGTCATACTGCTTACCTGGATGACTGGGTACTGGTAATCCATACAATACACACCATACATAGCCAAAGATCCTCCAGCTAAAGGCCAAATGGACACAGGACTGGAAGCTTCAAGTCTGAGTCTGTCTTTCAGCCTTGTAGGAAGGACTCTGGCAGCCCTGCGCAGTGCTTAGCTCTGGCCTCTGGGGCCACTCAGGTTGACACTAGCTCAGCTGAAAATAAAAAGGAGCTGCCTAGCTCGGCTCAGCTCAGCCCCTCTCTTCTGGGATCCAGCAAGGCAGTACTCAACCATAGGCGGCAGAGGCTCCTAAAATTAGAAATCCCCTACTGAAAACGGCCCTGCAAGCCTCAACTGAGGAGCGTCCTACAACTCCCGGGCATCAGAGCAACTGCCGGTAAGAGGGGGACACAGGACCTTCACAGACAGCGTTGCCGGGGAGAGGAGGAAGCAAACAGCATTTAGGATTGGAAAAGAGCATATGTTCTGGGCTCTAGGTGCGTCAGAGGGAACGCTCCCAATCCAGGACAGGGAAAAACATATGGGACTGTTCTTCCCCCACCCCCATACCCTTCTTGCTGTCCTCGGCAGGGACAGGTGCTGGGATTAGCATAGTAAAACCCTTTGGTGTCACGGAGGGAGAGAGATCGGAGAAGCCACACTGATATCTCATGTTGAAGGGATCTCTTTCACGAGGGAGTATGCACCCGTATCATTTAACGCCTCTCCCTCCCTCCACACTTGAGGCTGGCAGGGACAGCTGCCGGAACTGGGGCCGGTGGGGGGAGCTGGGCCCCAGGATGGCCCCCACCACCCCAACCTCGGGCCAGTGGGTTTCCCCCCTCAGCTGTTCAAGTCAAACCGGGGGCAGAGACAGAGGATTAACTCTGCCACAGGGGACGGCAAGCTGTGGGGAGAAGGGGGCAAGGCTGGGCAGGGCCAGTTGTTGTGCCCGTTTTAGGAAGCCCGTCCTCCCTGGGAACAGTTTGGAATTCGCTCCCTGACTGACGGGGACAGATGGGGAGCTGCCCAGACAGAGGCCAGCAGGTTCGCCCCACTGGCCCCGCGTGCCGGACGCGTTACTGTACACCCGAGAGCCTGCTGCTAATTCTTAGAAGGCACACTGTGGCTGGGGGGCATTGGGGGGGCCCAACCACACACAGCAAATCGCATGAGGTTTCACCCATCACTACTTCAAATTGTACCAGGTTGACACTGACCCAAACCCAGGCTCCCAAAATGTTAACAGCCCAAACCCACAGAAGATTCCTACCTTCCTCCAAAGGACAGAGGTGACAAAAACCCTCCCTTCGAGGTTTCAAAAATTAAGAATGTTACAGTGATCATACCCAAGACAGGCTATCCAAATTCTGACCTCCCCATTTTAAATGCATACAGACAGGGTTTTTTGCATTTCTAATCTTTAATTTTTCTGTAGTGCTGCTGTGCACCACTAAACAGCAACTTAACTGCCTTTCCACCATTACTGACAATTTTTTCCTCCTCAAAGAGATAAACGTAAGATTTATTTTTTTTCCAAGAACTTAAATGGGTGGATCATTTAGCAATTTTCTATGTGCGCACATTGTAACTGAGGTAAGAGGTGCCAAACCTGCAGCCCTCTGACCCAACCAGCCCCTCTTGGCTTATCCTCTGCTCCTGCTGCCCTTTCTTTCCGAGACACCTCAGAAAAGGACACCAAGGAGCTGGGTGAGTGGTTACAGCAACTGCCATCCACTCTCATCATCTTTCCTAGGGCCATGGGGCTGGCTTCTTCCTTACAAAAGGAGCATGGCCCATTTAGGAAGTATAAAGCATGACACTTTCTACATCTAAAAAAGAAAAGTTTCTATACCCATTGTTTCTATGTGAAGATTTGCAGAGAGACAAATAAATGGGAAAGCAGCTATGCTTCTAGATCTCTTCACTAGGGAAAAAGGATGAGGCTCCCACAATGAACTTCCATTTCATTCTGCCTTTGGCCAGTTTATTTTGCCCCAGACCCAAACTAGCTTTCTGGAGCTCAGATTATGCCTCCTCCTCCTGACCTTCTGAGGGCTGTTTGGCCATCTCTCAGCACTCCCCCTCAAGACCACTTTCGAGCACAGATAGTATCTGGCTTCCTATAAATGACGGATACTTTTTTTTTTCCCCTCCCCCTTCCCCTTTCTGTAACTACACATTCAGTAGGTGCCTGCCTTTCATTCTTTTGCAAAACTCATTACTATGCACTCAGGCAATTTAGTATCTCAAATAACATCATTTTATGAAAAGACATTAATTTATAAAAACCCAAAGTCTTTTCCTCAGCCTGTTCTTGCTACTCCATATTACTGCCCCCGGTTTTAAAACCAAATCCCTAAGTTAAAAAGCTGACATTTCTTTCACAATCCAATTCTTGCCATTTCCTAGTGCAGATATCTTACTACATATAAATAACCATCAAACGAGCAAAACAAATCAAGGAGGGGAAGCAGGGAGCATTACCTAAGCTCCTCTGTTGTTTTAACTACAGATCCAGATAGAACTGCCATGCTTTAAAGTTTTTGATTCAGATTTAACCTGCATTAAGATACCTGGGTGACTCTTCAGTAACAAAGCATCACACCTCCCGTGTCCCACAGAAAATCAAATTACAAAACCTATTTTTAAACTTGTATGCACCAAGATGAATACAGCAGGACTTTATTGACCAGTAATAAACTACTGAATTTTCTGCAAGGCTGACCATAATGGCTGGTTTACTACTGCACATTGATGTACACAAATATTAGTCAAATATAAGATGGCACTGTACTCCATAATTTTATTTTGAGATAAAAGCCCAACTACATTACCATATAACCTGCTATGCACATGCATTTCCAGTAACACAAGTTAGGTAACTGTTATAAAATCATAGTCTTCTTCCTGCAAATGCTTAGCCATATGAATAATTTTGAAATTACAGAAATATTAAGACTGGAAAAGACTTCCTGACACAGAGGATCATATAAACTGCTATCATACAACATCATCCAATCTCTTAATAAAATTTATCATGCTACATCTTAGAAGTGGGTTTTGCAGCTACACTACCCAGCCAAAAGGCTGCTCTAGAACAGCACTCCCCAGCAGTGGGGATCACATTCATCTCCAGCTTAACTTTATTCCTGAGCAATTTCTGTTTGCTCTTGTGCCAGTACCATCCTCTAGCTTAACCATATTTTCTCTTTCCCTTACACCTAACCTTCCCCACGTATCCCCTCTCTACCTATTTAAACAAGCAGCTGTTCCAGTCTTTTTGTCACATGACAGGTTTTCTATTCTCCAACCTCCAGAAGCCCTTTCTTGCACCTGATCTGGCCTGTGCTTTTTTTAATTACTCAGAACAACATTGTTAGCTCCTAATCCGTTTCACAATTCCAGCACTAAACTGCATCTTCTCTAGCCTCATTAGTACTTTCTTCTGGAACACCACAGCAGATGCTGTAGGACCATCTACAGTAAAACACATCATCCCATTAAGAAAAATGCACGTTACCTAGTTAAGAAAATTGGTTATCCTAAAAACAGATAGGCTGATATGGCACAACCCTATTTTGATGGATTTGTGTTGCCTTTTATCACATATTTTTTTTATATAATCTTTAATATTTTTGTATCAGCATATAGCTGAGGTTGGACCAACAGGTCTGTACTTACTCAAATCACTTCCCATCACCAATAGGGCTATTATGCTTTCTGTCCTACAAACTTATATCACTCCTGATTTGATAGATTAAGACTTTTATCAGATCTGCAACTTCATGAAACAGTTCTTTGACTTTCAGGAATAGGTATCACCCTTCCCCAGGCAATCCTGCTCCACAGCCCAGCCTGCATCACTAGGGTCTTTGAAGCGTCCAGTGTGATTGCTTCTACAGTAGGTTCATGCCCATCACCCATCCTGCCCTTGCTCCCATGATCAACTCTACCTTTAACAACAAGAAAAAAAGATTTGTTCAATTCTGTGATCACAAGAAAAGTATCCTCATCAACTACCCTAACCCCAACACGAAGTGGACCCACATTTTCCCTTCTCTCTAATTGTTTTTTGAGAAACTGTCACCCATGCCCTTAGCAACATTTGTAAGGTTTAACTTTGCCTGATTTTCAGCAGTTCTCATTTTATCCCTACTGACTTTAAAAAGCACAGCAATCTTTGCTAATAAATTCTCTTTTTGTACCTAACAGCCTTTATAAGGTGATTATGCCTCCAGTTAGGCTGAAGTTTCTTCTTACCATTTTTTTCTATTCACTTATATCATCAAGAATTTGCATCCAAAGTACTTGTAAAAAAAAAAAAAAAAAAAAAAAAAAAACCACACCAAAAACCCTGAAACCCAAGACACACACTGCAACATTCAAGTCTGAGTTTTCAATCCATTTTACTGACTTAATTAAATATTTTGCTTCATGTATCAAAGCTTGTATTATGATTACCCCACCTTTAGGTGGAGACATGGAGGCTTCTAAACCACTTGTTTTCCTGTAATTCACTCACTATCTCAACAATAGGTTGCTACAGTGATGAAATCTTTTGACCCTATTATTATTAACAGCATTTGTTCTCCAAGCTACATCTGAGAAATTAAAGTTTCTCATACTAATATTTGTCTCTCTAATGGTACTGGGAATAATATCATTTCAGAGCTGCAAGTTTGTATCCAAAACCAGTCCTATGAGGAATTACAGCAGACTCACAGTACTCCCGTGGGACCTCTTTTACCATTCTTCCCCACAGCAATTTTGACCAGAAACAGATCCTGCGTTATCAGTATTACTCTTCTTTCTTCTTGACAGTCTACTGCATACAATACAGCCTATCACCTTTTACATCTACCCTTATCTGAACCACACATAATCTTGAATGCATGTTAAAGCCATGATTACTATTCTTGCAGATTGATATTATCCCTATAATATCCAGTTTCATGTTCTGCACCAGTAGCTCTGGTTCCTCTGCTTGTTATTTCTAATGCCAGAAGCCTGACAAAAACCCTGATATATTTGTGCATTTATGAATCACACAGCTTCCAGCTCCCTCAACTAAAAGTATCACCCATCTAGTTACTGCTGAATTTTATTATTCTTTTTATAACATTGAATTTTATTGTTTTCCATCTCCTACCTGCACATTGCTTTGCCCAGAGATAGTGTTTTACGTGCTAGCAGCATTTACCTAATTTTACTCTTTCGGTATACTAAGCAAGGCATGGAGACTATACAAGTTTTTGCCAATGTTCTCGAAACCCAGTATTTTCCTTCACATGCACTGCTCTTTGACGTCTGCAGACTGAGGTACATTTTTGAAAATGTAAGACCACAGCCCTGGGCTTTGCTTTGCCTGCTTTCTTCAGACTGCTTATAACAAGCATGCTAAGTCACAACTACAAATACAGCTATAAGAACATAAGCCTGCTATAGTCTCCCTATGCTTGATGTGCAACCGTGGTAGTTCCAGACATTTTTCATGTACATTTTTTTAAATTGCTAAAAACTGTGGTACTGTGGGGACACAGCAATACAGCATGGAGTCTGAGATACTTCCATACTGCACAGTCATTACACCACACTGATCTTTATTAAGGAAATTACAGCAACAGTTTCATTTTATAAACTGAATTTATAAAATCTTTAGTATAATTCTCTGTTCTCCAGACAAATTAATCCAAGCCTTATCTAGTTACTCCCACTAAAGAGCTCTTACCTCTGCCGATTCTAACTCTTCATTGCTAGAAGCCTGGCTGATGCTCTTCCTCTCACCCACCAAAAATGGCATCTTTAACAATTAGCCAATCACTACATCTGCTAAACTGGGTCATCAGGGATCTGATGAGCAGCTTACAATATGTCTCTGCTTTTTAAAGACTGATGTAAATGTAGGAAACATGCCAACAAGCAAGGATGCATTTTCTGGCTGGGTATGTACTGATTTCCATAGCAGCTAAATAGATCAAGCAGCTCAGTCAGCTCTTACTGGTGTTAGACAAACAGCACACAGTACCAAGATTACACCTTTGGAGCTGCAAGAAATTCTCATTTTGCACCAAAGCAAGTCCCATGTCCTGAGCACAAAGGTGGCTTTTGCTTACTCCAGGTGAGAATTTATATTGGAAATCATCATTCCTCTATAGGGCTACATTTTCTGGGCTGTATTGCTTGGTTGGTTTGAATAGGTATAATATTTTTCAAAAAGCTGAATTGTATTTTTCTTCCCGGTTTTAATATAACCAATGACTAGAAAAATTATGTATAGTCTAGTTGTTATTTTGACCCTTAAATCATTAGAGATTCAAATGGGGAGGACACAAATGTAGGCAGAGTCTGCACAGGAGAGCTCAATATTCTGAAATGGCAAGCAGAAGCAAGGATGATGACAAATAGATGACTGCATAAATTGGTTTTCCTCACATTTCTGAAACCTCACAGTTTTACATAGCTGTCCTCAAGAGCAAGAAGCAGATCTCAAGAGCAAGAAGATCTAGTGGCGGATCAGGTATGCAGAAGAGCGAATAACTCAGCACAAAGCCAGTGCGTTAATTTGCGAGTGAAACATGTTAAGCATGCAAATACTGAAGATCAGGAACGAGATGCATTAAGCAGAAATGGAACCAGCAGTTCTGGGGGATGTGGAGTAGCAGCAGAAGCAAATGAGCGCATGTTGGATTAGCGTAATAAGGACAACACAGAAATGAATTTGAACATGTTGGTAAAACTATAGGAGTCACTGCTTGCCTGAACTCAGTCAGACTAGTTAGTGCTAGTGATTCCTCATGTTCATTAGGACTAATGTTCCTAAAACACATTAACACAAATGAAATTACCAAAAATACACTTTGAATCCACGGAAACTAAAATCCCTTTGGCAAAAGGCCTAAGAAGCCCAAAGCCAGAGAAGGCAGCAAATACCAGGTTACACGTAGCACCCCATCACACCCACTGCTTCTGCCAAGTAAATATCTCAGGCAGACAGTGGAACCTCAGTCATCACACACTCCAGTTTTCATGGATAAAATTCATGATTTCAAGAAAATTTTAGAGAGAAAAATACCAAAAACAATTAAATAAAACGGAAGCTCTGAAACAGCTCCCAGTCATGTTCTTTCCCCTCAAAGTGCTGGAGATGTCCCTTTTGAATCTTCTTCTGCAACACATTCTCCATTTGCGAGGCAATTTACTTAAGAGTGATGGGAGTTTGTCTGCATCTGCCTCTATCACTCTAAACACTTCCCAAGCTCTGTAGCCCTGAAACTGAAGTGGTTTAACAGCTAGGCACTGTGCATACTCTAAACTATGGACATAAGATACCTGCATCCTGTTACCATCCACAGCTCTTCGCTGCATCATCTATGTATAGCTATTAATTGTTTGTATAGAATAGAAAACTTGCACAGTTTTAAAACATAGTTACAAATACACAGCATAAAAGGACAGGTCAGAATTAAAAATAATTATTTCTTAAGTACCACCTACTTTCAAAGCCCCAACAAATTCTGCTTTAGGGAAGGACACAAAATGGAGGCAGAGCAAGGACACCATATAGGTCTGCTAAAGCGGCATATTTCAAGACCTCTGTTTGCTGGACAACTGTCTTTTTTCTGTTTTGTTCCACTTTCTTACAGTCACCCAGTAGAACAGTAGCACTAACAAACTCCAGAAACCTACAAGCCAAAACAGGACTCATGAAATTACAAGCCTGTATATTCCTCAGTCAGAAACCAAGCTCTCTGAGCACCCGATCTACACAGTCATGGCTGTCAAGGGACAAAGACTCTCGGTGAAACTGAAGGAGAGTAGACTCTTGATCCTGAAGTCAGACTTGTGTAGCCAGAGTCTTCCTGAAGTTGGAAGTACAGATCCTGCCCACAGATTTTCAGCTGCTGGACAAGGACCCAGAGTCAATTCAGGCAAGACTCTGACTGCCTGAAGTCTGTCTCAAATTATTACAAAGGGAAAACGTAAGGCAGCGATGAACACTCATGTGAAGTCTGAAAAATCCTCTGTCAAAAGACTGTGCTCCCAGAACCAGGGTTTTATGCACAATGCTAGCTAATGAGCTGGCTCCCAGGAAGGCAGCTTTAACAGAACAATAAGTAACTCACAAAAATGTATTAGTGATTAAGTTGCAAAATAAAGCTGGCAGCAGTCTGGATATACCAGCAGCATACAGAAGACAAAACTTCAATTTTCATTTCCATCCCAACCCATCACTTACATGCATTACAAAACAGGTTTTAATTATGCTATCTAGAGAAAACTTCAGCACACCTGAGTACAACACACAACAAGTCCAAAAGGAGCTTCTAAAACCAGACAGGCTCTATTGTCTTAGTTATTACCAGAGGCAGAATATAACAGGGGAGAAGAAAGTATACACAGATCTTCCAGGAAAAAAAAAAAAAAAAAAAGAATCAATGTGTTCAGCCTGGGCCTTCTTTCAAGGAGAACTCTAAGTGCTTGGCACTGCTCAGGGAAGAAAGTAAGTGTACTTCTGGGCTAAGCCATTTGGCAAAGAAGGTCGTCTCAGCACAGCTTTCTTTTGGAATCACTTGTATATGCACTGATCTTAGTAATGCTAGATGTCCATCAAAATGCTTTTTGCCTATTACATTAAAAAAAAGTGTCCAGATGCTGAATTTCAGTATCAAAGAAGAAAAGTTTTCTCTTGGTAGTTTAGACATTACATGACAGCCATGCTGCCTTTCTATATTCCTTTGGGGCAGTGGAGAAAGGGGAAACAAAAAGAACTGAGTGGAAGCAGTTTTCTTTCATGACAGAGGCTGCTAGATCTATCAGCTAGCTCCAGAACCTCAGTCAGAGAAAAGCTTTGCCCGTTTTGTCTCTCATACTCCCACTTGGTTTTTCACTTAACAAGCAGCAGTAGTTCAATTAGCTGATCCTTAAGGGGACAACAAGGAGATCCAAAAAAGAAAGACTTGACTATTCTATGAAATACAGCAGCTTAAGTTTGAGCATTTCTCCAGATCTATGCTAAGCCTACAAAAATTAAGGTTAATTCCTTAATTAAAGAACTATCTTCCTAAGAATAAATATTATTTAAAGTCACCAGATGGTAGTATCAGAGGTACTCTCACCAAGTATTTTTAATTGAATGAATCATAAACTAGGGCTGGACCGCACTGGCAATTTCCCCCGCAGTGTAAGTATAGTTACGCTGTTATCTCAGCCCCACCAGCGAGTCGCCTCGGCTGTTGGTGACACCACACGCATTTGCAGTCTATCCCAGCAAATGCTTGCGGGATAAAACACAGACCCTTTTGCCAAGGGTCTGAGCTAACACGTTTTACCTTGCCTTTATCTTGGGCAAAGGGAGCACAAGGTCAGCTATCACAGACAACCTCAGTACATGGCCATATCTTACTCATCTAGCTGAGCACTCACTCCCTAATGGATACAGTTTTTTGTATGGATTTTCCTCCACACCTCGCCTCCCAGCTTATCAAATTACTTCCACGTGACAAATTAAAATAGAAAAGGGTACCTGTTCCAAGTTAAAGAGTGTCAACACAATAAATTACACTAGCATCAACTGAAGTTTATCCCTAACTTACAGTGGCATAGCTCCCCAACTACACAAACAAAATCAGAATTTGGGGGAAAAGTTTCCTTGGGCAGCATTTTGTTCTACTGACACAGGAGCAAAGGCATTCCCTGCCCAACTTGGTTCAACCAGAACAGCAGAGCAGCTGACCATACACTGTATCCATATAAGCAAGAGACAAAACATGTCAAAAATATTAAACTAAACTCTTAATTGAATGGAAAAGAGAAATAAACAGGTAACACAGCCGGCATGTGTTATATACTGCATTACTGGCAGTAACTGAGGAATTGGAGAACATCATGCAGGCTGCTGCAACAGCAGGTCACCAAATAAATGTCAGTAAATCATTTGGAAACAGTTCCAGCACGGCAGTACACAGAATATGACACCTTCAGTGTAAATCTGCAAAGACAATTCCATGATAGAAGAATTACATCTCTCCATTAATTTCTGTAGGCCTCAGTTCAAAATCTTGCTCGCCTGATAAGCTGATGAATCCTGCTCTTTCCCCCATTCCCATTAAAAAAAAAATAAATAATCCCACACTCTGGCAGCTCGAAAGAGATGCAAGAGCAAAATACCAGAAGTACTTCAGTTAATAGTTCAGTGCATTTGCTGAGTGCACAGAAAGGATCCAGAAATAGCACGCAAAGCTGAGGTTTGGCAAGAACGACACAGTGTGCCCTGAAAGAGCAAAATCAGACACACTAAATGAATGGTGACAGCAGCAAGTCATACTTTAATGTCGGGAGTGACCCCAGGGACTACCCTTGTTGGGGCAGACGTGCTAGTTATTGCTGTGTCCCTCCTTCGGTGGTTTTAGTGGAGAAGTAGAAGGCTATGGGGTAAAACAGAAGGAGTATATTGAGATTATGACCTCTTAGGCAAGTGGTCATCCTCACATTGCTTTCTGCTTAAGACTAAAGACAAAAATAATAAAAGGCAGCAAACACGTGGATATTGTTTGGTTGGGGTTTTTTTTTAAACCTATCTATTTCTGAGAAAGCAGAAGTGATAGAATTCTGGAAATCTTTTTCTTCTCAAAGTCCCAAGATGCAGGCACATAAGCTAACTGCTACCCACACTTCTCCCCAAAAGCCAAGAGGACAGAATAAAGCCTTGACATGGCTCAGTTCAAAAGCCTTTCCTTGCAGGCTAGCTTCAACTCTCAGCAACTTCTAAAACAAACCACAGCAACTGATCCCCAGATAACCACTACCAAGGGCTTTCTTCTGTTGTACCATCTGCACAATCAAGATACCTGCTCCTTTCAGCAGCTTTCTATGACCTCTACAGAAAAATTCACACATGTGCATTCAACCTCAATTTGCCCCTATCTGCATCCTCTGTCCCAAAACCAGGAAGCTGTAAAATGACTTCCATGAAAACCCTTATCTCTGTTTTCTATCAAGAAATCCCCACCAAAGCCTTGGCTCATGTTCTCTGCATGTCTCTCCAGCTACTCTCACTTCATGGTAACAGGACTACCAATGCAAAAATTAACTTCAACATCTCTGCATTATCAGCTTGGATATCAGCAGCACTCAAACTTCAACCTCTACAGCTTTACAGGTCTCTTAGCATGAATTTAAAAGAACCACTTATATCAGGCTAGAGATTCGTGCATAGGCCAGAGTTGAAGTAGGGCTATATTTAAGCTCTATCTCAAACTCACGCTGTAATGAAGCAAAAGCTGAAACTTCGAGCTCTGAAGGGACACAGCAGGCACACCTCCTGCAACTGCTCTGAATTAGATATCTTCTGAGAAACTGGTGTGAGTCTTGGAAATCTAATACAGCTTGACAGTCTGCAAATGAACTGCTTTAGCAGGCAGGTTAAGCTGCAGCATCCTCTTTCATGTACATTACCAGGTCCTCCATAGGTTGCTAGGAATGAGACCCTTTTCTGCAGCAGAGAAACACAGTAGATATGCAAACCCTGCAGGAAGGTTTCAGAAACCCTTCAGAATGGCAAATTGCCAAAGGCATCGCTAGGCAAAATGAAGAAAAAAACATCACTGCCACCCAACTGCCCCAGATTGTCTGCAGTAGAACAGGAAAATACACAACCGCCATCAAGATGAAAACAAAGAAAGTGACAGCCACAAAAAAAGCACCCCATGCTTTCTGCACATTCTGTTCCTGACTTACCTTCTCTACAATTATGGGGCAGATCTAATAACAGCCCCTAGAAATCTAGCTGTCACATTTTGATAGTTCACTGATTGCCCACTTAGATCTAATTACCTCGGCCAGTCCACATGCCTAAAACCTCACGTGGGCATGGCCATTCCTCAGCCTTGCCCACTAGAGGTCTGGAGAGTGGAAGCAAGAGCAAGAGCTAGGATGATCAGATTTTTTTGGAGCCACCAAGGTCAAAGTATAAGGACAAGACGAAGGGAAACAGCTGCCCTAGAGATGGAGACAACAGAATCCTTAAAAACCTAGATAAATAATTAAACTAACTAATGAGCCATAGTTGGTAAAGGAATCACAGGTCAAGGAAGATACAATTCCTCAGTGGGCGGAGAGGTGAAGAAGGGAAGAAACTCTCCCATGTCAGGGCAGAGAGGGACCAAGTTAGAAGCTCCGTATCAGAGCTGTGTCAAGGAAAGGAAGGTAGAGAGAAAGGGACATACCAAAAGAAGAGGTGATTTATTCTGGAATTTCAAGGCTAGAATAAGCACTAGATGATGAACAAAAGAGAATGACTGGTGGATCGGACCAGGAGACAGGAGTGGGATGGCAACGCCACAGAGTTGGTTTTGTTATTGGGTTGGTTTGTTTTAAAAGGAAGTTAACAGAAAAACACCAGCAGCTTAAAACGCTCCAAGCATACAGCCTGCCACTCCTCCTAGGTTATGACAAAAATTCCTGCCCTATAATGAGAAGGGCTTCTTGGGATCCAGTAGCCCTCTGACTTTTCACCCCCAGCTGAGGGGCAGAGGGGGTTCCCGTATCAGCAGCTCAGCAGCATGAAGCTCCCCACCCTGGCACCGTCCACCTGCCCAATTCAGACCTGTAATCTCCCTCGACTTTGATTTAATGTAGCAATTACTAGTAATGTGGTTTGAAGGAGATAAATGCCCAGTACAGGGCTGGCTGGCACTGATGCTCATTCCGCTCATGATGCGAGAACAGTTTTAATTAAAATCCCCTTTATGATAAAGGAGCTGCTTGACTGGATGTTTCTGTGCAGCCCTGATACGGAACCTCCTCCAAAGCGGATTAGAAATCAAAGTTTCCCCCTTCTCGCTATTGGCAACATACAAAAATAGGGAACACAGCCACTATGTCACCCCTTTGCAATTTCCTTAACCCTAGAATTGCCGGGGAAATGTCCACATTTGCTTAAAAGCAATTGCCACCTCTTGACATGGGCCTAAGCGTTTTCCAAAAAACTAAGCACGAGGGCTGCTTTAATTAGAATAAACGCATCCAGAGGGCTCACCCTCCATGATCCAAAACGATTTTCCCCTCTATCTGCCTTAAAAGGGAATCAGCTTGACTGCTTCTATGGCATACCCATCCATACAGCCTGCATTCTGGCAAGGAGGGAAATCAGACCCATGGTGTTCTGGAAAGAAAGTCAGGATCTGGCTGAAAGGCTGAAAAAGCAGAAGCCTCTGCTCAGGGAGGCAAAGCAGCATGGACGGGGAAGAGGGAAGGAGCAGCACTGCAAGATAAAGGCATAAAATTTGGCAGAGCGGTCAGGATCCCAGCAGAGACATGTTCTAGAAATGATCTGTCAGCTCCTGATCGAGTTACAGCAAACGTAGGTGCAATTTTGTGTTGGTTTTCTTCTTTACAGTATAGGAAATTCCAGAGATGAATACATTAAGCACAGATAGTTTCTATTATTGCAAGTGCCAGGAGCAGATTGTCACAGTGAGAAATTGGCCTTGTGCATTACACAGAAAAGGCAGCACTAGGTTTGGAGGCAGTGCGATGTGAAGATAAAGAGCCTCAAGTCTGAATGTGCATTATTCCTCTCCTTAAGCCACTGAACACACATAAACATAAAAAGGCTGATTTAAGCAGTTGAATTTCTCTGTGACCTTCAGAATCTATCTGTGGACCATGGGACTACGCAAGCCTTGTCTCAGGACCCCCCCCTTTTCAGATTGTTTGCCTCATCACACTAGGAGTGCTCCATATTCCCTGACACTGTCTACTCCTCAGTGCCAGAGTCAATGGGATTGTCTTCAAAAAAACACTTTATCATTTTAAAGAAAGCAATTTGAAAGTGGCCCCTCATGTTCCATGATTCTCCAGCCCCTTCAGACTGCACAATAGCAAGTAACAGATACAAAAAATAAAAATCCTGAACAGAACCAGGAGGGATTCGTCACAACAGCATGACTAGCTGACTCCACACAAGTCTGAAGCAGCAGACACCAGACCACCAAAGGCTGATTCACTGTTACAGTGGCACCACTGTAACAGTGAAACCTGCCTTCAGGACCACCTTGCTCCTCAACAAGATAAACACAAGGTAAAAACACCAGGTCAGAGACATCAACAAGAAGGTTTAATGTGGCTTTGTTGGTCCACAACGGAAAGAAACGACAGCAAAAAAGGCTTGGTATAATTAACAAGATTAAAGGGGGATTTAGGATCAGGACAGAAAAGCAAAACAGGCCAGATTGATCCTTACAGGATTAAAGCTGGAATCCTACTAAGAGTCCAGCGGTTGAGAGATCAATGCAATATAATGGGATTAAATCAACATCAGCTTTTGTTTTTACACAACTGAACCCCCAGTGCCCATGCTTTTACGGCTTTGGATAAGCAGTAGAAAAGTTGACTGGTACCTACAGACAACTGGTGTGCAGGTCACCTGGGCACTTCCCCCTTCAGCCCTCACACAGCAGAAGAACAATAGGTACTGCCACTTTCAGAAACAAAGGACAAAAAAAAGTGGTTTATAACAATTTGTCTAAACAGTCAAAAAAGCTGAGGATTTACCAAAGTCTGTGTTCCAGACAGCTCTAAATTAACTGGTATCAAGCGTGATGGGATCACCCCAGGACTGACGGATGGGAAAGCCAGGAGGACAGTCCCAGCTGCATTCAGACACGCTGCCGACGGGCAATTGGATTTTGATATTGTCTCTTGCCTGCAAGGAACAAAGGATGCAGTATACTCTACAGAACATATCAGCAAACACATTTAAGACAAATTGTCGCATGTCCCCGTTGCACAACAATATCCAAGAATTACGAATGTAAAAAAAGACTCTTTCAGCATGTATCATTTGCATTACAGCTGGTGCAACACATGCAGGCCAGCTGCACCTCTATTCCCCTGCCCCAAAGTTTCCAAAGCTTGCTGGTAATTTGAGTTGCTAGTGGGGGACAGGGGGAAGAGGGGAAACAGGACAAGGCACTTGGTTGTTTCTAGACATGTATACTATTTTTAAAGTTTTTATTCTCGTATGAGAGAAAAGCATGCATGTCTAAATTAAGCGGGTATCCATGACCACCACCCTGACTGGCTGAAGAGGGAAGGGGTGTTTATTGCACACCTGTTCACAACAGCCAAACTGCACTGGAAAGCAACAATCCCCATGCAAGGAAAAAGCATTAAAACATCTCATATTTCTACAGCACTTCTGAGTCCTACAGATGCTTAAAACCAGCAGTTACACATATGCTATATAGACTCCAGCAAAGTTTCTGTTGCAGAAGAAAAAATTCCCCAGCGCTACAATTTTAAAATGCAGATACTGCCCATTTCTTAAGAGATGCTACAATCAAGAGCCTCACCTATGCTGAATGTGCTTCTTTTCAGCTGGTTGGATGAAAAAAGGTAATCAGCATTCACTGCTCCTCCTCATTCAAGCAGCAGCCAAAATCTCAGCGTAATATATCAAGGGGAGGAATAGCTGAAGCTACTTCTGGATCCAACAGGCCTGTGAGCAAAGCTGCTCTGCAGTGTTACTGAGATGGACCTAATGGAACTACGTACCCCACTTACGCTGCCAAATAGGCTTTGCCACCTTCCCAGGAGATGGTTCGTCTTTACTCAGAAGGGCTTCTCCATCCAAAAGGTACGTCATGGATGCAAGCAGACATCACCGCAGTGATTGAGAATGGGATGAAAAAGGAGGCCATTACAAAAGAAATGAAAAGTTAAAAAATAGCAACAGGCAGATCACACTGCACATTTTCTGTTTTTTAGCCATGTATACGTATTTGAAGTTCAGCATTTTTCTGCATTTAAACTTTGTTTCAACACTACATGACTTATAAATCAAAAAAAAGTGGAGGAGTATTCCAGTATCATCCTATGCCAGCTCCTTAAAGCACAATGAGTCATAATCCCTAAGAATATCTAAAAAATAATTGTCACCTGGTCAAAATATTTTTACTTTATAGTTGTCTTGATGTCCAAGATTCAATTAGAGCATTGTGTGGGGGACAGCATGTTTCATTCGAAGCAGGAGAAAAACTGACTGCTTTCACCCAGGATTCGGCTACAGACCTAAGAACTATCTGGTAAAAAAGATCAGCCAGAGCATTGTGAAGGCAGTGTATTAGTCACAAGACACAGGACTGAGAACAATAAAACCTAAATTTAAGGGACAGACAAGGGAAACTTAATTACTTGTTTAAGCTTCTTCACAGCTTTGAGAAATCTTTAACACTTACAGCAAAAGAATTTAGCACCAGAGGGCACAAAGTACATCCTCTATTGATTTCTTAATTTTCTGCAAGCCTATTTCCACTTCCAGTGTGGAACCATCTGCACTAGTCCATCAGCACAGCCTGCCTCTCTGATGCACAGCCACAGGGTGCATCTTATCACCCCTGGTACAGAGTACCATCCAGAGCTGCAGCACTGAGGATACAGACTGCAGATCCTCCTCCAAATTGACAGCTCCTGGAAGAAAACATTTTGTCTGACCCCCACAACCTGACTCAAACTCCTTGCTGTACCCAGTAGCCCTTGCTGAAGGACAAAGGAATCTCTTCCAGCTAATCACATAAGCCATCCAATCATACTTTTGGTTAAGCACGTACACATACACAGTTGATACTCTCGTGACGGCTTAGAGCTGTGGCAAAAATGCCATCTAAATTCAGATCCACTCAAAGACCCTTCCTATACCATTGCTGTAGCCTTGGGAGTTAGGACAAGGATAAAGTTCTGGCACTGCTGGAATTAAGATTTGCAAGGAAGCACCATGGGAAGTGCAGGAAACAGATGTTCGGTCTCAAATCACTATTATCTGTGCTCTTCCTCAAGCTTTCAGCTGGAAACCAGGAAGGCTGAGGTTTAGTCTCTTTTTATTCTCTTATGGTTTATTCTCTCCCTTCCAAGATAAACAGGCTGTTTTGTGAAAAACTAACTTAAACAGGACCCAGTCCTTGTCAGTCTCCCAAGACTTGGACAGGCTCACAGCAAACAGAGTGCCATGTGCTCATCACTATTTGGACAGGTCGAAATAGAGCAGTCAGGCAGAAGAGCCACTGGAGAAATCCACACAAATGCAGCCAACCTACATCCGTCTATATTCTTTTGTTTAGACTCATCAGGGAAGGAAACTCCTGAATGTGATGGCAACATGCTAGACACCGATTTTACCTGGTTTTGTATTAATGAAGTGTAGCCTACAGAATAATCGTTCTGCTCCCGAACCTCCTTTCTCTGAAGCCAGTACCTTAATTTGAAATGCTTTCTCTTTTTGAACTGCACTGGTCTTTCTTGATTCAGTAGTAACCTTGGCATCTTCCAGGATTACAGGCTTGCAGGAACACGGAACTGGAAAAGATCACCTGGATTATCAACTCCAGTCCTCTAATAACACAGGCGGTCACATTATACAATCTCTTTGATAAACTCTTCTTTCTCTGTTTCCCAAATCTCCAAAGCTTGTCTAAAAACCTAGATGCAAATAGACGTAAATTGCTTTGTCACACTAACCCACAGGGGAACACAATGCAGATGTCCCCAAAACAGCTGTGCACAAAGCAGATTGGGTGTGGAAGCAGTATAACCATGTTCATGAGGTGCTGCACCAAAGCTAATAAACCTTAATGAGTTCTGCTGCTCAATATCTCAGTTGTGGTGCTGGACAAACATAACTATATTACTTCAGGATTCAAGCTGCTACATATGCATGCCACGGTATGGCACCACGGAAACTTGCAGGCTGGGGAATCAGCTTACAGGCTACTGGCTGGGGGATTTTTGCATGAGCTCCATTTTATGATTTTTGCAGGGCTTTCCTGCTCTGGAGCAAGAATCAAAAATCGGTGTTTATATTAACAAAGTGCCTTTTACCATATTCACAGACGTTCACCCAGACCAGACCTCTAACATGCATTCAGGAAAACCTTCCTGCACCCGCACAGTCAGAGTTTCCTAGAGTAGCGCTACCACATCTTAACCTCTCTTAGCACTGACCACACCACGTGTGCAACTTTCACACAGAGAAACTACATGCTCTCCATTCTGTCAGAGCTTCAGTTGATGGATGACGTTTTTATTTGCCATTCCTACCAAACAGGTTCCAGCCAAAGACCTACAGGCACAGCCAGACTTCCCCAGCTATAGCTGCCCCAGGCTTGGCACCAGAACAGAGAAGGGAGGCCATTTTCCCTGGATAGCCACTTGCTTTGCTGCTATCAAACGCAAGCTTTGAAAACCACCCCACAATGACCATACTTTTCACAGGCAGTAGCTACCTCTTATGAAAACAACCCAAACAAATAATAGAAAGACATGGCGTGAGGAAGAGCACGTTGCTAAGATCCAAGTTTGGCAGCAGAGTTGGGTTTCCAATCCCTTGGTGGTAAAGCTGATGGGCTCAGAGCCTAGAGGGAAAAATTATTCCAGTGAATGCAAAGAGAGGCTTTTGAGTGACAAAAAGGCAAGTAAAAGGTAGGTCAGGAAGAAAACCAACAAAAAATATTTCAAAATTAGCTTGGCAATCCTACTAGCACTATACTTGCTCATATGGTAGGTAATTAGTAGGTCTAGGTAAGATCTTCACTTTCACAAGGCTCTAGAGAAAAAACATCATTTCTAGCTGCAATAGACAGCCAGCCCTCTCACAAACACTCAGCATGTACTCTATACATGGCTGTGAGAAACGAGGAAATTATCTATACCTGCTATAATCTAAGATCAGAGCGATGAATACAGCGCTTTCCTAGCAACAGCATGGACCTCTCCTACCTTGGTCCCTCCTGCCTCTAATAGTTTCAGCTGTCTTTGAGCACAGAAGAAGGATCGTTGATAAATTGCTTGCTAGGGCTGCTGCCCCTTCCTTTCAACATTTCTTATAACAACAGACCTCCAACAAGGCAACATTCATACATGCAACTCTCAGAACACATCATGCTCTTTAGAAAATACTTGGAATGAAATGACTCTAGATTGTATCTTATGACTCACAGTACACAAAGATTCATCTGCTCATAAATGAAAAAAACCAGGGCTTTCTTATCCAGAAGAGAGTTGAACACTTTTCCCACACTTAAACTACTCTGCTTCTGGCTGTCACCAGCAGAACACCTGCCCCCGTGTTGTCAGTATACACCTCCCTCCAAGCAAATACCCTCTTGCTTTTGTAGCCCAAATTAACCCATGTCACAGCCAGAGAACTGATGGCTAGAAGACCTCTTGAGCAATTCAGGATCCCAGACAGCTACAGGCAAATGGGGACGAGTGGGAGAAGAGACAAAAGTAGATTTAGATGGTCCCCTATAAACAAAATACTCATCTGCAAAAACAGAACTCCTATATGTCAGGCAAAGTACCCACCTTGAGTTTCAACACTGACAATCAGATGTATGCACTCAAACATTTTGCAACATCAGAAAGACTATCATACTGTCTCTGCTGCAGCAGACAGACTTTATACAACTGCATCCTACACAATAGAAGTGTTAAGATAAATAGTCTCTCTTGATATTTAATGGCACACTAGTCTGCCTTCACTTCTCCTCACAATGCCAAGCATTAGGACACCACGACAGATATTTTAAGTTTCCCGCTCTCCACAACCCACAATCCCCTGCAGTCTACAAGGCCCTCATTTAAGAGTATCCTGCAACAAGTTTCACCCAAGGAAATACAGTTCAGCAAGCAGGAATGTCAGTCTGAACCAAGGCTACACCACCACTTCATTTCAGAGACAGCATTATAATCAGGGACTGTGATGCTGCAGGTAGCCTGTACTTTTGGGTTCAGTACCCACACCATATTACAGTTGCAGAGGAAGCTACATTCTCCTTTTTATTTTATTATTTGTCAAATGTGACAGTGTTCAATATTGCACAATCTCTTCAAGGAAGGTAATTCTGAAACATGCACCCCTTGGGGGTGGGGGGGAGAAATATTAGAGTTTCTGTAGGAACCTTAATTCTGGGTTTTGGGACTTGCATATTTAAAACCTCAAAAGTAACATTGCATTAATGTAGCTTCATGCATTGAATTAAGAAATGACTCAGTACAAATCTCCATGCATCTACTGAAGACCTGACGTTCCAAGGACAAGAGGCACAGGAGAGAAAAACTGCAGCATGGGGAACACAGAGGGAACATGGGGAGGGGAGTGGGGGGTGAACCTGTGAACAGGGAAGCAACGAAACCAGCACAGCCGAGTTACAGCAAACCCTACACCAAACCAGATATGTCACTTGGGGCTTCTTGTTCTCACTGCTAAAGGTTATGCAGCCCATCAGGATAAAAAGAGCTTAAAGCAGAAACTCAAATGGGGAGAGAGAAAAAGGTTCCTGAAAGGAGGGGAAGATTCCCTGAAAGTAATAGGATAACCTGTACTGAGAAGGGGAAGATCATATCCAGATAGCACAAATTCACTAATTTTTTTTAATTGTCATGGCATGATGCCTGGATGATGCCCTTAAAACCCCTTCAGCTATTCAAGCATTTAACACTTCTCTTCCCCACGCCTCTGAAGTTTAACTGCAATGCAAGTGCAGCAAAAAGTGCTGCCCAAAGTTTAGGGAGCAGGCAGAAGCAGCAGCCCACAGAGGGGTGCCAGTCTTCATCCATTGGCAAGCATTCCCAAACTCAACCCTCCCTTCAGCATCCAGGACAGCACTTCACCTTTTGGGCCAAAGCTGGTCTTTACGCAGGGTAACACCTCTGCTTTATACTACAGTGCTCAAGCACCCCTCTCCAGCAGCAAGACGCCAGACCGCAAGGCAACTCTTGCCGGCATCCTCCACGTTTCAACCAGGTAAGGAACATCTCCGCCATTGTTTACTGCTTATCTAAAATCAGCCACAGCATGGGTAAATTACTTCTCCTCTTACCCCACCCACCAAACCAAGAACAAATCTTCGCTGGGCCACTGGGCCTCCCCAGCCTTCCTCGCTAAAACCTGGCACTCCAATATGGGGTCCCACAGGCCAAAACCCGCACCCCAATTCGGTCCTGGAGGCCAGGCTGCAAGGAGGAGGGGAAGAGCAGAGAAGGTGGACGTGCCTGCCAGCAGGGCCTGCTGGACAAAACTAGGCAAGTGTGCATACCTCAGTGCAGAATCAAGTTACCCTGCAACAAAGATAGTGTGTATGTGCAAAGGAGGGAAGTAAAATCCTTCTACCTGGGTTCCAAGGCTCGCTTTGTTGGTAAAATAAACCAGCGTTTGTTCCTGAGAGCGATGGGGAGCTGGACTCTAAAAGCAGCAGCAGTGAGAGCCCCTACCTTCAGAGTTACAAGCAGATTTAAAAGAAAAAACAAAACAAAGCAAACAAAATCTTGGGAACTGATTACTCTTCACCTCACATATCTAGGTAAGGAACCCAAGGGCAAACTACTGATCTCAAGGGTGCCCAGGAGCAGACAAAACTACATGTAGATGACTAACTGAGCAGCCTAACAGCTGACTGCTCCAGAAGAAATACCAGTTCTTGCTCAAAGGCTGAAAATATATATGCTTTCATATATGCTTTTACTTTGCTTGCTGGATCTATATAATGCTTTACGCATGTTTTTCCTTACATTATTTTCCATACTGCACCAGAAATTCGAGTAACCATGCCACTTCTGGAAAAACGTCCTTGCATCCAACTTTTGTTGAAACAGCTTCTCCTGCCACTCCCAAAGCCCCAAATTGCAAAACTATCTGTTCGCTCCCTGCTCCTCTCCTAACCTTCAGTGACTACAGATCTCTTGCAGCAGCCCTCCTCCACTACCTGGGATGTGTCAAAATCCCATAAAGCAGAGACACATGGGAACAGTTTTATGCATGAAAAAAAAAAACTCTACATATACAGGTCTCACAGATGACAGACAGTGAGCAATATTATACCAAAAAATTTGTCTCTGAGGCACCTGCCCAAAACTTCTCTCCAGAGGAACTTATAACCACAGGAAAAGCCTGCTTGATACCCAGTTAACAGTACTCACTCTAAATATTATTTTTTACAAGGGAAAACTACAGCCCACTGTGTGTAGAGGCTGCAGAAAGCTAAGCCCATCAGCAAAGGCCGCTCATATTAGTGCAGAGTACTTCGAGTCCTTCAGCTTTCCACTCCTTATATGTGCAAAGTGTGCAAGCCCTCACACACGCTTCTCTACTCACCCAGAGGTACATCATGTTAGCCTGGGTCCTTCAAACCCAGCAGTGAGATGATCCAGCAAGGCAATAGGCACTTCAGTAAGACTGCCGAGACTGAGGTTGGTTGGTTGTTGGGTTTTGGGGGTTTTTTTAAAGAAAAAAAAAATCCGAACAGCTCAATTTGAGGCTTAGAAAGCGTCTCGCCTCCTCCACCCACCTCCTCCAGCTCTGGCTGCTCTGCACTCTTCTCTCGCACTTAATCTCTCCCTGGGAGTTCCCAGCCCCGTGTGTCTGCACTGGCGTGCACAGCACACACTCTGCATTCGCCTCCAGGGAATTTCTCTCTGTCATTCTGCTTCTAAAAACACAATCTCGGCCTCACAAGATTCTTGCAAGAGGCAGGGATGGGTGGGGTTAGCAATAAATGCAGCCCAGCTCCAATCGCCAGAGCCTGCTTACTCTAGAAAAGGGATCTGTAGACATGAATGAGGCAGAGCATTGTCCTCCAAAGTCACAGTGGGGAGGACCCGTTTCCCCCCAACCACTGATTGCTTCTACAGGAATCATCTGCAGATGCAGGTGTCATGCACAGTGCCATAAGCAGATTCTGTGCGTCTTCATCTACCCCATTAGCCAACACCAAAAAATTCGTAGTTAATGATTAAATTAGTAGCTCTATTTAATCATTAACCACTGACAGGCACTGAGAAGCAGCACAACTACAGGGATCCTGAAGCTAAGGAGAGAATCAGTGGTGTGCCAGCCACCCTGGAGCTCCCACAGGAGAAACAACCACTGTTGGCATGAGCTGGGGAAGAGAAGCGACTTACAGATAAAGGGGTTAATCTGCTTTCACAGGTGGCTCTGCAGGAGTATTTTACAGACTTGCATATTGCTAAAGGTAAAGCAGCAGCTGGCTCACCTTCCTCCAAGTGTATCGGGTTTCCACTTGCCCAGAGGGAGCTTCCCCCCAAATATGACTGGGGCAAGTGCCCTCGCAGCCTTGCACTCCCAACCTGCTCCAATTTCAGGTTCGCAAAGCTCTGCCAGTGGGGCTGCAGCCCCAGCAAAGACACACTGAGCAAAAGACACTCTCGCCCCAGCTACCTCGACAAGCTCCAGCAAGTCCTTCCCTGCACGAGCAAATCCTCGTCCCATCCCCCATGCCCGATGCCACAGGACAAGTGTCACCTCTCATCTCGTTAATCAGTTAAACTGCTCTTCCAAACTAGGAAAACGGGTTTCTCGCCCCCTTCCCTTCCCACCTCAACATGAAGAATTGACTTCCCTCGCTGAGCTCCAAATGCTAAGTTAAAATTGGCCTCTTTTCAAAAGGCGGGGGGTGGGGGGTGTGTTGGGAATGGGGAATGGGGATTAAAAATCATGTTTTCATTGAGGCACTGGTCTCCTTGGAAATGAGTTTTGAAAGAATATTTTTATCCGAGCTAAAGATATAGAAATGGTGCTCCTTCACATACCACCTCTACTTCCTTTACTTAGAGATGAGTTAAACGCAGTCCAGGAGGCTCAGAGCAAAGCAAACAGCCATGTGGCCTGCCATGCTCCACCCACAAGTCAAGACCTATCTACCTGGGATGACAGACAGACATACAACACAGCAAGTGCAAGCATCCCAGGCATGCTCCACAGTCCTCAGGCTTCCAGCACCTTCAACAAGCCACAGACTCACCCCGGGCCAGGACTATCCCAGTACAGGCACAAACACATGGGATGCCAGCGGGCTCTAAGGAAGTACATGACTGTCACTGCAGTCCCTCATAAAAACCTGGAGAAAAGGCTTATCACCATGACCAGGATATAGCAGCCAAAGGGATGCACTCATCAGAGACAGGCAGTATGCAGTGCAGTTTTCCAGCCAGGAAAACCGAAGCCCTGCTGCTCAGGGGAAGGAGCAGGAGCCACAATTCAGGAAACTTGGATGTCATAGTGTGGTCCAGCTGCAGCATGCCTTGACCCTCCCATCTGCTCTCACCTTTTGGCATGACAGGTCAGGTCAAGAGGGTGAAAAGCAATGTTTTTAAAAATCGCTTACTGCACCAAAGCCTGTGCCCCACAATCGCCAAAGAACAAAGCATGTGATCCATAAACCTGTTTTCAGATGCTGAGAGGAGCAGAACAGTGACAGTACTGACATCTGCATCATGGTTAGATACTTCAGTTAACATTTCAGCAGCAGGGTCACACCAGCAGTAGCTACTAGTTCAGCCAGGCTGCAGACTCAGGCAGACCTTTCTGCACCAAATAACTTTGATAGCATTTTCAAAGTTTTCTTCGGATCCAGAATCCCAATCCAAAAATTATCTTACTATCATTTTAACAAAAGCTGAGATTCCTTGTGTGCAGAGGAGAAAGTGAGATGGCACACTGACCAGGTGAGCAAGCCCAAATCAATCCTACTCATATATATTTCCATAACGACTTGAAAAAGATGAGTGCTCAAAACTAAGCTGAAGAGTGACCAACAAGCTCCCTAATTAAAAAAAAAAAATAAGGAAAAAAATTCTCCCCCTTCTTCCCCAGGCTCTCTCATCCTTTAGGCCACTCTTCCATGGGAGAAAAAATAAAAACTGTCAGAATAAGGCTGTTAATTTCAACAGCTAAGACTCATTACAAATCATCCCAGCAACTCCACAGTTGGACAGATGACATTCAACTTCCCAAGCGAAACAAGACCTATGAACCCTCCTCAAATCATCCGAATACTCAAAATTCATTTGCCACTGTTGACCAATATAATTATGCAGGGAGGGAAAAGAACTAGTTGAGCTATGAAGCCTTCTTTAAGCTTTTATTCAGGTTATTTAGATTTTCAACTACATTAGCTGGTACATAAAAGATACCAAATAGAAGACGTTATATTTTCTGGAAAATTTAACCTAAAAAAACCACAAAATATTCTGTAAGTAGCAAGAGGACAACAGCATGTTAATGAGTCTAATTCCAGAAAAACAAAGACAGACATGACTGAGACAGGCTTCTGAAACAGGCAGCTAGGATCCTCTGCAAATGGTGTCCTAATCCTAACAACGGGGCTTTACAGAATACATGTCAAGGAACTTGGAAGGCTGCTGTGTGTGGAAATACACATGATCTCTCCGGGATCTTTCATGTCACAAAAAGGATTAAAAGCAGAAATAATAAAACTTTAAAATACATATCAAATTAAGAGAAAAATGTTCAGAGCTGTAGCCTAGTGAAACATTGGTCCCTCTTCTCTGATGAGAGGCTGTTGTGTAAAACGAAGTGAAAGGGGAAGAAAGCAATCTGCAAAGATAATAATGCTTGTTAGAGAGGTAAGGAAGGTCTTAGCAAGCAACAAAAGGGGAAAGAAAAAAAGGGAGCAAGTAACTACCTATTTAATATTATATCAATATATTTGGCAACACAAGAGGCACTGGTAAAACAGAAAATCTACTTGCTTCTGTACCAATATCAAAACCATAATTACATAAAAAGAATTGTGGCTGTTTGGTTATGTGCATAAATTCAATCCAAAAATACTGCTAGTATGTAAACTTCAAATAAGCCAAATGCTTAAAAAAAAATCATTTACAAAAAGTTCTAGCCTATATAGGAAAGATCTGAGTGGGCAAACGGGGAATAAGGACAGCAGTTTCAAACTGATGTTATCTGTTTCTAGCCGATTGTGTCTCAGAGGCATATGATTTCAAATGCTCGTGGATTAACATTCTAACAGATAAAGCTTAAGACAGGGTACGAGCTGCTGTGTCTGCTACACACTACTGAAATCACGTTAGATAGCATGCAGGATGAGTGGCTAGCTAAGCACCTCATCATAACAGAGGGAAAAAGCCTCTCTGATCACCAGGAATTTCAAACGCAATGACACTCACAGGAGGCATCAGGGAGCTAATGCCAAAGAACACCCTTGAAATTCCTAAATTACAGAAAACAATTTCTTAATTCAAGAAGTGTTACATTAAAAATGAGGCATTCCATATTAGATTCCATCTTGACAGAAAAGAGTAATCAATCATAAAAATGATTGTGACAATTGAATTTGGATATATGGAAGGAAAACAGAGGCCACACCAGCATATCTACATACATATTCAACACTTAAGCAGGACTAGAGGTAGACTGGCATATTTTCTCTGGACAGACAGATTGTTTATTGGGCTTCCCTGTCACATCCCCACACTTGAACAGTTGTGTATATTCTAGCAAGTGAAAAAAAATAAAAGCTGAGAGAAGGAAATAGAAAGGAAACTAGGAAAAGTAAAATTTACAGGGGAATCCTAATGACAGGAAGCAAAATCCACAGCCAAAGCTGGAAGGTGATAATGAGTTTTTCAAAGCTTCTCAAGAATAGCAACCCCAGCAATTGTATCGACCTGCAGGGAAAAGGTAGAAACACTCCCCGTACCGAAGAGCCAAGGCATTCAATACGTATTTCTGTTCTATATTTGGAGAAAAGTCAGCTGTTGCAGTCTGTGATAACAAAATGCTTTCCATTCCAGCAGTAACTACGGAAGATGTTCCAACAGCTACCCAACAAACAGCACTGTTGCTGTCTTATCTAGCTCGAGCTTACAAACAGAAGGGATGTAACCTGATAACAAATGCGTTTTAACCTAACTACAGCTGTGAACATACTCAGATGTGGACACTCGGGAAAGCTGACAGTCTGCACTGAACTGCATGACCTGCATTTGCAGCTCTAATAAGCCCTAACTACAGCACTAACATTAAACCTGCTGCAAGGCCAAAAGTACAACTGTGATGCAATACATCCCCAAATGCTGGTGTTTGTTGGAGCCCATCTTATTAAATCCTGCTGCTGTTAGCTAAGCTCAGCCAAAAGATTACACCTCTCTCAACACCAGAAGACTGCATCAAGAAAGCAGTGCTACCAGTGAAGCCACCAATACCAACTTTCACAGCATCTGAATTTTCCTAGAAGCATTCAAGTTGGAACTCTTCCACTAATGAGAGCTAAAATAACATCGCAATGCTGAGGAAAAGTGAAAAATTAAGTGGGCTCTGATAACGGGAGGTCTGCAGAACAAAGATGCAAGTGGAATGCCTCAGGTAGGGGAGAGCACATTAAATTGTGCAGCTGAACACATCTGAGAGATACATGAATGAAAAACACTGATCATAAAAATACCTACTCCTGATGTTTAAGACGACTTCTTGGCAATCTCTCCTGTAAAACAAAACTGTAAAATAACTTCTAAAAACAGCCTGAACTCTAAAATAAGACTAAATTATTTTACAGTTAATAAGTGCTATTGAACCTTTGTGTTCCTCTTCACTGTACAGTTTTCCTCGGCTGAAAAGAGGGAGGGGTGGTACTCTGTGTTTGGGCACGTTGAAGTGGGAAATTTCACTTCAAACCTAAGGAAAACAATTGCTCTCGTACCCAAGTGCCACACCAAGCTTTCACGTTGTATACAGAAGTTGGATTCAAACTGAGGATGAAGACTTGGATCATTGTCCCACCACAATAAAGACTTCAAGAACCACCTGCAAAAGGTCTGACTAGAGATGGGAAGGGAGACATGCTCTGTGATGCTCAGATGGAAGTTTCTCCAATGCAATGGCTGCTTTCCACAGCTATCTGACTCTGGCAGAACATCCCAGCAAGCGAACAGGGGAATCAGACTCCCGCTAGTTGCAGGATTTGGGCACGCCTTGTGTCTTAGTTTTTTATTTGGTTTGGTTTGTCAATTTTTGTTTTGCTTGTTGTTTGTATGTTTGGGTTTTTTTTTAAATAAGAGTAGAGATGGGGCTGGGAGCTATCTGGGGAGAGGCACAGAAGGCAGCCCTGGACACACACACAGTTCCTATGGAGATAAGAGGATCTTCTCTGAGGTTGGTTTACTCCTTTGGGTGCCACTGGAGACTGCCCTGGCAGCAGAGTACTGCTCATTTGCAATATTCCCTCTGCTCCGGATTCTGGCATTATCTCTGATTATCAGAATTTCTGAACCACAAGGTAGATTTCCTCTCAACATCCAAAAGGACCGCAGGAAGCCTCTTTCTTCATTATCCTGTTTGTGAAAGGAGGCAAAAATACAAAGCATATACAATAAATCACCCAGAAAAACCATCACAATCCCTTTTAGATGTTTTGCCAAGCAAATAAGCCAAACATTGGCATATCAGAAGAAAAAAAAGCCATTTTGTCATACAGAGCAGCCCATTTCATTACTGGAAAACTGGATTCCCTATTCTCTCTCCTGCAGGTATGGTTTAGCTATGCAGCAAGAAGCTTCTGAAAAGAGATTACTTATTTAAAAGCAAACTATCAAGGGCTAGTTTATCTTCCACAGAAAGCAAAAAGCCTGAAACAATGAGAAAGCTTGACATGCAAACAAAACAACAACTTTCAGGGACTGTCCTGCTACTGACTTCACACAGTAATTAAATTTAATTCAAATAAACTGCAGGTCTCAATTCACAGGCTTATTGTTCAAGTAGGTAGCAATTTTTTTTAAAAAAAGGAAACAGGTACCAAGAAAAAGTTTTTTAGACTTTGTTGGGATTTTCCTCTCCTTAAAAGTACACTCAAGAGCACTATTCTGGAAGGCACTGTCAATCCTTCAAGAGAACCACAATAAGCTCAGTAACCAGTAAAGGTACTTTGCTGAAAATGCGTTCCCAGACAAAAATACACTTTTAAACCAGAACACCCACATCAACAGAACTAAATTGTGAAGCCAGAGAATTCAAAGTTAGACATTCAAGAGCATGCAAACATTTAGATGTAAGGAATTCTTACAGCTGCAGTATACTGGTTTGCGCAGTCATGTGCAGAAACAAAATGGTGATGCAACAGCTCTAAGAATACAGCAAACATGCTATACCTTCTGAGGAAAAGCTAGCAAGCTTAAGGTCTGCAGAAGAAGTATCTTTTCAGCTGTGTTGCCACTGCAGGCTTGATTTTCAAGCTGTATCTTCTCCATTCTAACACACCTGGACCTAGTCTTAAGTCCATATTGAACTGGCATGTATCAAATACTTTTAGAGACTTGTAAAAGGGGATCGCAATAAGCTCTAACACTGGTATCTACACATCTATTATTTTTTAAAGTTTAGTTAACTAATAGCTGCCTTAATATCCGCACTAGTAATGTCCAGAGAACAAAGTTTGATCTCCCTTCAATTTTTCCAAGAAGTAGCAGAAAGTATAACACAGCAAACTCCAGCAAAAGTCTGGGTTTAGTGTCATATCAGGAGTACAATATCCAGCTGAACTGATAAAGGGCAGAAAGATTCTCTATGCTCTAGACTTATTTGTCAGTGCTAAAGAGGGTATTTATTTGGTTGCTAATTTTGAAGGGGAAGTCATAAATAAAAAAATGCAACTCAGCTCCTACTCATCTCTTTAACAGCCCACAAAGGAAGCTATACCAACTATAGTGATGGTATTCAAGTGTTATTCTATTCAAGGTATGAGACTTCAGGTGGCAAGAGAGAACCTTGCCAAATGCCTCATCAATGGAGCTACAGCATCATTACACCATTTTTTGTCTCCATGCTTACCATGTGAAGTGAGTGTACGACATCGGCGATTCATCAGCACGGCAACAACCCAGCAAAATAAGAAAGGACATGAAGATGAGAGCATTGCAACAGTGGGAAAAGGAGATGACAGGGCGTAGCACTCTTCCCTGGACCACACAGAGCTTTATTAATATACTGAAACTTTGGCTCAGGTCTGCTGCTGATAAAGGAGAACAATACTATCCCACAGAAAGGGACTCCTCCTGGCTTGTTCGCCCAAAGGAAGGTTAACAATGTTATTGAGTTATTCAGGAAGTAATGGATACCCTCTTGCCCTGAGCAAATTCCTTTTCAGTAACAGTAGTAATTTCCTAGGCAATACAACTGTATCAAGCTATAATGGCTACTATATTTATCTACAAAGGCCCTGTACTGCTGGGATCTAATTTACTAAGGCATAGAAAGCAGTTTACAAATCCTGGGATAGTAAAGTTGCTAGAGACAGGAATGAAATTCTATCTTGAATCACCTGGTTTGAAAAGTGGGTTTCAACATTCCTTTTTAAGAATATAAAATGCATTCTCTCCAACTTAGAAAGACTCAAAGACTAATAAACCCCAGAAGCAGACTGCAAATAAATACACCTATGAGAGGGGAGAAATCAGCTTAACAAATACTATGTTGTACACATTTCTTTTTATCCTTATTGTCCCAGCTGCTTTATTTCTTTTATTGAAATAACATTCTTTCATTTGACACTCTGAGAAGAAAAATAATCTATGACATTATCTAGAAGCTTTACGTACCTAATGAAGACAAAATAGCTGAATGCCTGAAATACAGCTTCAGTATGAGAAATGGCACAAGTATACAATCAACAAAGAAAAAAATTACTCCAGCTAATGAAGAGGTAACACTGATGAACACTGAATGATGTCTCCCAAGAAACAACAAAACTAAATTGCTAAAAGACTTTGGTGGAACACAGCATCAACCTGTGATAAGTAAGGGTGGGTGGAAAGAGACCAAATACAGATGTCAAGAGACTGCACATACTTCCATTACGTAACGGTAGTAAAAAAAATCCAGGCGAAATCACCATTAACAGAACTAAAAGCAAAATATTTCAACAGGGGTATTGGCAGTTGTCAAACCACATGAAGGAACAGCAGACTGTTCAAATGTAAAAGGCATTAATAAAGCATAAGACGAGAGGCATAAATAGATCTACAATACAGAGGAAGATTTCTAGAGGACAGAAATGCTACTGGAAAAATTCAGTTATAGAATACAATATCCCCAACTTCAATTCACAATGATCAGCAAAGGTCAGTTGACAGAAAAGCAATTCTGCTTCTGATCTCATTTTGAGCAAAGCTGTCCTTAACCATACCTGTGCCATCACCATCTAGCTGGATTAGGCTCATGGCTGCAAACAGCAACCTCCATCTGATTGGTTCCTCAGGGAATTATGAGCATAAGACAATTTAGAAAAGAATGTGCATGTAAAGACTGTCCTACCTGTTTTCTGCTTTATAAGCAAAAGAGAGTCCATTCTTCAAAGTCTTTTTAGTGCATATATTTAATATGGGACTTCCAAGAAGGCAGCAGATAAGACACCTACCTCTATCTCTTAAGAGAGCATTTTGCCATTCTGCAGATCTCACATGCCATGATTACTGGAAACACCCAGAGTTTGTAACACGGGATGTTCCAACAAATTCAGATGTATTTCCTGGCACTTGTGTCAGCTGATGTACTTGAATCAGGAGGATCTTGGCTCTCATAGGAGTAGACCAGCTATAAATCTGGTCTTCAGCATCACTGCAATCTGTGGGGTACAAACATACTGTGACCCTCAAATACCTTCAGCTGAGCTCGTATCAAGGCTGTTGCACCTTCCCTTCTTTTCCCCATACCTGTCATAACAAAAAAACCCCAAAACAACCCACGAAACAAAACAACAGTAATTTCCATTCCAATGCCTTTTCTGATCAAATCCTGGCAAAATCAGACTCCTCCATTAGAGATTGACTACAACTTCCTTACTCTTCCAATCCCTAAAATTGAATGAGTAGCAGCTCCCTTACATTCAGTTTAGGTGAGATGAATGGTATGAAGTTAACTATGGCCAGTCAACATGTATAGTTATTGTGCCCTGGGTCCTATATTCTCATCTTAATCCAAATGTAAACTTTGAGATGTAGCCATACTGTCTAACAACTACTGTAACTGCTAGAGAAGCTACTCGCTTTGATAACAAAGCAACCAGCAACAATATATTAAATTCCTCCCTGTTCTCAAATTCCCAGAAAGCAACAGTGACCTGAACAATCTTTTTTCAGTCTTGTGTGACCTGAAGAACGCATGTTCCCTTTCAGATAAAGGCCTCACTATGGTTATCTAATGCTAATGTCACTACAAACTGGATTAGAGACGCCCAGAAACCTCGAAATATGTACATGGATAGTCAGCTGTATCCTAATTCTAAGTCTGAAGGAAATCAAATGCTCCAAATAGTGCCTAATATAGTTAAGTTTACCCTTTAGGTAGGATAGACCACTAAGAACATATTACACAGTGATTAGATTAATTCTTGAGTGAAATTCAGAGGGCTGGCTCTATCTGTCTATTGTGCCAGTATATTTCAAATTATTTCAAAGACTATCCCTCTTCCTGTGCTCTGCTCCACAGCAGCAGCTGCTCAAGAAATACAGCAATTCTCTGTCTGGGGCAAAGTTGGCAGCAACTGGGGACAACGCGGCTGTCAAGAGCTCAGCTCCCAGTTCTGAAATGCCATTCTACTGGAAATACCAAAGAGCCTAAATCCAGCTACAAATACTGTGGGATGTAAAATATCTCTATCTCAGCTTTCAACAGAAAGCTCCAGAGTCTCATGACATTTACTCCTTTGGCCCCTGTCAGTCTCTCCAGACCCTGAAAAGGAGTGGAGCTAGCTGCCATAAATGGTTGGAAAACAAGATGTTCTCCGAGCACTTGGAATTAAGGAGCACTGTTTTAGCTTAGGGAGACCATGGCAAGGAGACACACTGACAGGTGCCTCAGAAATAGAGATGACGATCAAACCACTGCCAACATTAGCCACTGCTGTCCTCTTGACCTTGTAAGAAAGTGCAGGCCATGCTCTCCCGGTGTGTCGGGAACAGTGGACCAGAAAAGGTGTGGATGTGTTTGATGGTAGTACCTGAAGTCTCTCCTCAATAAAATCCAACTGTGAAGGAATTTCAAGGGGTCTCATCAGATCCAATACTACTGGTAAACCTTTATGAGGCCCAGCAGCAAGCACAGCTCAGTGCTGCTGTGACATCAGAACACAGCTCATCACAATCCACAGGCACCAGAAGAGTTAAAAACACAGAACAGATTCCTGCTAAAACTGCCAAGAGCTACAAACCTTCCATGTGTTAGGCAGCAGCAACTAAACCCACTCCCCAACAACTGGCTGGCCTGCGGAAAGAGAGGCAGGAAGAGACAGGTCATGGGGGACAGCCCCCCAAGTACATAACAGCACAGCATCTGATCAGGTTTTCAGCTAAAATTGGTGAGACAGTTCTCTTCATTTTATTGCCAGCCTCTGGAGACAGCAGCCTCTGACCTCTAATCACAGATTTCCTGGAAAACGCAATCCAGCCAGCAATTAATACATAATGAAGTTTTTTTAAAAACAAAAAAAGCTTCATAACATCGAATTACCACTGCAAGATTTTGAAATACATCCCCCCCACCAAAATGGCAGAAGAATTCAAGCATGTTCTCGCAAACCAACTTGCTCCCAATAGCATTATTTAGCAGTACTTACTAAAAAGATTTTCTCACTTCTCCTCCCACCAAAAAAAACCTGCCCCGCCCCCCCCCCCCCCCCCAATCTTATTTTGCAGACATGGCCTGCAGCAGCATAGCTTCTTGCTGTGAAAGCTTCAAAACAGGTGTGCAGAGCATGACCTGGGCAGATTTACATGTGCCATTTCTACCAGGAAATCTAAGAGACTTAGTAAGCCAGGACAGTGCCGATTAATCTACTAATGGAATGAATCAAAAGTGCATTCCTGGCCCTTTCCCTTTCACATCCCAAAGCCTCGGGGGAGCTGAAACCATCTGGCAAAACCTGCTCCTAGCAACATTACTGCTGGAAATACCTTTCCCTTAACATTGAGAAGAATGAAACCATCTTCTATCCACCAGCTATTCTAAGGAGCATCTGCATAGCTTGCTGAGGTAGTCTGCTCGCATGCAGCATCCTTCCCCAGCCGATGAAGAGCTGCCCACTCACCATGCAGGAGAAGTCAGCAGAACAGAAAGCCATCCCATTCATTTACTCAGGGTCCTGCTGCAGCAGCTGGCACGAGCAGGGTGGTGAAGCAGTAACTGTACTCAGTGTAGCAAACACAGGCTGCCCTCCCACAGCAGATCCCAACCACAGGCAGGCAGAAGCACACTCCCTGCCCAGATTGAGGAAACGCTCCTGCTGAATTCTCTCAATCCTTTCTTCATGCAGCCAGAGTTGCAGATAGGGTAGCAAGGAAGTGTTTATGTTAAATTTATTAAAAAAACCCACCCAAAACCAAAAACCCCACACCAAAAAAAACCCCACCAAACCAAAAAACACCAACCACACATAACAAAAAACAACCCCAACCCAAACACAAACAAAAAAAAATCTCCTCTAAGCAAGTATAAAATGGAGATCTGGCCAGAAAGCTTAAGGTGAAAAATCAAGATATCAAACAGCTCCAAGGTTCATACATGATACACGTTATTACTGTGAGACAGAGGGAAGGACTGACTCAGAGATGCTGAACACCCTGCACCCTTTGAGTAATAAGTAAGCTCAAGAAGAAACAGAGCTATGATGTAGCTGTCACAGAGAAACGATCTCTGGCACTTTTAAGATCATCCAGCAGCAGAAGAGCATCCTATTTTACAATTTCAACACACCAAAAAAAAGAAGAGAAAGACTGGAGACAACAGCAGTCATATAGCTGTAGAATTATGTAGATGGTAACAACTGGCTTTTGACTGTCACAGAATATCAGAGGTACAGGGCAGGGGAGACAAGAAGTCCTCCATGCTCAAAGGCAGCACAGAGCATGTTTAGACAAACATCCATCAGGAATTACCTAACTTGTTATTACAGACTCCTAGAAACAGGAATTCTGGTCCCCTAAATTGCTGTTCCAGTGCTTCAATACATTCAATCAGAAAATGTTGTTCTACCCCATAATACCCAATTTAAGCCTTCCTTGATACAAATTAAGCTGCCTTCAACGGACGTAGTAAATAATCAATGCCCACCCTCCCTACTTCTCTACTCATTCTTTTTTTAAAGAAAAAACAAGCTCAATTTTTTCCTCCTCCGTCAGGCTCTCTGAGCCTCCTTTTCTTGTTGTTCCCTGGACTTTTTCCAGATTCTGCCAGTACCTTTCCTGAAGTGCCTAAAACTAGGTACAGTGCTCCACTTGCTGTGCTGAGCTCTGAAGGATAAATAGCTTCTACAGCTACCTGACACACCTGGAAATGCATTCCAGGTTTTCAAGATCACAAAAAACCAGCAGCACATACTCATATTCCTTCGATATTACTGCTTAGCAAGGTACTCTATTTTATACTGTCTACACAGTTCCTTTTGTTAATACACCTTGGATTTGTTTAATTTGTGGATTTCAGGCCACTTCTGCAATTTACTGTGATCTTTCTGACATCTAATCCTACCTTTCAAAGGCTGCCAGCCTCTCCACATATGTACATTCAGTCCCTATTTCATTACCCTGATGTTTGATGAACAGTACAGAAGAGCAGAGCAACCAGGGTAGACCATCTTAAGACTCCAGATCACACACACAGAGAAAAGTATAGTATAATTACTCCAAACATGGTCTTCCGATGAGGTGCTCAGCCCCTTCTTAATTTTACGTTTTATTTGTCTAGTTTATGTAAAGGTCATGCAGGACTAGGTCCAAAGCCAGTAGCTTTCTCCATCTGCCAGGCCTACTGCCATGTCAGAGGAGAAAATTAAACTGATCTCACATGATTGATCCTTAAAAGTCAGCAATGTGTGTCTGTTGTTACCTTAATTTCCTTTAGTAAAGGATCTGACCATAAGCATCTAATCTTTTTCAGCATCCTTCCAGGTTCTGTAACTACATTGACCAGTTTTATTTCTTGGGATCTCTAGCCTCTTTAAAAAAAAAAAAAAATAGGACGGAAGAATAGTATTTATTCACATGCACTCCCTTCATTCACTTGAAAGCTGTGAGATTTCATGAGATGCAGAATAAACACTGGAGACAAAGGATGACTCAAGCACAGTCTTTACAGGCCTGAAGGAGGACATCCCTCAGCCCTCCCCATCGGCATGCATCCATCTTGCACTGCTCTCAGAGCAGCAGCAGTGCTGTGCAGCACACGTGCCTTTTGATAGAACAAGCTCGGGCCAGAAGCCTTCTGAAGTCAGGAAAGCACTAGAGATTGCCAGCTCAGACTCCCCCTCGAAGAGCAACTCTATTATCAGCACTCCTCCTCAAACATCCCTCCCGTACTCTCCCCTCTACTCACCCCTGAGATATTTTGGAACAGTGAAGACTTGCGTTACAAAAACCTTTCCCTCCGTGCCTCTTCAAAGAATCAAATGCCTAGGCAGGCCCGGCAGAGGGCCAGCAGGGCCTGTCTCTGCCCTCCCTGGATGGTCCCTGGGCTGGGTTCAGGCAGTGACACATCCTCCCCCCTGCCCTCCAAACAACACTTCCCTCATGGAGGACGGCCATTCTTGCGCCTGCGGGACACAAGGGGCCGAACCCTCTTGCCCCTCTCTCCCTACGGCTTTACCCCTTCCCGCCCTAGGGCCACGGCCAGAGGCTTAAGCCGAGTGACAGCCCAAGAGGGACGCTGCGGGAGCAGGCGGCGGCGGTCGCCGCGCACCTCGCCCCAGCCGGGCCCCAGCGCGGGCGGGGCGGCGAGCACTGGCCGTGCGCCGGCTGCCCTCTCCTGGCAGCCCGCCGCCAGAGCGGCCCGGCGGGGCCGCTCCACGCAGCCGCGCTTCCTCTGCGCCCCCCGTCGCCGCGTCCTCTCCGCACTCTCCCGGTTACACACCGGCGCAGGACCCGAAGGCCGAAACGGAACAGCTGAGCCCCTGCCACGCAGCAGCAGCGCGTTCCAAGAGCCCCACCTGTCCATCAGCAACTTGCATGGGTATTTATGGGTATAGAGAAACACATTTTGCAAAGGTGTTATAATCCTTCAGGAGAAAAAAAACAAAATTGAATGCACACAAACTACTTCAATATTCTTCTGGCTTTTTGTTTGTTTTGGTGTTTTGTTTTGGGTTTTTTTCCTTCGTTAGGATGAAAATCCACCCCCGTGCAATGACAGCACAGCCTGTGCAAGCTGAGGACCCCAAGGCTCTCCCTCACCCGAGAGCTTTAAAACCACTTTGGTTTCAAGTTCACTGTGCACAGAACTTTTTCCTCATGAAACATACCTAAAGCAGGGGACTCGCCACAGGATGTTGTGGATGACAGAGATAGGCTCAAAAACCATTTAGACAAATTCAATCAAGAATCTTATCACAGGTGACTTCCAAAAAAAAAAAAAATAAAAATCTACAGCCAAGAAATCCCAAAGCCACAGGATTGCTTCAAGAGTATGAAGGAGGGGAAGTATCACCAAATCTTTGCCGTGCTCCCTCTCCTTTAAGTACTTGCTATCAGACACTGTTAAAGCCAGAACACTGGAAGGCAGAGACCTTCTGCCTGACACAAAAGAGCCATTTTCATGTCCTCAATAGGATATATAATATCCATCAACAGGCTGTTTTCTCAACACCATTTGGTTTTGGTCTTTCAATTGATCATTCTACAGACTACTTCTATACAAATGCTAGAGAGTGTGGCATGTTTGTTAATCACCTAGAAGGGGAAACCTAAACAAAATGCTGTCCCTCTTGCCAAAGTAACTGGGGGGCCTGGGAGCCTCCAAGACTCTTGCAGACTTCAGGTAACACTTCAACGGTCAAAAAATACATCACAGTAGAAAGTGGTCTCCTGGTCCTCTCCCAAGAATGACTCACATCTCCTCTCTTTAACCCCAAGCAGAGACGAGAAATTGCTTGAATCAGAGTACGAAAACATGAAAGGAATTTGCATTACATCATCCAGCCCATTTCCTGCCAACGCCTTACAACCCCAGAGCTTTGGCCAGACTATTCATCAGTAAGGTACTCGGTATTTCCCTTGAGAAGCTGTTTATAGGACTGAAGGAGCTTATTGTCATGAAGTCTTCCCACATATCTGAATTAGATGCACTCTAACAACTTCTTCTCATAGAACTTTTCTCCAAGTGGTTATTTTTTCTCTTGTTACTCAGTAACAGGATGGCACGCATTGTTGTGGAGCTCACTGGAGGTGTTTATGAGAGGTATTCAAGATTCTGTAAGGCAATGATTCCCTCCCTTGTATTCGGAGAGACTAGAAAGGCAGCAGACATGAGGGAAATAAATATACGGCCCGAGTGATATACTTGTGTCAACTGCAAGACACCATGCTGCCTGTATTAAATAAGGGGCTTGATGGTAGGAAATTAGCAAAACAGAAAAAAAAGGAGAGATTTGCAAGAAAATGGCCAATATAAGCACAGCAACTTGGTTCAGAGTGAAATTTCAGAAAGCAGGTTTATAACAAGCTTGGTTATTTACTGGTGTATGTGTTACAATTTTTTCTAAACCCCATTCCTGAACCTTTCCTGCAGTTTCTTAGTGATATAGTATGGGCTTGAGGAAACAAGGAACCTCTTTGCACTTCAAGTGATCAACCAAGTGTCTTACCAGGACAGTTCTGGATTCAGGGGATAAGTATAACTAGATTAGTCTCAGTGGATCTTATCTTACCTCTTCCAACTCATCCTTGACAGTTTGAATTTCAGTCTGTAACCAACTCCAACTTTCATTTTTAGCTAAACACTGCTCTAATTTCCTTCTCAGATACCAAGATTTACATAGCTTTGAACTCCACTCTATCAACACTTCTTTTACCTTCTGAATGTGCTGGGTTATAAGCAGTGTTAGATGCAGTCAGATTTCTCAGACTCCTCCCCTCCTGCAGTGTTAAACGCCTTTTCATAACACATCTTAACTGTCCCACACCCTTCACATCTTAAATGCTAAGCAGTAACCCCCCAGCACTTATCCCACCACACACCCTTGAACACCACACCTCTGTTTTCAGCTGCCTCACAAGATGCTTCCCATTTCCTGAATATGTTGGACATTTTTGCCCAGACTGCATTCTCTGAAGTGAAGCTCATTCTTTTCTATGGGACATTGCAGTTAGGACTGAAAGGATTTTCTGTTACTGACCTATCTTGTGCAGAGTGGAAACATTTCACTGCTTGCCTGAAGAGAGCCTGTGGAAGCCAGGAAGCACTAGATTTGGCAGTCTTAACCCTAATCCACCTAATTTTAAACATAAGGAAGATGTTTAGAACAGTTTCCCCTCATTAGCTTAGTCCCATCCCAAATTTTGGCTTGTTTGTTTTTAAGCAAAGAGGCACTCCTCAGAAGCACCAGGACACCAAGCCTGGTCAGTCTTCTCCATTTCACATGGAGGATCTCAGACCTTCCTGATCTTTGTCCTGGCTATTCATTCAAGAAGGTGTTAAAAAACTTTATTTAAGGCCTTCCTAGAATCTCCCTCTGTCTCTCAGTTTAAGCATTTGTATTAAACACACTCTATTCAAACCAAAACTGTAAGCAACAAACCAACCAAAAACCCACAACCAACCATCCTTTCTAGCTCCTGAATAACTTAACACTTCCACTGCCACAATCTCACCAGTTACTACACCAGTTAGCACACACACGAGAGGGTTTATTTTCACTGTCAGTTACAAGCAGGAAAATTAAAAACCAAAATGCTTTTCAGAAACACTACTTACAGATTTAAACTCTTATGACAGGGAGTCTTTGTTCCAAGACTGATGAAGTCCGACACTGGAGAGACTGTGGCTGGTGCTATCATGGTACAAATAAAACAAGTGGCCAAACCATTTTTCTCCAGAAGGTCACTTTTTATTTGTTTTATGACAAGAGCATCTCAGTCTGTTAATACTAAATCAAGAGATTTTTGTGGATATCCTAATCCATACTGAACCACTCAGCTGCTAATCAAGTTGGGGCCGTATTCATGCTCCATCCACATGACTGAGAAGATTATGATAGGCAAAGGAACCTCAGATCACACAGATGAGAGAACAGAGGTTTCCCCCTCTGAACTCTGCGGAGATCCCTGCTGCTCGCTAGAGAAACCACCAACGACCACCAACCACCGGGAGCAGCGGTACCTCTGCACAATCAGCTCCAACAGGACCCAGTGAGCTGCTATCCTGCCTCGCCATGGGAGCTCACACACACCCTTCACATCTCAGGATGAAGGGCTTCCTTGCCGAACTCCCCATATCAGGAGAGACTGGGCAAAGAAAACAAGGTAAAAAAAGCAACAGGGGAGGCTTCCTGTTCTCACAGACTGCCACTACCGCTGTTCAGTTCACCCAGACCAGCTTGTAGCCCTGGGGAAACGAGTGCACACAGATGGAAAACCACCCACCAAAATTAAACTGTTGAAGGAAGCGTCACTTGTGATAGGTGACGATGTTTCCACCACATTAGTACCAAGCCAATGGCCCAGTTTGATTTAAGAACTGCACTCACGGAAGTCCAAGCTTTTAAAAGAGGCTTCAAACCAACATCCTAACCCATTGTGATAGCTGAGGATCATTTTCCATAACAGAAGAGGTGTAATATGTCCAACATCCTGACCCAGTTCTGGTGTGTACAATTACCTCCTGCTTCCATAAACTCCTCTCATTCAGTGGCAGCTAAACAAGGTGTTCTTGCTCATTTTGCTTCCTGTTGGGAAGAAAATTATTCTGTGCAGCTGCCAAATTCTGCCACAGAAGTACCAGTATTCAGCACTCAAATTTCAGATATCATGTCTAATACACTTGGACACGAAAAGCACTAGAGCAATATGACATGGGCCTTGGCCATATATAAAATGAGCTGGCAGTTTGCACAGAATAGCTTTCTGGAAGCAGAGTATTTATTCTTGATGAGTTTATCTATACGTAGAAGTTTTATCAGTATAGCTGTACCAGTCATTTTCCATGTTGAGACCAACTCACAGTACCTCAGAGCTGTTTGTCATGGCTTGGGAAATGAAGCAAGGAAGTCTTGGTTCACTGCATTTTAGGCAGGCGCTCACGTTACAAAAAAAGAAACACCATTTTGTTGGCAGACCCAACAGAGGAAGAAAAAAACTGAATAGTCCCCAGGGAATAAGCTCTCCTCACACAAAGACTTAGTTCTCATCTCTGTTAACATTACACTAACACTTCCCTTTTTTTCCCCCTCTACTGAGGGCTTCATCCCTGCCGTCAGCCTAGCTCTGGGGAAAAGGAAGGGTATCCTGCCATACCTGTATGTGCATTAGACATCCACAGAGCAAACCTTGGACTCTGGAGAACAGTCCCAGAGAGTTCTCCAGCCCCTTACATGGCTGTAAGGTAGACCCAGTAATGCAATACTTCAGCACAGAAAGCCTTCTCTTTTTGGGCAAACTTACACTGCAATGGCTTAGCACACATGTTCCCCCGGCCCTGTCATCACAGAGTTCAGTAAGCCAGTGCTCTGGCAGGGCAGGTGAGGAATGAGAGGGCAACATAACAACTCAAAACTCTGGGTTATCACAAAGCAATCATAGAACACTAGAATTAAGAGGAACACAGGCCCAACATGAACCCATCTCATATGCCTCACTGCCACTGCCCATGCATGACAGGATGCTTAAGTATTTGGGAAAGGACACAAAATAAACTTTGTGCTGTAGACCTAAGCATTCCCAAATGGCCTCACAAAAAAGTGAGGACTTGAACCAATCACACATTTCCACTGGCAAAAGAAAAACTACATTAATCTGGAACATCTGGGTATAATTTAACCACTAGAGGGTGTAAAAACAACATAGTGAGAAAGGTTTGCAGCCAACAATTAATGGCACTTGAAGCTTGAAGGAGCAAAAAGGACATACAAACAAATGAAGGAGTAGGATGCTACATAAGGTGAAAGAAAGGGCAAGTTACATCCACAGAATTTGTAGCAGGACTACTGAGGTCACACAATGAGAAGCCCTAAAAAAAAGCTCTGCTTTACTACTTCTGCTAAGGAAAACACTGTGATACAAAGAACAGTGCAAGTATTTACAACGAAGAACTGTAATGGGAAAGAGCAAGATGCAGAGACTTACACTCACCAGATAAATCCAGCTCCTAATCTGAGGAAATCCAACACAAATCTGCATCTCATAATTACTTTGCTACAGGGTCAGGATTACTACATATACTCCCCACACCACTTCCTTCCTCCTCCCTCAGTGCAGAAAGGCAGGTGATGGATCAGCCATTGCCATCTCTCCCACACCAGCCCCAGTCTGTGGCAACAGAAGACTTCTTTCTCTGCTGCTATCATGTTAGAGGCTCCCAATCAGATTAGCTAAAAGCCTTGAAACCTCATTAGTGAAAACCAGACCTGAATTTAAGCTGCTTCACAGCCAAAAGCAAGACAGAAGGACAAACACCACAGGTCAAGATACAACTGAGAAGGGGGGGTGGGGGGTGGGGGCGTGACAACGACACAAACACAGCCAAAAAAGACTTTTACAAGTATTTCCTAACATGAAAACACTCGAGTTAAACTGAAGTTGTTTGTCCACTAAGAAACTTCCATAAAGCCATCTGCCAATTGAAATACATATGCACACTTGCTAACATACAGTACTTCTTGTGCCCACCGGTACAAAGCCCTACAGGGCTGCCCAGGCTGCAATACTCATTTCACACCCTGGCTGCTGTACAGCTTCCCGTGCCCATCTCTGCTGATTTGGTGACCTACCAGCAACAAAAGTTCTGGACTTTCAAATCAGAAGAGTAAGGGATGAGAAAGAAGAAACCCGTGAAGTGGGACATACTGGTAGTCACCAAAATGAAACACCCAAAGACAGGCAAAACCACACCCAAATGGATAGGTACAGTGAAGTGCAAAATAGGATGCAGAGGATGCCACCAGAAAGGAAAAGCTGAAAGCAGATATGAAACACTTTAAGGATCCGGGACTGGATCTGCCTCTCAACCTAGCATACCTTACTTAGAACACAAGTCTCACAGCATCCCATGTATAATATTTATTTCTGCTAGTTAACAGTTTAATGTATCCCAGTAGACATTCTGAATAATTTTGTCCAATATGGAAATTCATACACACATTACAAGAACCAAAGATTCAAGCTCTTCGATCGCTGGGGCTGCATGATACTGCATTTCCTTCGTAAAAACATCTCCCATTAAGCTGTTGCTACCTATACCCAGGCTCATCAAGATATGATGAAAATCACTTTCTTTATATAGCAGTACCTGAGAGTATTAAAGAATCTGATTTTGGGTTTGTTATCTGCTCATTACTGAAATGTGCTGCATTATCGATTTTCTGTGCATATTAATTTCCTGTTACACTAGTTCATACTCTGCTTTGCAGTAGTACTGCAGAACAGGAAAAAAACTTCATTCTAAGAAGGGAGATTTAACATGTGACAGTTGTATATTACAACCATTAAATCTCATTTGTTCCAAAACATCTCTTCCTTCCGTCGCACAAATTCATCAACTGGGATTTCTCTGTCTTCTGCTAAGAGGCAAGAGAATGCTTACATATGTAGTGCACTGAACAGTATAATTTTTAGCACTATAGAAAGAGAACATCCTAAGAGCAAGGGGCAGGGGCTCTGAAGGACTTGAAAGGAACACAAGACAAGTTCACAGATACTAGAAACAACCCAAAGAGACATGTCATTCTCTACACCACCATAAAGCAGACTCAAAACAGAATGTTGTTTTGCTCCGCATATGCTAGAATTACAGCAATAAGTATAAAACCAGGGCCAAGCATGCACTGCTACTTGAACATCTACATTCATTAACACTGAGGAGATACAATGGGAGCTTAGGACAGGGATTTTAAGTTGCAACATTTTTAAGAATAAAGAATTTCCTGAGCTGTTGGTAATGTGGATCATGCTTAACCCCTTACCAGGCACATTGCCATATACTGATGGAGGCCATAAAAACCATTCAATTTACCACATACATCTTCACAAGCATTCCACAATAGAATAAACCAATTTCCACTCCATAACAAGACAGCCAGGAAGCTGTCGAACAAAACATCCCTAAGGGTACAGACACTTGTACGCACATTTACTGCAATCAGACTCTTACTTGATTGTCTCTTGCTGGGTATCCATGATAACCTGAAGTCAGAGGCTCGTTCTGCAAGACAAGAAAATAAAAAGTGAATGTAGTGGTTAAGGGAATAGAAACCAAGGAATTATACATCTGTCTTAACTCAGCCAAAGACAAGAACCTGCACAGAATGGGGGAAGAATGAAGTAAGATTAAAGTATTCTGCTAACTTCCCATTCTCCATGTGATCCAATACACCTAAAATTCATTTTCAACTGTGCATGCCAAATTGTGCAGAAAAAGAAATCAAAGCCATAAAATAAGCATAAAATAAACCTACCTTACTCTCTGTAATTTCAGTTGTGCATAATTTCTGTAATTTTCCAAAGAGTTTTTAAATGCAAGCTTCATTTACCATCATGAAAACTGAACAGAGTATAAAATTACAGCAGTCACTGCCCATCTTGACCAGTCTTGAAGAAACGTTATTACTAATGTTCAGGGGAAAAGTGCCAATTTTTTCCTTTTCAAAACTATACTAACAACATGAACTTAAAAAGCAGTCAGCGTAACTTCAAACACCCCAGTAAGCCTGAACAATACCTCACATACTCCCAACAGGAAATCAATCCTGTAGACTTGCTTCCTTCACCCCAGAAGGGACTCCAAGCCTACAGATGTTGTGCTACTCGCAACCCCATCATCCTGCTCTGCAGAAACATATGAACCTCCAACACTTCTGGAACTTCTCCATGCAATTCCCAGATTCATCTCTATTTTAGCAGTGTGGTGAGAATTAACATACTTCACTATACTTCCTAAATGTTTATTTCGGTTTCTTAATTTGTTTTCTGTTACTCTCCCTCCACCAACTCCTATTCAAAATGGGGAGAGGACACTCACACATACCCCACGTGTGCATCTTTCTCTCTGGGTGAAGGATAAACTAAACTAGACTAAGCCTATATCAATTCCATCCTGGAACCCTGTGCATTCATGAGCAACTCCCAGCCTAATGCTAGGAGAAGGAAAGGAAGCAGCTGCCCTCCATGATCAGTTTTTAAGTCTCTCTCTCTCATTATGACTTGTGAGGAGGAATTCCTAAATCAGCTCTTGCAGCAGCTCTTGGAGAAGGGAGGGGAGAGAGATGCCCAAAGGGAAGACCCTGACAAAGCACAGTAAAACAATCCTGAATTGTCAAAAGCAAAGATATTCTGGGCATGAAGCTGACTGAGATGTATGACTGATATCAGAAAGAGTTTTTGTTGAAATATTTTGGGCTTTGTGCTGGGATATTTGGGTTAAACAGGCCAGCTCCTACCAGATAGATGTCTCCTGCCCTACACAGGTCATGTAGCCCCTGGCACAGTTTCACAGTTCACACAAGAACACTTTAAAGCAACTCCTGCTAAAAAGCAAGGTGCTAATATTACAATACAGGGACTAGCAATGCTATTTTAAGTTTATATTCATCCTCTCTCTCTTTCTCTTACCTCAAACCTGCCCATGGGATTCTCCATGGAAACTTGCCACAAAACATGCAGCCTCTCCTCAGGCTCTCCACACTAAAGATACAGTAGCACACACAGTATGAGAGCTTCAAGGACAACAAAACTTCTGGCAGCCAGTTTTTGGGGATTAAGAGTAATTAATTAGGTTGACCACCCTGCAAGTACATTACTCTCAAATACTAATAGTCAGCAAAGCAGGTAAAGCACAAAACTCCACAAATACAGAAACAGAAGGAAAGACACAGAAGTTGGAATCAGCAAGTGGAGACTGACAACTACAGCATCACCCAAAGCTTTTGGGTTTTAACAGTGAACTTGATTTAAAACCAAGCAACCTAAAGATGAAAATGCACAGCTAGTACTTATCTCCCCCAGTGTAAGTACACATTTTAATAAAGTGCTGCGATTGTTTCTCCGACACAGTACAGTTTACCGATTTATATCTAAGTGCCATAAATCTCCACCTTGTATCAGGAGCTATGGTCTTCTCCTGAAAGACCATTTTAGGCACACTTTTAACAGTACTTGTTACACACACCTGTGGGGTCAGTACGTCAAACATGCTTGTGTGCCACTCTCCCAACACCCTGGAAACCAGAAAGATTTCCACACAGAGAATAAGGATTAAATGAAGATACTAAAGATATGCAGAGTGAACACATGCAGAAAGTTATAATGAAGAAAGGAAAAAGAGATCGTTATTTTGAGGATAATGTTCTTCGCTCCAGGGACTAACTAAAGGGACAATCACTACAAGGCTGTGGCAAAAAAGAGACTAAATGGAACTTTATGGGATTTCCATAAGTCAAATGACCTGCATGCCCAGAAATCACTTCTAGAAACAGAATGGTTTCATAAGTAGAAGCGAATCACAAGAGTGTGAAAAGAATGAGAAAGATGATTACAGAAATCTGAGCGCAATCCACAGTATCTAACAGGTCTGAAAGAAACAAAAAAAATTGAGTGGAGGGGGGGAAAATAAAAACCAGCCAGCAATCTCCACTTTGTTTTTTGAAAGACAAAGCCCACAGGCTGCAAATTAAAAATGTCTGAAGAATATGACTGCACCAGGAAGTAAAAGGAGAGGTAAAAGAAGGTTACATTAGGAGAGCCAGAGTTCAGAGAAAGCAGAGGTTAGAAAGAGGTTAGCAGCTGCAGCATTAGGGTCACAAAAAGGCCAAAGATATCTCTCCATTTCATACAAGCAGCACTACCACCAAGTACTGAACTCTGCAAAATCCCCGCTGTGCGTATCATTACTCTAATTGAAAGTAACTCTCCAAGAAAAGGCAGGAAGCATCTAGGGAAACCGTCTCCCGCCAATAATCTCCAGTGCTGCCAATTTTACAGGTCACTAATGGTGAATCTGGGGCCTGCTGCATGATTATTCCATACGGAGTTTGCTTTTGTTGAAAACTAAACAGAGCAAGAATTGAAAGCGTTAAACTCTTGCAACTGGAACAGGACAGTCAAGCAACATCCAGACAGAAAACCCCTGTTCATTAACGGGTGATTTAAGGCAGCTGAGACTGGGGATACAGCTCAATCTCCTCATCTGCCTGCACAGCACAGAACTATTCTCACAAAATGGAAGTGAAAAGAGAGATGAAAGGTTTGACTCAATAAATACCCTGCCCACAAACACGGAGGGATCCTGCCTTCTGGCAGCAGCCTGGTGGGAGAGGGAATCCTCAGATAACTCCATCTCTCTCACGGCTCCCTCCTGCCAATTATATTTCTCTTTCAATACCAACATGCAACCACACATTCAGAAAGAAATTGAGTTAGGCAGCGCTAGCCTGCAAAATCAAATCGGGCTGACACAGCAATGTTTCTTTATTTTGTTTACTACTGAGAGGCATTTCTCATGTACTTGCCATTTGCTTTAGAGTTGGGAGGAAAAAACCTAGAAGCTAATACAGTACATCAGCTTTCTGCAACACACATTGTGATTTTATGCAAAGCATATTGATGATCTCACACATGAGCTTCCACACTTCCAGTGGAAGTGAGCACTGTGGTTGTATCCCAGTCATAGTGTCTGTGCCAGACAAATGGATTTAACAGGATGAAAGTCACAACTCAGTCAAATCCACTCAGCCTTTAACCCCTCATCTTTAATTTCCCAGCCTTACTAACACAAGTTCTTTTCCATTGACATTTGCAATAGTAAGGTCTGCCACAAACTGCAAGCCACCAATACTGTCTCAGGTCACAAGGTAAACAGTACAGTCATTTGCAGATCACCAAAGAGTAAAGGAGACACTCCTGCACTAGCAGAACCAGCCAGTCTTCGGGGTTGTTGGTTTTTTTGACACCTCTCAACTTGATAAATTTTAAAAGTTGCTGAACTAGACACATCTTAAAAACACAAGGAATTGTCAATAAGCCAGAACACCAGTAAGAAACGATCAGCTCTGCAGATGCTATTAACTTACAAAAGGTCACAGAGGACTGGAGTAGAGTCAGACCTCTGAAGGAAGTGTCACAGCTGTAACATATTATGGAAGATCTATAAAAGTTCTCTTACCCTTCTCTTAAAAATAAAACTAAATTTAAGCTTAAAGAGGCAATAATTCTTTTTGATCTAACCTGACCCCAGAACAAATTAATGTTACATCACAGACTCTCCATTTTGCCAGACACAACAATCAGTGAGGCCTGATTAGCAATTAAACAATTGACAGCCAAACTAAACCTAAAGCCTGCGGATTAAAACTCTGCTGGTAGGAACTGTTAGCTTAGTGAGTTCATCTGTACTTCCCCAGCTGGAGAATCAATTCCTGCTGAATCCAAGCTTCAATCTGAAGCGTCTTGCAAAGATAACCTCAGAAACATGACCAAGCAATCTTTTCCCTGGATCTGCAGCATGCCTATCTTCGTGATGATACTGGGAAAAGTTAAGTTAATGCAGTTCTTAGGAGTTTTCGCAACCGCCTCCTGGGTTCTGAGGAACAGCAGCAAAACTGACACAAGAACAGCTCATCTGTCTATGCTCCAGCTGTCCTAAGAGTTACCAGCAGCAGAGCAGCCTGGTGGCTTGGGCAGAACTGGCAAGGGAGAGCCCCAGCTCCAGAAAGGCAGAAACCCCTGGACCAAGAGCAATGAAATAAAGGCAACAAGTAATTTGTTTCTCCTGAAAGCAAAACGGGATTTTGAAGTGGTGAGACAGCACAAGCTACACATTTATCAGTTTTGTGCTATGCAAACAGAAGACACTTTTCTAGAACACAGAGTAAGATGTTTACTCAAAAAAAGGCTGAAAACTCTGGCAGCTAAACTATTAATCTGAAAGTGACAGTCGCAAAAAAGTAACACTCGCGAGCCAGACAGAAATCACAGCGCTGTTCACCACAGCCCTGTGGTTTCACCATCTTTTTTTCTTTATTGCTTGCATAGCAGGAAAGGCAGAAACCCTGTGCCGGGGGAGTGGGGTACTGAAAAAGGTTTTTTAGTACTTTAACTGTGGCAGAGCACAAGTAAAACTGTAAATGCCTTGACCTTATTATCAGCTACCAAGACAGTAGGTAATTCTTCATTAGACCCTTACTGGCACAAACTATTGCCTATAAACAAAAAGGAAGTATCCCTTCCTTTGTCCAAGCGTATCTGATGCATTCAGTCTGCCTTCTCGATTGTACATGCCATCTTCCTACCCCAAATTGTCTGTGGATAAAATTAATGGGAAAAGCAGCATCTAAGGCTGAATTACCAATTATTAATGAAAAACTGAAGTAGTTCTTAAATGGATCTTAATGTCACCCTTCTCCCTCGATAGCTACCCTAATTTGATATATAGCTCTTGCTAATCACTCTGCAGTTCCAATAACTGCATCTATAGTGTGGGATGCTTCCCTTCAGCTGTCTTCACTTTCAATTAAACTTGCTTCTCGGTTTTGGCCAGTTTCCAGACACAAAGACATCATCTAGCAAAGGACTTCCATTTATTTGCTTCCTTGTCAGTGACCTGACATCAACAACCTGCACGATTTTCTGGACACAAGTAACAGGACTGAAAAACTGATAAGCAAGGAGCGAAATGTATTTTTTTTTAAAGTGTATTTGGAGACTAAAAGCCTGAGATTTTGCTAAAAGGCACAACACCAAGTACTCTGCACACCACTGCCCTTGATGGCTGGGAAGATGCTCGCCAGCTAGCATGGCCCTGGTTTACCACACCCACCCAAATTACTGAGGCCACTTCTCGAGGGACGGAAAACCAGAGGTGCCGCCACCAGCACAGTGCTCCAGCCACAGTGGGCCTAATTCTGGGCAGCTGTCCCCACGAGAGCCAGGAAGTACCCACAGGCTCCCCACTCTGGGGCCTGGAGGCTGGGGCCTAATGGAGACCAGCATGGAGGCCCATCCAGCCTCACTTCCTTCCTGGAATTCTGGCCCAGTTGCCTCAGCAACAGCAGCCTCCGGCCTGCCCACCCCCACCCTGCTCCAGGTTTCTCCTTCTAATTACATTGTGTTTTCAGCAGAAGCCCCACAACATCAGACACATGGGAGAGGAGAGCTCCTGTGCCAGGTCCTGCTCCCTCGCAGGACTCCAGTTCCCCCCGGGGGTGGCCCACAGTGTTCCCCACCTCCAGCCTGTCACCCGTTCCAGCCCCCCAGCACTAGGGGGTCCCAGTCCCAGATACCCACACTAGCCTCATGGCTTTGCAAGCCCACAGCTGTCTGAAGCTGGATGCCCACCTCTGTAGCAGGGACATGGTACCCCGTAACTTGCCGTGGGGCCTGCAGGCCCTCCGCTCGGCCATCATTCACATGCAGGACCCCAGCAGAGCCCACCTGGAGGGAGGCCAGGCCTGCCAGAGGCTCCCAGGCAGGAAGCCAGTGACACAATAAAGATGAGAAAGTAAGGTGATGTCAGATTAATAAAAACAGCCCCCTGTCCCGACCAGAGCTTGAATAGTTTGGAGCAATTAGCTAGGGAAGCCCACAAGGCAGAACAGAGTGGCTTTGGGAGAGGCTGCAACCCTGTTGAACACCCAGTGAAACTGCCCAAATGCATTGGTGCAATTTTTTGTATTTAAAATATGTATTTTCTTAACTCCAACTTCCTAGCACCTCTGTTCTGTGAAACCCTATGAATGGAATACACACAAATATATGTCTGACCAAACCACACAGAAAGATGGTATTTAAACTTTCAAGTCTGTTAAAAAAATCAGTATGCAATGAGTTTACAAATGCACACTCATGTTTTAAGCTGACAGCATCTGTATGAAGTTACAACACAGATGTCTAAATTTGCAGAAAGGGGGACTTTCATACACAGAAAGCATTTCCACAGATAAAATGGAAGCGCTGAAATGGAATTATTTTACAGAGATTCTGTACAATAAGGCATATTCTTTCCTGACTTTTTTTTAAATAATCAAAACAGCTTCCTGGAGGTCAGAAGCAGCTCTCCACCAACCGGGTTTTTCATTTTTCAGATCAGCCATGGGGTGTTTTCAGCTTCTCAAAGAGATGAGATTTCATAGATTTAGTTTAATTTAAATGCGCAAAACATACTTTTTTTTATTTCCTATGGGAGCATCCTCATACTGCTCCGGGCATAAAGGAAATACAGCCTGCCTCTGCTGGTCCATGGCCTACGTTGGCAACAATAGATCCAGTGTGAGTTAAAGCCCCTGGGAATACTGCACACAGTGTGACGTCTATGATCCCACAAATACAAGGACACTCTGCATGCACAGAAGTCAACAGCACAGAATATTGATTTCCCTCCTCTTTTACTAGGCAGAAGCATTTTAAAATGGCAGCTCATCTTCACTTCCACTTTTACTCAACAGGAACAGGACAGGGCTCATAACAAGTCTTTAAAATCCTGCACTGAGGGCACCTTTGGATGCAGTAATTGTTACATGGGGATGAGGAAGCATTTCACACATAATTCATGCTAAGCCACTCATTACAGGGCATGAAAATCTGGCTTGCTCAAACACGACTGCTACAAGCTTTCACAAGGTGAAGAGGACTACAGAGTTTTGCTTTAGGAGACGGCTTAATTGCTTCTGCTTTCTCACAAATCAAGATGGAGAATATGGGAGAGAACAGGATGAGGGAGGTGACAGTCCTCAGATCCAGAAGGGAAGTCAGTTGATCACAGGTTTCTTGGCTGATTTTACAGATATTCAGAGGCTGTTCTTCAAAGGCTAGAAGGAAAGATGAGTACTCCTGTTTTCCAGAACAAGATTATAGCTGTTGTATTACCTGCAGAAAAGAATGCTGAACTAATTTATTGGTTGGGTGTAAACAGGCTGTGATACAAAATTAAACCTGCCTTGCTTTTCGGGAAATTGGCACAAAAGAAAAGATTGAGGCATAACAGCACATGATTCAGACAAAAACGTACTATAGACTAAGTGCTGTAGGCAAATAGGTGCAAGAGAAATTTTCTGTGCCCTGGACATGCTGGCCTGATTGCATAAGCTGCCCTAGTTACAGAAATTATTTTTCCAGGTTCATGTTACAAACCAGATTCCCTTCCCGGAAAGACATAATTTCTTCAAGCTGTCTAGTCAAATGCAGTTTCATCTCCGGGGTACTTCAAGTGCCCACAGCCAACCTGAGAAAGGGGAGAAGCGAGGCAAGCAGCCTGGCAGGACAGAGCTGTCATGGCAATGGGTTAAAAAAAGCCCGGAGGAGGGAGAAAACACAGGGCTTGGGGCACAGGGTGAAGAAAAGGGAGGCTTCAGGAGTGCCTAGGCAGCCAGGGCTGTTTCTGATTAAGCCTGCAGGACTGTGGAGCTGCACAGGAAGCGCCGCGAGGGGAGGGGGGGCTAGGGGTCCTGGCCACCACCATCCCAAACACACTAGAAATCTTTGTGTTCTAGCAGTACCATCTGGAAACAGTTAGAGAGAAAAAACTCCCAGGCCTTCCCTCCCAAAATAAGAAAAAAAAAAATCCACTCTTAAGACCATTAAAGCTTGGTCTCTTCGTCCCCCTCCTGGAAAGCTCCTCTCCCTGCAACAGTGGGGACAAAAGGGCATCTATAACAGAGAACAACCCCCCTCGAGCGCTGCAAGGGCAGCTTGCAGAGCGTGGCAGCTCCCCCTGCTCACAAGGGGCATCCCAAAGCACCATCACAAGGGACAAAGACCAAACCCTCCATCTCCTGGGCAGCACACTGCTTGAGAAGCAGCACTGATGAAAGAGCATCCAGAACACTAATTGCACCTAATAAAACCAACATGGGAAAAACATGGACAGGGAGTCATTCCACAGCTAGAATATCCCCAAATGGGAGCCACACACATTGAGGGTTCACCCTGAATTTTGATCCTTTGAAAGCTTTCAATTCTGTGCCACAAATCAGCGCATGGATGTGAGAGAACCAACTCCAGCAGAGACAAATATTCCAGACACATGCAAGAGATTTAATTCTGTTCTTAAGAGGACTGAGGATGGCGATGCGAAGCACATCATCGTGGTGATGCTCCCCTCCTGCATCAGAGGTACCAAGAATCAGAAGGTGTCAGAAACTGATCCAGACATTTCCAACCCCTGAAGCACTCCATCCGTTTAGGACTAGGACAGTCTGTTAGTGCCTCAGAACATGTTCTGGAAACAAAGAGGGTGTCTGTCTCCAAAATGCCATTCATTCGTATTTCAAAAAGGAAAAGGAGAGGTCATGACTGTTGAATTTTACCAGAATAAATTCCCATGTAACAGTTTATTGCAGAGGTACTCCCCTTTCAAGGGTTGCTACCTTCACAATGTAATAAAACACGCAGGGCTTTTACCCTGCCCTCCTTGCCTTTACTTTTATTCACCTCTCCCCCACACATCAGTATTTTTCAGGGTTTTTCTTCTAATTAGAGAGCTGAGTGCCTCACACTTGCCTACAAAAATGTAAAAACATACCAAAACAAAATCAAAGCTAACCTTTCAACATCCCAATTAAGTAATTACATATGGAAAATAACATGAGTGATTCCTGCTATAACGCAATGCCATTCCACTACAGAAAACACACCTTTGCTTTTCTTCTTACATACACCCTGTAACTGAGTGCCATCCCTTTATGGGCCACAGACAGTCTGGATGGAATGTGGCCACATGCCAAGGCCCTCTATAACCGGAATGCAATTCATAAAAATAAAATTAAAACTGTCTTAAAGTAACAGGTTTTCTCAGCCATTAACCAAGGACTCCTTGGAATCCACTTCTGTTATACAAACCTCCCCACTGCTCCTATGAAGCTAACTATTGCTAAACACAATCGCCCTGAGATGCCAGCATGGTAGGTGTGGTCACACCTCTCTACTGAGTACATGAAAAGACAGAAGTCCTGCCTGAGCTACCAGAAACACCCACTCTTAGACACACTGTCCAGTATAGCAGGCTATAGCTAATGCCCTAACCTAGCCAAGTAACATATGTTGGAGGAATGAAGCATCCCAGTGCAGGTAATGGTCACAGCTAGAAAGGGGTTAAAACAGGGAGGAGGGAAGCACTAATCAAAGAATCTCCTTCACTCCCAAAGGAGGAACACCTCCTCTCTGGAATAGTTTTAGAGAAGAGTTTCAGTGTATGCTTTGTTTCGAAATTTTAAGAGAAAGGAAGAGCTGCCCTTCAGCTGGAAGGCTGCATCCAAAAAGTCAGGAGAGTGCTGTGTAAAGAGGAAAATTCAAAACAAAACACCACCCAATCCAGCTATGGGAATAAAACAAGGCATTTACAGCAAGTTACTGTTTTCATTTCGTTGCACACAGTCACAAAGCAAGCCACTCTGAAGGTGTTTCTAAGAAAGATTGTGTTACTGTAGAGATCAAAATTATCCAACGAGGTATCTGTAAAGTGGTCTGAATCCTTCAGTTTGGCCCAGATGGGAGTGCTTGCCAGGCTTATGAGGGAAAAACTGCTGCTGCTGCTTGTATTCTACCCAAAAGGGCCAAGAACTTTATGTATTAATGGGAAAATTAATACATAAAGTGAGAGACTGCCAGCAATCTCAGGCATTGGATATTCTTATGCTATTATTGTACATCCCATGTTTAAATATGGCCATCAACAAAAAAAGTAAGATTGCAGTTAAACAGCTAGAGGTCACAGGGACAAATCCAGCCTGTGAAAGGTCAAAACAGGCGTCAGAGATCTTTGTAGTGACTGCATCATTAGGGCACCCAGGCTGCTTGCAGCATCCCTGGCACCCAAAAGGCTGCAACACCCAAGTCTGCCAAACAGGCAGGAGACAGACAGTTCTTACCTGCAGCCTGCAATGCATTTCTCTCTTTTTACCAGCTTTAAATTTAGTTAAAGCCCAGGAAGCCCTCAGAAACAGTCTTTACAGATAGTCTGAAGCCACAGGAAAGAGACACACACACACACCCCGGAGGTCTCAAAACCCTCGGATTGCACATTCCTGTCAGCACCACACTAAAGCAGCAAAGTCCTCTCTTCCCCGCCTGCAAGACATGTAATAAATCAGCCGCTCTACGATCAGCAGAACCAACTGAAACTAGTTCCTCGCAGATTTGTGGGTACAGAGGGTTCTGTCCCGCAGCTGCTTCCCGTCCCTGCCTCCCACAGCTATAACCACAGCCCCCCTCGCAATGTCCCCTGCCATGGTCCCCCCAGGCAGAAGGCAGCACACACCCCGGCACGGCCAGACCGATCCATCCACCTGCTCCAGAGGGAGTGTATAATCCTCAAATCCTGACTGCCTTGCGCTCTGTGGGACATTTGTTTGCATCCTTCCCCACCCCCACCTCGTCACTATTTTTCACAAAGCTTTTAGGAAGGCGATAGCATTTACAATTCTATCAGCTTCTAAATGTGAATGAAATTACCACTTAGTTTTTAAGTGTGCACGCGTGGGAAGGGATTGTCACAGCACATTCACCTAAAGTTTGTTTCCTTCATGATTTAGTCTAAAAACCGGTCTGCAATCCCTGGAGACTTCTTTGCATTAAGAAGTTACATTTCCCTCCCTGACCCTACAGATGAAATGCAGAACAGAAGGATCTAAAAACTCCCAGCTCTTGAAATTACAACATCGTGCATCTTCTTATACAGCACATTCAGACGAAGGAAACAAAAGAAGGTAGCCACTCTTTCACTGAATACACAAGTATCTCAAATTAGGTACAGAGAAACTGCAGCATAGCAAACTCCTGAACTGGAGCACACTGAAGGCTCTGTGACAAATTGCAGAAGAGAGGGCCAGTCAAAGCTTCAAACCATGCCCAAACACCACTTGCCTTTTTTGTTTTATTTCTCAAGGTTTCTTTGTAAATAAAGCCAACATTTCTATTCAAAGCTCTAGACAGTTGCAACCCTTCTTTAAGTTCTATTTGCTCCTTCCTTCTGCACAGTTGGTAACAACTGCTCAGCCCAAATACAAAGAGATTAAAACTCAACTCCCTTGAGCTATACAGTGATACAAACCTTTTAAGAGCATGGTTTTTATAGTCAGATTAAGCCAGTTTCGAAAATCACACTACCAAGAAAGGGAATCACCCTGTTTTTCTCCACCCTGCTCTCAAGTCCATCCCTACCTCATCTCTTGCATGTGCAGTAGGGATCACAGAACAACATGGCAAATCAGATCAGCTTGCTGATCCTCCTGGAAACTAATACCTCAAAAAGGAGATGGATTAGCTTTAGGAACAAAGGTGGTTACGGGCCACAGGCCACGTAATCCGGAACACCTGTACATGGGAGGGTGTAGGACCACATGATTGGAGTCAAGGAGAAGAAAGGGCTCCTCTTCTCATTGAAAGCACAGTCTTAGATAAACTTAAATCAGCGATGAAACTTCAACATGAGCTTTGCTGACAAGCCTCCTTCTGAGAAACTACCAATCTTTGACCTCCATGCATTTCAGAGCCTTTTACACAGGCATCTTTAACACTGCTTTAAGATTCAGGGGTTTTACTGCCTTGAAAAATTGATCAAAAAACCATCAAGCAGTCATCTGAAAGGAAGTTTTATTTCTGATCACATTTCATGGCTTCCCTTCCTCATGCCAAAACATCTCCAATACTGTATGGCCCAACCAGATGTTTGCTCTTACTTTTCTTCTTTCTTCATTCCTCAGAAGCAGGGAGCAACTCAAGTCTGCTGCTGCTCTACCAAAGACTGGAGCTGCTTAAGTAAGTTTTCATGAGCAAAATGATGCTCTATAGATAGTAGTCATGCTTGGTCTGTTAATTATTTAGAGTTGTGAAACTCCAGGAGGGAAAACACATTTTTATCAATAAAATTTAGCCGCACTTGGTAGCTAGTTTTCAGATCAGTAATTGAAACATATAATTAAAACCTATAAAAACAGATGCTAATATCCCACCCCCCACGCCTGAATTTGCAAGAACACATATAGACCCCTTCTGCTTTCTGTGCTTTGAATTTGTGATCTCCATGACTTTCAGACAAAAAGCACTGCTCTCTTCACTACAAGTCCATACACCACTGTCATAAAGAGATGCCAAGGATCTGACAAGACCAACTGCAGAAGTACTGGCTGACACTGATTTCAAGGAGGGTGTTGATGGTAGGATGAGGCACATAGAAGACTTCACTATTAAGCATGCTAACAGTATGCAACCTCTGACGTCAGACCTATCCATATTTTAGAAATGTTCCTGCTTCTCAGCCTGATGCTACAGCATTCAATAACAAGACCTGCACACATTCAAGAGCTGAGAGACTCTATCCCAGCTTGGAATATGACCTGGCTTCAACAATTAATGCTTTCATTACCTCTCAGCTGGACTACAGCATGGTGACAGAGGCAGCACAAGACTTCAGCTTTTAGGAAATTCCAAATCACACAGAGACTGGAGCTGATAATTTCATGCCTTGAACCACTGCAGTTAGCCATTTGTATGGAGAAGCAGATTGAACATTTATACAGGTCATACTGCAAAACACGCTACTTCTGAAGCCAAGGAGCATTGCAAACCATCATTTTCCAGGAGTGGTAGGCACATGATCATTTCAAATCCCCTCAAAGAAGAGAAAGCAAAACTTTTCTCTTACATTAAAAAAAGTAAACTAAAATCTTCAAAAACTAGTCTTGAAGGAGCATATATTGCTTTTCCTAAAGAAGACAGGAACAAACAACATCTCATTATATTAGTCACATTGCTTAACGCAGTACAGGACAGCACCTAAACTATGACTGCAGAAGATAATGTATGTGTATATAAAATATACATTTGTGCACATATATTACATATATCTATATATGAACCTGACCAAAATTGAAACATAAACAGACCCCTAAACTTTCTAGGCAACGACCAACACAAGTGGGGATTTCGCAACACTAAACTGTCACAGAAAGGAAGAAAGTTGCTGGAATTTGCAGTGCATCTTCCTAGTGCCAAAAATCAAGTCTTGAGGCACCAACACTACCACCTGCAGTGTATAAATATTTGTGCCAAAATGCAGCTTGAAATCCTCCCTGGTGAAAAACCAAACCTCCCAAGTACCATCCCACATGAAGACAGCATTGCATCAGTCAGAGTCTATTGAAAGATAGTGCTGGTGCCTCAAGTATCATTTGCAGCTTTAAAGCAGCAGCAGAAAAAGGAAAAGAAAAAAAATGCTGGAATTTCACACAGATGCTGCTGCTCTATGGGAAAGCTGTTATCAGCTGCCCAGAAGGGCACTGTACAGTCAGGACAGAATGGCTGAACACATGCAAATCACCAACTGAACGAGACTACCTCTCTCCCCCACTGCTCTTCAGTCAGATCAGGAAGATAAGGGAAGCAGCTCCCTTGTGGAAACAGTCAAAAATTTCCTGAGGGAAGAAAAAAGGGAAGGAAGAAGAAAGTTTACCCTTTCTCCTGCTGGCATTACTAATCCCAAATGGGTATAAATGGAAGCTCCAAAACTTAAAATTGCTACTACACAAAGAGAATATAAAAGCATACAACCCCAAACTCTGGTGATGGCAATTCTAGCTCTTTCCTGCATCCTGGAATACACATACTAGAATAAGGCTGTGCTTCTCAACCAACTACATGTAGGCCACGCCATTCACGAGTCCCAGTCCATCAGCTTTTGTATTTACTTCTGTAGGGGCTGAATGCCCACAGCAAAAAAACATTTGCAAGCCCTGTGTGCTATTTGGGAAGCGCAGGCCCAGACTTTCTCCCAATTGCTGCATGAACACCACTGCAGACTTCACACCTTTGCAACTTGTTGGCTCCCTTCCACTCATTCAACTTCAAAAGCAAAAGGAGGAAGTTTGTTTCTGACATTTCTCTCTCCTCTGTTGACAGGGAATACTACACCTCTCCATTCCTGCCTGTATGGAGGACAAAACAGGTGACTTGACCCTCCATTCCCTTCATTCTCGCCCTTTTTGATTCAGTAACTGGCCAATGCTCATGTATGCATGCAAAGATCTAGGCTTTCCTGGGGTTTGTCTTGCTTCTCTCTCTGCTGAATCACTTCAAGTCCCCTCTATTGCTTGCTGCAGAGAAGCCACAGCAAACGATATTGCAGTCATCACTTCAGAGGTAACAGCATACTCCACTGCACCAGGCACAAGAGCCAAAGGTGGGAAAAAGAAGGATAGCACATCCTCCCACCCTGGGTTGCCCATCACAGCCACACAATTCAAACTGAGGCCAGGAACATGATCAGTGACTCTGAAAGACTTTGTCTTTGTCTGAAGGGACAATGTTCAGCACAAAAACTTTCCCACTGGCCAGCAGAAAGGTGCACCCCTCCAGCATTCAGCATTTGCACAGGCTTGAAAAGACTGGGTTTCTGTCTGGAAGGGAGCCCTGTTCTCTCCAGCATCTGGCAGACCCGAGGGATCCCTTAGCACTTTATCAAACATTAAAGTCCCGGAGGGCTGTTAACAGCACAGGATTTAAAAAACACAACAACAACAACAAAAAAAACAAACCCCACAACCAGCCAGCCCCTGCCACTTCATACTCAATTGTTTACATATCACCTCTACTACAGAAATCAATTTTTAAGGGAAATTATTTGTCACAATTCTCATTATTACTCCTCTTTTGCTCATCAGATATACTAGTTTTTAAATATCAACGTAACTACCAAACAAAAATTCAACCCGATGTCAATGCTGATTTATTCATTAATATCACCAGGAGGAGATTCTGGACAAAGAGGACAAGACAAAGAAAGGGCTGGTTTACATGATCCAATTAGAGGTGAAAAAACACTCCTCTGTGCAGCCATGAGGAGGACCTGAAACTCCATCCAACCCGTCAACCAGCACCAGAGATCACTCTGGTCAAAGGAAGCTTCCCCCCAGGGACCAGCCACCTGCTGTAATTGCTTAAAAGAAAAAATATAGAGGAACAAAGCAGAGGATCAACACAATGAAGGTAGTACCAAACATACACCCAGTTCTTGCAAAGAGAAGCAATAAACTCCTCCAGAATTATAAAATGTGCCCTCGGCAGCTTTTATGAGTTGTGACAATGTGAACAGTAGAGATCTTTTAAACATTTAACTAAAAAAATATTCAGATTACTAAGACTAAGATCATATGCATATGGTTTCCATTAGAACAAAAAAGGAAACATTTCTTCTCAGAAAATGTGAAATGTTATTGCTTTTTAGCAGAAACATTCCTGAAAACTCCAGGTGCGAAAAAGAGAACTTAAAATTGCGCGTAAAAAATAAGGACGTGGTTTGCAGAGAAATCCATACCACAAAGACGAAATACAGATAGGATACAATACCGATACAATACAGATACCACATACAGAGAGATGGTAAAGATTAGGACCCGGGAACCCAGGCAGACTTCAGCAGAGCTGCAAGGCGGAGACAGATATAAACACATGCAAACCTGCCAACAACCCTTCCAGCAGCAAAAGGGCTGGCGCCCACCTACACCGGGGACAGAAAGACCACAGGGGAACCCAGTCTCACCGACCTGCGGCTACAAAACTCCAGGGCAAGCCTGATGCAGGCAGCCACCCCCCTGGCCCCGCTCCCCCAAACGCACACAGCACAGGGTGCCCCTGGCAGGCACAGCAATGAATTCATCACCGACTGCTGGCAGGGTGCCCCGACACGGGGAATTCAATAGGAACAGCAGGCCAAGGAGGAGTGAATAATTCAGGCACTCCGCTCGCTTACACCACATCGAGGAAAGATGAAGCCAGCTCACATCACCTTCAGCCACCCCACGCGCTTACGTTCAGGGTCAAAATGGGAAGCCAGTGGGCGAGTAGCACATGGGTGGGCAAGCCCCATGCTGCCTGGGAAAGCTGCCGGGTTGCTGAACTGTGCCATACCAGCAGAAGCTAGCAAGCCCTGCCTGCCCTTGCCACCAGTGGGAGAAGAGCATCGACACTACACAGCACCACTTGTTCCCCTCACACACAGCTCCCTGTGTCCTGCCAGGAAGAAAAAGCCACCAGGTCATGTGCTCTCCATCAGCCCAGCTCCCAAAGTTTATAGCAGAAGAGGAGAGAGGCTAATCCCTCACAGCCACCACTATGCCCTAGGACAGGCTAGCATTAGACTAGTCTATTAAAAATAGGAAAAGCTGAGGTGTAAAAAATGGATAAGGGAAGACAATGAAAATGTGTTGGGGATATGAAAAATTTTAACTTTCAAAGCAGCAGGGTTACTGACTCAACATTGCATCACGCAGCAGAGGAAAAAGCTTTCAGGAAAAACCCTCTGTGCCAGTCAGTAATGTCTACTGATGACCAGGAGCACACAGGAACACTGAGAGAGTCTGCGTGTCCTCCATCCAGACTGAGAACAGACACTGATTACAACTCAACACACTCCAGAAACAGTTTCTTCCTGACACCTCTAGGAATGGGAAAATTTCACGATGAACAGGAAGTATCTCTGGATTTCTCTCCTCCTCTTTCCATAAAAACACATGTAATGCTAAAACTGTTCTGCCAGACCTTGAGTCTCGAGGCCAGAAGAGACCTGGCAGATGAACCCAATATTCTGGGTGCTCCCATTTTCAAGGCATGCCTCCCCCAGCACATGCTGCAACACAGCAAAAATGCTTCCAGCACATAATGAGCATGCTCCCTCCGCCTCCAGCTCAGCAGCTAGCTTTGCCCTGAGACCAGGTACCCCACATTATCCCGCCAGCCAGAACAAATGCATGTTGAATTGGCCAGGGGATGAACAAACAGCAGTTACAGCAGCCAATGGCAAGATGCAGAGTCTCACCGCATACCGGGCAGCTGATAACAGCACTGAGTCAGTCTTCACCATGAGGAATTGTCCCCATTGTTTCTGCTCTCAAGGACTTTCCAAGCAACTGATTCTCGGCTGAGCACTTCACACGGCAGCAGCACCAGCACTGTCCCAGAGAGATGTACTTCCCAGGCATCACGCTACACCTCACGGACATGCTCCAGCAAACTGTGTGCTAAGGCACTGTACAAGGCTAAGCAATTGGAGGTAGACTAGGTCCACTGTGCTCAGTAGGAGCCTCAGGGGGGAAAAACAAACAAACAAAAAAACAAAGCAAAAAACCCCTCATTTTGCTACCTGCTTCTTCTCCTGCACAGGCAGATGGACAGGGCATTGCTATCTTAAGCACAGATGTCTGTCCTGTTACAGATCTCCCAAGGGCCTGCCAGGACTTATACTGTAGTTCAGCGCACAAATAATCCCAAACCAAACATGAAGGCCCAACTAGATCATCACAAGCCTGGGCTCCAGCAGCAGCTTCCTTATCCTCACTGTATTTTTTATATTTTTAAATATTTTTTTATCACTCTGCTGACTATCACAAAGGTTAATGTTTGGAATGTACAAATCTGCACCAAAAACTGTGCAGAGGGAAAACTTTTAACAACTGTATTTTAGCTGAACACAAACTTAGTACACAGCATAGTTAGATCAAGCCTTTTGACACCTCTGATCATACTTTACAAAAACCTGCAAACCAGTAACTCTTCCTTTGTAAACAGAGGTGGGACGGGGGGGGGGGGGGGAGAGCATGTAGTCCCTCTCAATCTAAATCTCTCATTCCTTTTAACAAACAGGAATTACTGCATCATTAGATTTAGTGGCAGTACTTAAAAACAAATCAGATTTGGTGAGAGGAAAATAAAGCTATTGACTCCTGACATTTGCAACTTAGAGTATATTACACCAGCTCTCCATTTATATTTAGTACACCAGTAAAGAAAGCAGCAGTCTTTAATTAAACAGACGCAGCACAATCTTTTCCGAGAGATCAAATGCACCAGAAACCTTCCTCTTCCTGGTGCCATGGCTCCCTGGGAAGCTGGGCTCTTGCATGCTACGGAAACCATCACAGCTGAGTGAGTCACCACTGCTATCCCAGTGGGGCACAATCTGGAGGGCAGCTGGAAACAGCTGCTGGGAGACCAGTCAAAACAGGGAGAGAAATACAGTCAAGATCCCAATTTTGCCTGCTCCAGGATGATTGTTTTAGCCTTTTCACTTTGTCTGGACCACAGGCCTCCCCCCCCCATGCCTCCTCAGACTGTATTCCCATTGAAGGGCATCACAACCATCATTTTAGCTTCATTAACACCATGATGGACTCCAGAAGCCAAAAGAAACTTCTATGACATGCCTCTTACTGGCCATGTACGGCCACGTGGAAGAGCTCCTGTGCAGCAACATCTCAAGCCATTTCCTACCACAAGGAAAATGGAAAGGAGCACAAATTGGAGGGGACAAAGGGCTGCAATTTGGGGTGCAGGGCTCTGCCAAACACTCCCAAAGCAGTTTTTAGTATCCCCGAGTTTTTACAGAAGCTGCAGACTTGCAGCTCTCACCTATTTCTGCAACTCAAATCTTTCAAGGAATTTATTGATTTCCTACAAGCTCCTCTCTATAAATGTTTCCTGTTTCTCTCATGTTCGCATTGGGCACAGTGCTGACACTGCTTGGGCCCAAGTGTGAATTTCACAAATTCATTGAAAAAAGATGAAGGGTGCAATTTCCCTTTCGCTCTAAATTCACTGCGAAAAGGATGAAAACACAGCATCTGCCATATGACCACACAACACCTGCAGATATACAGGAGTGTACACAGGTTCACAATCAGAATGTTTTGGCCTTCTACTGACACAGTAGCATGCACAAGAACCAGTGATGCATCCTGAAACATAACTGACCTCAGTTTTCATTACCAATCCTTCCCACTCCAAGAAAATTTGAATTATTTTATATCATGACCTTCAACCTACAGGAAGTGGCAAAGTAAGAGCCAAGGAGGAGTATTTACAGAGAGGAAACAGCTGGAAAGGGGCCAGATGAGTATCTCCAATGTGTATGAAGTTTTCCAGCTCCCTGCTTCAGTTTCTGAGCCAGCTGAGAGTCACCTAGCAGCACTGCGCTGCGCCCAGCTGCAAATGTGAATCTCAACCCTGAGACTCCACTTGACAATCAAAGGAAGGGTGGGAATCTCTCAATGAGCCTACCCAGGAGGTGGAAATACAGCTTATTTGGCCAAACTCATTACAGGGCATCTCTGGCCCTTCTCTCCTCTGCTGCTTTGTCCACTATGACAGCAGATCTATCAGTCACACAGCTCATCAGCATGCAGTCACCTGTCCCCTCCTGCCCACACCCTCCCTGTACACTCCCCAGCATGCAGAGGTAATTGCCTTTCCTATTAGCCTACAGCAACAACAGTTGCTATGGCAACTAGCAATGATTTTAATAAGTTTGGTCTGTTTTCAAGGGCAGCATGCACGTGCCAGCACATGAGTGCGTTGCGGATGCAGGCTGAGGGGAAGGAGGGCCTGCCGTCAGCTACAAAGGCAGAGTTGAAAACACAGATAACCAAATGTTTATCCACCTCCTCTCCGAGAGTAGAGGACAACTGCTCACTCCTAAAGCAGTGTGTGAGAGGTTGACGGTGGTATGGTAGTAATAAACATGCAAAGGGCTCTCCCTGCAAGGACTACAGATGCTGTCCAGGTGACAGAAGTGACATGCAGCTATACTGTGGATACAGCATGCCATGTCAACATAGGCGCTGCGGCTCTTGGCACTGGAGGGACAGGCACAGCAAGCACTCAACACCACCTTCCCCCTCGAAGGGGCAGCAGAGGCAACTCTTCAACAAGCTCTTCAACAGCTTTTCTTTCTACAACGCTACCAGTCTCAGGTAATCTCCTGAATCTCCTGGGCTCCAGAAAGTCAACATGAAAGTCAACATTATTAGTTAAAGAAAAAAAAAAAAGTCAGTATTAAGGAGAAAAGTTTTGCCATCATTGATGCACACACACAGAGTAAGATCCTACTGATCTACTGCTTTACTTTAGCCCCTCAACATCTGGGGTTACCCATCATGGTCTCAGCTACAAGCATCTCCCCTCTTACCAATTGCAGCCACAGGCAGGACCTTCCTGGCAGTTGCAGCCTTCCAGCATACCACAGACCCCCAGAACACCCCGAGTCCCCAAGCAGCTGCTGCTGCTGCCCTGTGTCCCTTGCTCCCAGCACCACTGCACAGAGGTCAGGCCTACAGTACCTTAGGCTAATCTGCAGATCAGTTTTAACTGCCATGGACAATGCAGTTGCTGCACATATGGGTAAACTACTCCAACACCTGACGGGATCTAAAAGGCACAGTCCCACACATTTCCCCAAACAGTGAGTTCACAAGCTATCCCCCCTTTTTAAATATGACCTAGCAGGCAGACAGCCACAACACCTACCACAGTGAAGTCAGATGGATTTAGTGATAAACTTCTCTTTGGCATTACTCATTTTCTATGAGATCATGAAAAACAAACTCAGAGCCAAATGGTGAGCAGAGGGAAGGGATCACTTCTTTCAGCAGCTGTTTACCATCAGGTCAGCTTATAAGGTTTCACATCATGCACCCCAACACAGGGAATCACTACACTGGTGCTGTGTCTACTGTAGACACCCCACAGACACAAGCCCTTGGTGGCCCAGAGCAAAGGGGTGTTAGCAATCAGACTAACCTATATCAGGCAGCCTAACGCTGCTTAACCCAGTAGAACCGATACAACATTTGCAAAGCATAAATTTAGTAGTACTAGTATTTTCCAAAAGACTTTTGAAGGTTTGGCTTGATCAGCTGTTTGTCATACACTCAGCAGTAGCTACAAAGGGACACAGTCTGCTAAGAAAACTGCACCAATATCTGTAAACTCCACATAAAAAACTTGAAGCAAGAAGGCAAGAAAAGTAAGCATGGCACAGTGAAGCCCAGATTTCCAAAATGGTTGCAAGGCTAAGCGCACGGTATCATCCCTGCCTCACAAGCTACACAGACTCATGGGAAATGGCATTAAAAAAAAAAAAATCTGTACAACATTTTCCACCATACCACATATTTTGCACAAGCCTAAAGAAAATATGAAACATCTCTAACAACAGGATGCAGATCCATATATGCATTTAATTTTATGTGAATTTTGGTGCTGAGGAAAGATGCTGGTAAAGAAAATGCTGCAGTGTACCTTCTGTTAACACAGCAAGCTGATGCAGCACAAGATGGTAGCAGTGTGCAGCTCACCATGCATTCCCAACACCCTCCAAAGACCATCCTTAGATGGAGTGGGCACCAATTAAGTGAGGAATCCACCTAGTTCAAACTAGGGGAGGAGAAGCAGCCCACTGAACCCAGTGCTCAGATTCCGGCTCCTCCGTAGGGCACCTGGTGGAGTTTCATTCCTCTGTGCATTACCTCGCACCACACTTTTCTTCCTAACACAAATGCTATGCATTCACATGCATTGGGATTTAAGAAGGCTTCAAATCCATGATAATGGAGGCTAGGCTAAAGAATACAGGGATATTTAACTGCTAAAAACAAAGGATTAAATCTATAAGCAGGAACCAAGAGATCTGTTGTGACTCCTGTAATGCTATCTGTCTTGAACAAATTCTGTGGATACATGAGTCTCTGTCTAGCCCATACATGACAAAAAACCTCACACTAACTCACTCGAGTGACTAAGCCACACTGGAAGTGGTGGAGATAAAGGTCTTCTGGGAACCTTCTCTATTCCCTTCGTCTGACATCTGAACTGTGACTGTGAACCTCTCTCCCAAGCAATAACACTACATTTTGCTGTACATCCTCCCTTTCCAAGCAGCATGTGAAAACAATGCTCCATCACTGCCAGATTCATTGCCACCCAGGGGGTTAAATACAGCAGCAATGAATTGACCAGTCGTCTTAATTTAATTCAGCTACATGGGAAATCTATAAACAGAAGCAGCAGCCATGACGATACTATCAGAGGGCTCTGAACACAGCACTGTATAATTTGCTTTTGGTTATCACTGCTAACCATGCAAGGAAGAAATTTTCCTACCAGACATTTTACATTTTTACTGTTTAAGCTCACCCAGGTAAGAAGAAAGTTTCCTTGTAGACCCATCTTTTTTCTACCCTGTCAATTAGCTTCACACATAACATGCCGAATTAGCATTTGACAAGGCACACTTCCAGCAACTCCAACCCAGGGCTAATTTCACAGCAGCACCAGTGAAGGCAGCACCACCTGCCCTGGCTCTGCTGAAAAAGAGCAGCCTTTGGGAGATGAGTGGTACCACATCCCATCCTCCCCTCCCACTGCAATCTTATTTCCACAGTGCATCTGTTCAAATGCAACCTGTACAAAAGTCATTATAATTTTTTCTAGCAACTTCATGGAGATAGTTGCCTCCATGACAAGCACTATGCAGCAACCATCTGTAGATAAGCAGATCATCCAGAGAGTGAAGCTAACCACAGCCCAGAAAAATCCATACAAGACAGAAAAATACTTACCTAGCAATTAAGAGTTGAGAAGTGACCTATTAAGAAGTTCTCCACTTCTCAGTGTGACTGTATTCATCATTAAAATCCTGCCCAGAAAGTCAAGAGGCAGAAAAAGCCTTACAAAGGGAGAAATTCACCCATGGAAGGGGTACAATGCCACATGTTTACTCCTGCCCAAAGATCCCAGAGATTTAGGGACTGTCTTTAAAATTCTATTCTGGAAACAAAAGTAAAAATTGCTAATCCCAGAACCAACCAAACAGATCTACAAACCTCTGAAGCTTAACTGCAAATTCGCAAAACTTCAGGCATAAAGGAACTGGTGACCTAGAATAAGAACCTACTCAGAAGAATGGACATATTCGGAATACAATACAAATACATAACGGAATACAATACAAATTGTATTTCAGACTAACCCTGACAATCAATTAAACCACACAAGCCAAACAAAACACTTGATACTACTGTGCCATGACAGCTGGTCACTTTGTCCACTGCACTTACACCTTTTCCAGAGTATTTCCATCAACTCTTTATCAAGCACCAAATCCAAGAGAAGCAAATACCCTACAATAGATATGGGAGTCCAAGCATAGAGACTTGTTTAGAAACAAACACAAGACTACAAAGTTCATAGAGGAGCTTGCTAACACCTTGTCAGTAACAGAATAGCTGAGAACAAGTGTCTTAGAAATTTTCAGTGCACACAGAAGTCAAACACACTCATCTCCTGCTACACCTCCCCAGGATGGTCAGGGACAGGCACTACCCTCAGACAGACCATCACCATGTTCACATCGTAGCCAGAGGATTCCTTGTTCCAAGGGGACAGGAGCACTCTCCTCATTTTGCCTGCAACCCCCACACCAACAAATACTAAAGCCCAACAGAAACGTGTTTACCACAGGATGAACCAGACCTATAGAAGCACTATCTGTACTCCATCTACATGTTAAAATATGCAGACTGGCTAGTCATTTCACTATACATAGAGATGCCTCAGATTTTCAGATGCCAGAATGATAAGAAAGGAGAACCAGAGCACCAAAGGTGAAAAATAGTGGCTGGTACAGAAAGGATGGAACAAATACAGAAAGGATGAACAAATGCTGTATTGAATGCTGCACTGCAAAGCAAGCCAATCTCCCCATCAAAGTCCAACAGAGCTGACAAACCCTGTCCCACAAAGCTACCAAGACTGTGAACTACTTCTATGGTAAATGCCTGCAGTAATCATGTGTTCCAAAAATGAAACAAATGCCAAGTTAAAAAAAAAACAAAAACCACCCAACGCAAAAACTATCTTCCTGTTTTCACTGGAAAGGTCATGCCTATTTAAGGAAAACTTCCCAAGCAACATGGACATGCTCCATCTACACCCATCAACTAACAGCCCAGAGTTAAGTGTAATCATCCACCAAAAAATTCTCAGTCCTTAAAGGAGTCATGGTCCAAGCTACAAATTCAACCCATGCTCCTCCTGGCATGCAAAAGAGTCATGAATACCTGATACCACTCAAGACAAAAACATCAACTCATTGATCAGCAGAGGAGGAATCCTTATTCATCCCTTTAAGCACTGAATAATAAGAGGAAAGCACACACACAAAAAGTGTCACAGCACCTCCATCTATTCTAGTCAACACCTTCCCCATGGGAAACACCCATCCCCAGGACAACCTATACATTGGTCACAGTCTGGCTGAAACAGATATGCTCAGATACGTTCTCAACCCCACAGACAGACAGGTTTCAGGACAGAATATGAACCATCAAGAATTCTTAGTGGTGCTAATTTGTGATTTATCAACAGAGAAAACCTATTTTTCTGAATCTGTCATATTTGGCACTGACCACACGATGCCCCTGTTGAAAGACGACAGAAGAGATCAGGCAAGATGGTGAAAAGCAGCAAGTCGTTTCTAGAAGGATGCAATCAGTGGACAGAAGCACACACAAAAACACAGACCTAATTATAAGCATCATTTCAATTTCCTGGCATAGCCACACACAGACATATACATAGACACATACATCAGATAACTGTTCAGACTCAAACGCCAGTCTCCATCTCATTCACCACATCCAAGTCGATCACAACAGTCCAGTTCTTGGACAAGACTAACTCAGAGGTCAGAAGGGGGCACAGGAAGAAGGGATGGACAGATAGTGTGCTGGTTTTGTCTGAGATACTGTTAATTTTCTTCCATAGTAGCTGGTACTGGGCTATGCTTTGGATTTGTGCTGAAAACAGTGTTGGTAACACAGGGATGTTTTAGTTACTGCTGAGCAGTGCTGACACAGTCACAAGGCCTTTTCTGCTTCTCACCCCACCCCACCAGCGAGTAGGCTAGGGGTGCACAAGAAGCTGGGAGGGGACACAGCTGGACAGCTGACCCCAACCAACCAAAGGGATATTCCATACCATGTGATGTCATGCTAAGCATATAAAGCTGGGGGAAGAAGGCAGAAGGGGAGGACATTCAGAATGATGGTGTTTGTCTTCTCAAGTAACCATTACACATGATGGAGCTCTGCTTTCCTGGAAATGGCTGAACACCTGCCTGACAATGGGAAGTGGTGAATGAATTCCTTGTTTTGCTTTGCTTGTATGGCTTTTGCTTCCTTATTAAACTGTCTTTATCTCAATCCACCTGTTTTCTCACTTTTACTCTTCTGAGTGTCTCCTCCTCACTGGGGGTCAGGGGGGAGGGTAGTGAGCAAGCGTGTTGTGCTTAGTTGCTGTCTGGGATTAAGCCACAACAGATAGCAACACTACAAAAAGTTAAATCCTACTGTAATCTTCTTTATTTGAAAATCAAAATCCCCAGTTGAGCCGTTTCCTTCTTTTTTTCCCCTTCTCCTCTTCTCTGAAACACAGTTCCCATTAGCACTCCAGCTGCTGGTGCTGGGCTGGATGTTTAAAGAGAAGGTCCCATCTACACATCATGTAACTGATGCTATGCAGAGTTATTGGGTTGCACTGATCACACAGCCGGCTGTTGCTAAGTAGCACTTATCCTAAATGAAGAATTTTTTGGTTTCCCATGCTCTGCCAGCAAGTAGGTGCAGAAGAAGCTTGGAGGGAGCATATCCACAGGCCACAGTGCCTTCAGAGATATACCTGCTGCAGTGTGGCCTTACCCACAGTCACAGTCCCTTCAAAAGTAACCTGCTCCAACACCGCCTTACGCATGGCTGCAGTCGCTCCGGGGGGTGTACCTGCTCTGTCTGTAGGCTTATCCATGGCCACACCCTTTGAGGTACAACACGCCTTCCCTGGCCCATGGCTGACGTTTAACCATTACACAGACAGCACTGTTCACAAATGCCGCTATCACCTCCTGCTGAACCCATCCCACCCTGGAAAACAATGGCCTTGCCTCCACTATTTGTGACGGTGACCTCTCAGCCCAGCTCTCACAACATGAAGCATTTGGTATGCAAAACACCACTCTTAGGGAAATCTATCTAGCCCAGAAATTCAGAAGTTTCCAAGAAGTGCTTAGGTATAAAGGTGATATGGAGAAAAAGCTGTTAGATCCAGGCTGGTGACATTAGCAGATGTCAGGTCTCCACTGGATTCATGTCAGTGCTGGAGAGGCCTCCAGCCTCGTCTCCTCCCCTCACTTCAAGGTAACAAATGTTCCTAGAACACATGCCAAGGTACAAAGAAGGCATTGCCAGGTTGGTCTTTATCTCCTCTTGGGAAAAAGCAGTGGGATAGGATGTTTTCTCTTCCACTACGGCTTCCTGCTACTTCCAGTGCTGAAGTCTGACAGTCCTGGCAACACAATAGGGCATCCAGTCCAAAATCCTGATCTTGCTCTCCAGGGCTGTCTGCATATGACAGAGCCCCAGCCATACAGCACATATCTGGTCTCCACCTTTTCTCAGAGCTGTACTCGGCTAAGAAGAGAACATAACCAAACACCCATTCAGAAGCAATAAAAATCAGGCAGTGATGAAATGCATCAGGGACATGTTATTCAACATACAAAAGGAAGAAGATAACCAAGTCCACGATCACCCAAGTACTTTTCACCAAGACAACGGAATCCCAAGGAGCAGAATTGTTTTGCAGCCAAAATGTGTCACAAAGCCTCCCCAGTAAAACGTGCCTTACCTTGCCTCCTCCTTCTCCTCACTAACCTCACATGCACCCACACTGACCTGTGCTCCCAGGAGGGGTGAGAGCTGCCAGTCCCCCACAAAGACAGCACACAGAGCAGGTCAGGAGTTGGTTCCTGCCTTTCCTACCCACACAGCAGCTTTCTACTTGCTAACAGACTGAAACATGCTTTTAACTCAAAAGGCAAGGTAGCTACATTCTCTCCTGAAATAGCATTTCAATTGCAAAAGTCAAGGGCTGTGGATTAAAAAACACCAGCTACAGCTATTCATGTAACTTCCACTCTGTTTCTTCACATGCAAGGATGTTGCAAGTCAGGCTTACGTGCTATTTTTTCCTGACTCCTGCTTCATTGAAGCCTGGGAGGCGCTGCATTCTGAGCAGGAAAAGCAGCAGCAGAAGCCAAAAGGTATATGGTTTTGTAGCTAAAGACAAGTTATATTCCTTCTACTTAAAAAGCTAGATTTCAAGCCTCATCTTCCAAGTAAAAACTTGGTTATTGTCATAGCAAGACAATTCAAGCTTTTCCACTGTTTTTTAAGATGAAGACATCACTTTACATTTGTCCAACATGAAACACTTAAGGATCAGCCTGTGGAAGTGATAGAAATTTATACATACAATGGAAGTTGCAGAGAGCTGTAGATCAAGGATTTAAACGTTACCAAAACCCCACTAACTAAAAAAAAAAAACAAAAAAAAACGACAAATAAAAAATAAATCAGGTTGCAAGTGTCAATGGGACTTTCGCAAAACTATTACCAGTACCTCAATTCCCCATTTCTACAGTAAGAGATAATATACCTTTTCTACCTCTCAGGAAAACTGCAAAAACAAGGTCATTAGTATCTATGAAGCACCCACACTACAGTGGTGAATACCATAGAAGAGACCATTAAAAATTAATAGTTCTGCATTCAGTACAAGGTTTAGATTATCTGCAGTAAATTCAGTTTGGGGTCACACATGAGATGAAAAGGAAGAAATGAAATATTCAATATCTCTCAGTCCAAAGCCTGACCTCACACTCGTTTTAACTGATAAAACTCCCGCTAGAGTTAATAGAGCCTCACTGAGCATCATCCATTTGATGCACTTACAGAGATGAAGTAATTTCTAAAAACATAAAATGTACAACCACATAATTAAGACCTCACATACTGCCTTCTTGTCACATCCTCTTACTGGGCACTTGCCAGATACAAACTTTGGCCCTTACCATGCAGGATGAACCATGCATTAAATCTCCCCCAGTCACAGCCCACTGCAGCACTGGTTTTCACTCTAGCATGTTCTTTGTCCTCTCACTCCTTCACATTGAGGAGACAAGCACCCAGCAGCTTCAGACCACTCAGGACAAACATCAACTCCCACAGCACCACTGTGGTAACACACCTCTTCCTAAAACTGGAGCATTGAGGGTATTCTGTGTTTTCACACACTTCAGCTTCCATTCCTGGACAAAAGAAATAACAGGATGGGCAGGAGCTTCAGAAGTCAGCAGACTGCTCCTGCAAGCTGCCCAAGAGACATTCGGATCTCGACAAACCAGCAGAAGTGATGCACACACTTTACTGCCTCAGTTTCCTCCATGATCCATGATCATTCCTAAGGCGAAGATCACACAAACTCCTGCTTCTCACTCTCGTACATTCCACCAGCCCAGGACATCTGCCCATACATGCTGCCAGCTTCCCTCTTCTTCAGTATGCCCCACAGTTCAATCTGCTGCGGCAACACCACAGCCTAAGTTTCCTTCCCTGAACATTTTGGATCTCCCCAGGTTGTGTGGCCGATCTCACTCATGGGAGTAGAAGCAGCATCACTTAAAGAGACTGGTCTTTAATCCCAGTAACCACTCCAGGTCACTTCTCAGCTGAGCTCTGAGTAGAACTGGTGCCTACAGGCAAGGAGAAGCACCTACAAAGCATACGCCACCCTAGTCCACCTTCTCTCCAAGGCTACACAGGGCTTTTAACATGAAACAAGGATAGAAAAGAGGCCTCTGATGGACCTTCTCTCCAGGACAGGAGAGTACAAAGGGTAATGGAGAAGCCTTTTAATGCACGCACTTCCCCTCATTTCTTCTTCCCACTAAAAGGAAGCAAAACCACGGAATAGAATAAAACCAAAAAGCTGTGCAGAGATGGCTCAGAAGCGCCATCTCCCAGCAGCTGCTCCAAGTCATGCCTGGCTACACTGCTTGCAGAACTGGGGCCCCAGGGAGAAGGCACCCAGGCCTGCAGCAGGGCAGAGCCCAGCATTTCTATCCAACTTGCTTGCTCGAGGCGGGCAGGCAGGCTGGAGGAAAGGCAACCTTCCCACGCCTCTCCGGGTAAGGGTACAGCAACCACAAGCAGCAAATTATAAGCCTAGGATCCCAGCTACAGCCTCTCCTCAGCCCACGCAGCACTAAATCAAGGCATTTAAGTGATGTCTTGGTAGGATTTTCTTCCCATGCATCACCCCCAACAATGACAACCACCCCAAATGTCTGCAAGAATCTCCTACAGAAATAACAGGGGAAAAGCTGTGCAGAAAGCCTCAGCTAAAAGAATACACCAGTTCCTTGAATAAACCTGTGCTGGATCCAGATCCCAGGGCCTCAATGGCCTCTGGGGAGAATATTTTGATATTTGCAACACACAGAAATGCCACATAAGGTTGCTTCTTTAGCCTATTAAGGGAAATTTAGCAATATACAGCCAGAAAGTAAAGTGCTGAAATGCTGGGGGGGGGGTCCCCCCTCCCCTTAAATGGTGCAGGTTCTTCCCCAACTCTATGCTAATACTTGCTTTATTGTTGAGGCAATTATGAGCAAAAAAAGCCCAAGAAAGTCATACAGAAATAGCACCAATTGCTTCTAGCCCATGCTCTTTGAACCAAGCATCCAATCTTCCTGCACAACCAACTCTCCTAGACAAACAGAGGCAACAGCCCAGGGAACTCAGACACTTCAAAAACATGCCAGACCAAATCCCACTGTCCTAACCCAAGACAGGAAAGTAAAAGATCTCATGACCTCTTTCCTAATCAGTATGAATCACAAGTACACTCTGCCCACACTTCAAAGGTTAGGAGGTGGGAATGGTATAGCTGATTGAACACCATGTTGCACCAATGGAGTTGGCAGAAACTGCCAAAGTTTCCTGCTCTGCCTAAACAGATACTGGATCCAGGTCAAGTTCAGCTGTTGCCCCTCATTAAACAAGGGGACTTTTGTATACAACCTTTCCCACTTTGTGGCTGCTTAAATATGTCACGTCATTGCTAAGGAGTTGGTGTCCCATCTCCTTCAGTCCAGCAAGAGAGCTGCTAGGGGTGGTTTCGATCAATGCCATATGTACGTGTGACCAGCCAAACGAGAGAGAGACTGGAATAGGTCACAAGCCTCTTCCCAAACACCCTGGAAATCCTCCAGAACTGAGAAGGCAGGTTAGAAACTTCAAGCTATGACGGGCCCTTCTCAGCAAAGCCCATCAGACAGCAAAGCTTTCCTGCAGGAGAGGTGCCCTGGCATGGCACAGGAGGACAGCTTGTCAGAGCCCTGACAAAGAGCACTGTGGGTCAGGATGGTGGCATGATCCAAGCCTGGTGAGGAATGTTTCGTACAGCTCCTGCCATCGTTGGGCTTGGCCCCTACAAACACCTCAAGTGCAACCTGGAAAAAAGAAGGTGTGCTCAGGAAAGTGAAACAGAGGGAGGGGGAAGCACGCTGGGGAAAATACACACAGTATTTCAAACTAGCATTATCCTGACTGTACAAAAGATTTCTGGCAAAATTAAATTTACTGGAGGGCAAAGGGAGTTAAGGCCCAAAATGCAGTCAAGCAGCTCTAATCTCTGAACATCAGGATTATCTCATGACAGCTACACTCCAGCATCCACTCAATACCACTGTAAAATGTAGATCAACAGAATGCTTCAATGAACTGGAACTTGTTACCTCTAATTGCTTCTCTCACTTTGCTTCTGGATGTTCCTCTGATCCCCCAGCCACCACATTTCAAAAGCACACACACAGAAGGCCAAGTAATACCAGAGATAGGTAAATTAAATAAAAGGTTTCCAGCCAATCAAAAAACTTGCCCTCTTCTTTTGCTTCATATGAAAACTAAGGCTTGCCCCACACCACGAGACAAGTCAGCAAGCACAGAGTGCTAGGTTTTAAAACCTCTTCAACTGATATGACCCCTAACACTTTCCAAAGGGGTAGAGGTTCCTGTGCAGCAAATCAAAGGCTACTAGTGACAGGCTTAATTTTTCCAAGCTAAGAGGGGTATGTCCTTCATCAGCAGTCTCCAGAGAGCTGTAGACCACACACAGAATCCAGTTCAGGTCTGCCTCGGCTTCAGTTTGGCCTCCCTAACACTAGTGCAAATGAGTGCAAAATTTTATTTCATTTTACTGCTGCCTCTTTGGCATCTTCTGCTTTCTGGTATTTCTGCTGCCACCAGCCTCACTGCAGCAGAGCTTGCTGAAAGCTCTCCCTGCAGCCATGATAAAGCACAAAGCTAGCACAGCAACCTTCAGTGACCAGCACTTCAAGACAGTCTTGAAAACAGAGGTGTGAATCCCCAATGCTGAAGGGCAAGGCAGGAGCCCTGCTTGCTAGGTCACTGTTACGAAAAGCCAACAGAGACTATTTTACAGGACATGCCTGGGATAGAGGCACGCTGCTCTGAACTCGGCTAGATGGGCAACCTTTTCAAAATGTAAGGGAGAGCCCAGGCTTTCTGCAAAACTCCAGCATATTCATGTTTCTAAATGGGCATTCTGAAAAAGAAACATAAAAAGCATATGTCTACAGCTGGTACACATACACAGAAGGAAACCATCTCCAGTAGAGCCAGACCTCTGTTCAGCTTCCAATCTCACAACCACAGCACCACTTTTAAACACAAACCTCTGAAATCCAAAGAGAAATACCGACAGAGCCTGGAGGGGTACTAAAGAATCCAGAATACTTTACTTGGGCTTTCCATTTTCCTGAATATGGCAAGAAAAGAGCCAACATTAAAGTGCTCTCAACATCTCTAAAATTCCAACTTTCAGTCTGTTTGCCAAACATTTTCTTTTGAACTGGAGATTACCTAAATCTTTCCAGACTGTGTCAGGTCTAACTCATAACACTCAAATATTAAAAAAAAAATAAATAAAAGACAAAAGCAAACAGAGAAATAACAACAAACTTATAGGCAACTAATTATGTCTCATCACATCAGCAACAGTCCATCCAAACAGCATCCCAGAAAACCTCATCCTGGATCTAAGGCAGGGGTCAACTTCTAAAAATTAGAACTTCATTTCTTTTCTAGAATATCTTGGTTTTATACCTGCATTGCTCTGCATCTCTTTATTAAGATGGCCATGCCATGAATAATAAGAGGGAGAAAAAGCCAACTGGATTACTAAGCTTTTCCATGATTTACTGGAACTAGATGTTATCATCTGTAATATTTAAAAATATGGATTTCCATAGGGTGCCCCACAGCACAAAAGCAGTTATTCACTGGCCCTATCTCAGTTACTCCCAGCGAGCCCTCTTACTTGCAAAACCCAAACCTGTCTTTGTAAATTATCAGCAGATTGATTTCTTGTCCTCCTCTGGAGCACCACAAACAGGCCATAGTTTGAATGAGGACACTGGTTGTCATGAAGCACCTGCAATGTCCCCATTTTCCCCTTTCTGTGTCACGCTGCTGTTTAAGGTTTCCAGTCATCGTGCTGGAAGGAGTCAAGCTGGTAGTGGGTGTTGCAGACCATCTTATGGCTCGCAGCAGGAAGAAAAATCATGGACTTTCTTGCGGAGCGAAGACTTATCGTCTATTATGTCATTATTTAGTGACAAGGGACTGATCTCAACACTGCTAGTCATCTTTATGAACCCTAGGCAGACATGCCTGAATGACAACACAAAGTCACCACTCATTGCTGCCACTAAAAATTTATGTAGACTGAATAAGGCATACAGACAGCACAGCTGCACTAACTGTCTTCCCTGACCAGTCAGCCATGCTCATGGTTGCAGAAGAGTGATTCCCCCAAATACTCTGGGATACTGAGCACACAAGTCATTCGTGAAAGAAGAACAAGGATCAGGTCTGTTCACACCTTGCATCGAATTCCAACCACAATTACCCCTAGGTATAATTTTAATTCACTAACCAGCCTAGACCCCATAAAAAAAGTTAAATCAAAATTCAGCTTGGGGACCAAATGAGGAGTTGATTAACTCATTCAACCCCATTCAAAGCAACTGGAAAGTATTTTAATAACTTTCTTCAGTGGTTTAAGCTGGCTGGTACACCTCTAGCACCTCAATGGGGAAGACAAACACAGCACCCTAGAATTACACCCTTGTCTGCAGCTCCAAAGAGAAAGAAGGGACACCTCCTAGCTAGCCACAACACTTCTCATCTCTCATTATGCGAGGAACAGAGAAGAGAGATTATTGCAATGGTACTTTATCTTCCATCTGTGCAGCAGTCAACCTCTTCTGACAAGCAGCAAATACAGCTGCATCAACAACTGCATTTCTGTGCAGCTTCACAAGTAACTTAAGCCAATATAACTTTTTTCCCTCCCCTCTGTTAGGGACTATTTTTACCCAGATCAGCAAGCTGATCCAAATGATTCAACAACGCATCCAAGCCAACAGAGAGCAAGCTAATTCCTAGCTAGTATTTATACAGTTAAAAAGCAGCAGTACCTTTGGGTCCCTTCACTTCCAAAGCTTACAAACATATCCAAATACTTCCTGGAGACATTCCTGGCTGGTAGCATTTGATTTTTGCCACTTACAGACCAGAGGGAGCTAAAAAGCAGCAGTTTGTGCTATACCTTTTCCTCCCACACCACGATTAACTGTAATATGTCCCAGAAGCAGATAGCAGCCATGATCCGATTTGTCCCAATCCCAACTCAAGCAGCTTTACACCACCCTCCTAACAAGATCAGCACTGGCCAAACACCATTTATCCAGCCTGATCAAAGATGGATTAGATAATGAAACCCTAACTGCATAAGCTGTCTGAGCATGCTGGCCTGAGACAGCAGGAAACAAAAAGCCCAGTAAATTTAAGGGCTATTTTAAGCTTTAATGCACATTTTGCTCCACCTTCTTAATAACTAGCTACTATCTTATCTTGCTATAGGCTAGTTTTTGTATTTCATGTAACAGAGCCAAGAAAAGCTATTAGCTTTACAGTTGCATTAGTAATTTCTGTAGCTACATGACTTATTCCAGCATTACAAGCCATATTCATATCTTGAACCATTGGTAGGTAAGGGTTGTGCAAAGAAGCAGCCATAGCAAGCACGGCACCCCAGGATTCCTCACTATCAGCCCAGAGACACAAGGTCACCAAGTTTACACAGCAACAGCCTGTGGCTCTGGAACAGGAAGTAGAAAATTGACAGGATTTGCAGGAAAAACAAGGTACAACAGTCGCTGGTATTATTACCAGCTCCCAGAAAGCCTCTTGTACATATAAGAGGAGAAGGAAAAAAAAAAAAACAAAACAAACCACCAAAACACAGCTCTTTACTCCTCTTATAAGCATTACATACAGTTAAACATAGAGAATTTACTAAAGAGAACCTGTTATTCTAAAATGAGGTACTACTTCAAAAGCATACATTATCTGAACAAAAATTCTATGAAAGACAATCTTGTGTTTTGACTTTTAAGTAAAAAAGATACTGAATTTCCCAAACATTAAAGAACTGTTTTTCCTAGCTCTGATATTACTTGCAAGTTTGGCTTCAAATTTGGTGTTTCTAGCTTGCAACCATGACAAGATTCTCCAAATAAATAATCACAGAATGGTTCGGGTTGGAAGGGCCCTTAAAGATCCTCTAGTTCCAATCCCCCCCACAGGCAGGGGCACCTTCCACTAAATCAGGTTGCTCAAACTTCCATCCAACCTGGACCTGAACACTTCCGGGGGGGGAGCCTGTTCCAGTGCCTCACCACTTGCACAGTGGAAAAAATAAACCACACTCCTTAGCAGTAAAAAAAGTCAAGTGAAAGTTCTGGATGTAATAGTGTGTGTGTGTACACAGATATGTATGTTTGTTTTCATATTTTTTACTGTAAAGATCTTTTCCATATATAGACATATGGAAAGGTTAAAGTTACGCTAAGAATACCAAGTACTTACAACATGGGGGTCCCAGTCTGAAGAATAGTTATGAACACACTTAACTTCAAAATTGGACTCTACTAGTTCTACTTGTCCACCTAATTTCTACACTGTGTGCCAGCATTTGATATGGAAACAAAACCCAACTTTCTGCTAAGATCCACTATTAATCCCTACACCAGTATTACACACCACTGTGCACGCACATTGTCGTATCCCCATGGCTAAATGCTGCAATTTCATTATCTTGTACTAGTCATTAAACAGATAACAAAACGCTTTTCTCAATGTAAATATAGAGGGAAGCTTTTTAGGTATATTGTACTCGTTTGCAATAAAAAAATAAAATTTGAAGACTGTTTTGTTCATGTCCCGATCTAGGCAATTTTCAGTTGATTTGCCATTGGTTTACATCAACACCAACTGGTTTAACCACTAACTGCAGGCAAACTGTTGCCTCTCCCGTAGCTACACAGGACTTGCGTGTCAGTTTGACTCTGAAGAGCTGAAGAGTTTCATGTCACCATGTTCACACACTCATTCATAACTCCTAGCAAGGCGCAACATATAAGCACTCCTTCAATGCTGAACATCTTTGTCCTTGTAATTATACACATTGTCTGAGTCATACTTGACACCTACATGTGGGAGAAGATACTACTTCAAGGAATAAAAACTGCATGGCACAGTTTTCACTGGCCCCTGCAGGAGCACAAGCAGCAGCACTTGGGCGTGAAGCCCTAGCCTACACCGTTCCACTGAGGAAAAAGTCATGTCGTGAGGTGGAGAGACCACCAGAAAAGCTGAACATCAAACAGAACCACAAACAAAACCCTCCTGCTGCAAGCAGTTTTTTTTTTTAAAACAAAAAATCTTGTACAAACCGGGGACAGCCTGGGAAACAAAAAGGGAAAATCGTTGGACACCATTTAGCATCTAGAGGAGGAGCACGCTGGAGAGGACAGGATACTCCCCTTGGAAACTATCAGCAGCACTTACCAAGCCAAGAAAAGGTGAGAAGAGAAACAAGTTCAGAAATCACACTGCTTCCTAAGAGCTCCGACAGGCCCGTCACAAGAAAGGGAAGAAAAAAAAAGGCCAGCGCAATTGCCGTAATAAAACAACCCTGTACAACACCCAGACAAAGGAAAGCAGAAATACCTGGGCGGCATCACCCCACAAACACCAAAGTGAATGCACTCGGAAAGACCAGTGTTCTGGGGACGATCAAAACGTGCTGGCAGAAGACAACAGAAGCGTAAGACCCTGTTGGCAGCCTCGGTGCCAAGGCGGAGGACGCCCGCCCGACGACCCCTTTCACACCCTTCCCAGGCGGCACCTGGGATTTCTCCCGACGGGTTACGAGACCCAAAGACAGCGCGGGCAAACCACCGCCGGCCCCCGAAGCCCTACCAGTGCCCCCCGCCCAGCCCCGCCGTCCGCGGCCTCCCAAGGGTCCCCGGCTCGGCGGCGGTGCCCGGAGCGCCGGACCCAGCGGCGGCTCCCCGAAGGCCGCGGCCCCACGTGCTGGGCTGCGCCCCGGGAGCCGCCCGCCTCGGCCCAGGGAGCCCCGGGCAGGAGACCCGTCCCCCCCCACGCCCCCTCCGGCGCTGCTCCGGACGGGGGAGAGGGCCGCTCGCCCCTAAGCAGCGCGCCGAATCCCACAAACCGAAATTAAACGCGGCGCGACCCCGTCGACCCGCTACCGCCGAGCCCCGGTGCGGGAGAGCCGGCGAAGGCCCGGCCGGCCCGGCCCTGCCCGCTACCTGCATGCCGCCGCCGTCGGCCTCCGCCTCCGTCCGCAGCCGTTTGCTGTGGCCGCCCTCAGCGCCGTCCCCGCCGGGCATGGGCTGCTCCAGCTCCGACTCCCGCTTCACGCCGCGGGCGGCCCCCCCGCCGCCGCCGCCGCCGCCGCCGGCCAGGAGCTGCGGCTGAGGCTGCTGCTGCTGCGGGGGCTGACCGCCCTCCGCCATCCGCGCCGCCGGAGCCCCGGCCGCCCCCCGCCGCGATCGTCCCGCTCTGTCACCGCGACGCCCGGCGCTGCCGGAGGAGGAGGAGGAGGAAGATGAGGAGGAGGGCGGGCGGCGAGCTCCGCACCGCGGTCAGAGCAGCGGGCGCGGCACACTCCGACCCGCCGAAGCGCCTTGGCCGGGGGCCGAGCTGCAGCTGGGGAGGGGCCGGAGCCCCTCGGCAGTCTCCGGAAGCGCCGGCCGAGCCGCCAGCGCCGCGCGACCCCCGCTCGGCAACCTCCGGCGGCGGGCGGGGCGGGGCGAAGGGCGGGGCGGGGCAGCCCGCAGGCGGCTCGCCGCCGAGCCGCGCTGGGCGGCGGGAAATGGCCGCTTGCAGCTGTGGCTCTGCCGCCGCATCCGGAGGTCGCTTAAGGCAGCGTCCGCCCATCCCCGCTCTGCGCCCGCGCTGCCGCGGCCCGGGCTGAGCCGGGAGCGCGTCTCAGCGAGCGGCCGCGTCGGGTGGGGGAAGGTGGCCGCAGGGTGAAGGTGCGAAGGCGGCCTGGCCCCTGCCGGCTCCTGGCCGCGGCTCTCTGCGGCGGGGCTGGGCCAGAGCTCGGTGTGTCTCTGGAACGGAGCGCGGTAGGTGCCGGGCCAGGCTCGGGCAGGCCGGGGCGGTCAGGCTGCCGCAGGGGTCGGAGCGCCCGCCCCTCGGGCAGGGCCGCGTACCCCCAGCCACGGGCACGGCCTGGCCCTGGCCCCGCTCGCTCGCGCAGGGCCGCCTGTTGGGGTGAGGTTTCCGTGGCTCTGCCCGCAAGGAGCGGTGCTGGACCGAGGTGATCGGGGGAGAGGGGCGCGGCCTTGGCCGCCTGCCTCGGGAGCTTCCAGGTTCTGGGGCTGTGCTGCGCAGCTCAGTACGTGATGCTGCCCCGCTCAGCTCAGCCTCCCACCCCTCATGGCGTGTGTCTTTTCTGGCCTTTACCAGGCTTCCTCTGTGCTGCTCTGGGCAGTTGCCCCAGGGCTCATCTCACAGCCCCAGACTGCATCAGATTTCTTGAGCTAAGGGCAGTTCTGCTTCCCTGTCCCTAATGGGCTCCAGGGGGTTCTCCTGCATTTTTATATATAACTCTTCATTTGTTTTGCCACAGATGACTTCCGACCAGATGGAGATAGCAGACTTCAAAAACCTGAAGGCTGTTCATCAGCACTTTTGTATGTCTCCACATTTTTGATCTTGAGAAACAAATTTGAGATCCTCAACAGAAACGTGAAGTTGACTTTATTATGCAGCTGCTATCTGGCAGCACCAAGGATGACATCTGCTCTAGAATGAGGAATGCACAGGCAGCCTGCACTGTCCTGAAAGTAGTCTGGAAGCCATGACAACTTCAGATGGAGAACTAATCTGCAGATCATAACACAAACCTGCAGTTGGCTTTATTATGGGATGGGAATGGCATACCTCTGCCTGCCAGCAGTTTGGAAGAAAAGCAGAAAACCAGGAATGGTCACTGTGAGTCAATGGACATGGAAGGAAGCCCTTCTTGACTGCGTAACAATGTCCATGGACCAGTTAGGTTATTCTGGTGTGTTTTTACACATCTGCTGATCTTCATGAAATGATAGAGCCTTTGGTTTTGAGTGACAGTTACAATACATGACTTCAGTCTTCCCTTACACCACATTTTTTCCTGATCCAAAAATAGTTTTCAAGGCCACGTTAAAAGCTATTTTAAGTGGTATGTTTTGTGCTGAGGTGCCAGCTTGTCTCCTCCAGTGACGGGGAAAATTTCTTTTTTCAAAATGATTACATATCCCCATGGAGTGGCAGGCACCAAGAGGACAGTTCCATGCAGCTTTTGTCCACTCACCCACCAAGTGTAGATACGTGTCTTACTCATCTTGACTGAGTTTGATAAAATGAACCAGACTGTCAAAAACACTGAAGGAATGTGTTCAGTCCACTCCTGGCTTGAAAAGGTGAGATTCTCATGACCTGGATGCTACTCATTCAGAGAAAAGCAGCATTTCTGCATTTGTCTTCCTCCTAATTTTAATGAGGGGTTCTGGATGAAGAGCACAGGTTAAGATACTGCCCGTGAGGTGTTGCAGAAGGCTTCAACCTGAAGACGAGTTAGGAGTAAGCAGTTTGGAGACAAATCTGTGTGTGCACTTGGGAGCACTCTCTTGCTGTGACCTAGGCATCTTCCTGATACTCCCCTTGAGGGATACTGAAAAAAGGAGCGGCTCTACAGTGCCCGTAGTCCATTTTTCTCTTCCTCAACCCCATTTCCACCATCTCCTGACGTGCAGATTCCAAAGCTGCTGTCAGTTCACCCTCGCATCCTGCATTCACATGGTCCGCACCACAGAGCGGCGCCCAGGAGAGCTGGCAGTGCCGTTGGCAGTTCCCTTGACAAGGTATTTTTGGCTGGCTGTGGTCTGCAGCCCGCCAGCAAAGTGTTGGGGCCACCACAGAGCACCCTCAGTTACTGTGTGGTGAAAAGAGCTGAGGCAGAGTCCTACCTCCTCCCTGCCAAACTGACCTGCAGTTGCCAGTGCCATGCTATATGCTATCGTTTGCTTTCTGTCATTACTGCCATGGTATTTCATATTATTATTTCTCTAGCTCTTTCCATTTCCTCTTAAAAAAGATTAATGAATTAATCTTCACAGTGTGCTTGTGGGATAGTATTATCACCATTTAACAGATGGAATATGAGGCATTCCTCAAGTCACAAAAAGCTTTTGAGCTGGGACTATAATCTTGATCCATTGATTTCCTTTCACAAAACCCTACTGCCTTTTAGGTATTTGTGTGTGACATCTGAGAGATACTAAACAGACAGCTGACTCCTCTGGTAACCCTTCCACTGCTGCACAGCACTCTTGCCAAAGACTCCGATGTGCCATGGTTTTATGGACAAGCTTGCAGAGTGCTCACTAGTGCTTTGTCTTTGACAGATCAATGAGAGGCAACTATAAGAAATGTTATCCTTCCAGAGATCTCTCAGAAGCTGGTATGAAGAATATATCTTTCTGAACAGCTTTGTATAATTATAAAGTTGGGCGTGTTCCCCCATCTAGAAAGATACCCTCTGAAGGGATTCCTTGAAGGAACTTGTGCTGGTGCTCTCACTGGGCAGGAGATCAGGTGGCATCAGGATGCCAGGTGGAAAACATCTATGGAATGGATCCCACAGGGTGCTCGGATGGAACAGATGCAATGACTCATGTGGGTTCTAGGGCACAGACATGAAGTGAAGCAAAACTCAGCAATCGCGTTTGATCCAAAGGCACAGTCATCATTAGGAGACAGTTCAAAGCAAATCTCTCCACCACCACAGCTGAGAACAGTTTCATGCTGCTTCTATCATCTACACATGATGTCTCATCCTGCTGACCAGCTCCCTCCTGCCCTCACAGACTCCTGCAGCTTTGCCCCACTCCTTCCCTGTAGATTTGGTCTCTCTGCTAAGCAGGTTGGGAGAGGTTTAGTGGCTTGCCCAACCCTGCTCATTCCTGATGTTTCTATCCTGCCAGCCAAGATCCTGAAGCCAAATGCTGTTCCTCCTGACAGCATTACTCCCGCAGGTAATGAAGTGCCACCAAGGTAAAGTTTTAGCCTAAACTTTGGTCCTGGTTTTGCAGGAAGCAGTGATGGAGCTCTCTGTAGCAACCAGTGTGGGTAAATGTTTCTCCTTGCTTATTTCGGGCCGGCTCTTTGCTACAAAATTTTATTAACAGAAGCTGCCTTGTCACCAATTAGCACACAGTCAAAAATACATAACCTAAGTCAACAAAATTCAAAGACCTTGTCACGTGACTTAAACCATCTGCCAGAAGGATGCCAGTCCCCAAGCAGTGGCAGGAGGCCAATATCAATAGGTCACTCTGACGCACAGGTGCTGGCAGCTGTCAGTCAGTGGGTCAACACCCACAATGCACCTGATCTTTTCCCAGTGCCACCTCTTGCAGTGAAGACACCTGGCTTCATCAAATGCCACCAAGCACCTCAGTGCTTTGGCAAAGCAGCAATGTCAACAGCTGGGAATCAACCAGAGAGCTCAGAGCAAAACTTTCATGACGTTTTCTTGCTGGCTTTGAACATCACTGCAGCACATTTATCACTGCTAATTGCTCTGTAGTTCTGTGAGGTATTGTCGTGTATGAAAGTTGTGCTGTTTCAGGTATACCAATGCTGCTAAAGCAGTACGACACCTGCAGTGCATATGCACTTATCTGCATATATCCAGTTAGCATAAAAATGCCATCTACCTGCACTGCTTATGCCTGGAAGGATGGGGAATAAAGTAGGTTCTCCAGCTCTTCTAATATGAAGGATCCTCTGACTATATCCCCAAAATGTAAAATAATAAATAATAAAACTGTGTGAAAAAATAAATAATAAAACTGTGTGAAGAGCATGTCTAGGAAACAAAAGGTCTTTTTCTTTCCTGTTGAGAGAGCGGGTTTGACCAGTTAAAGTTAAATAGCATGAGCCACAGAGCTACCACAGGGAGTGCATGGGGACACAGACCAGAAGAAAAAAAAATATCAGCTCTTCACCACCCTCTGAGAGCCAGATATCAAGAAATGGGAAAATACCTGGCATTTATTCCCCTCAACTGCCTGTCGTGCGTGAGCCAGAGATTGTTGGAGGCTGGAGTGTACCTCAACGGTCCAGCAATGATGGCTGTTGATGCAGCCCATTGGTAGCCTTGCTGGAGCCACAGCCCCTGCATAAACACATCTGTGTCTCTGAAGTACCTCAGGGCTGTGCCACCCTCTCCTGTCTCAGACACGAGTCTGTAGCAGCCAAGTGGCCATGACATTATTATTCAGCCTACATGGCACACAGACAAACAGAGGGTACAAACCATTATTTGCAACTGCTCATTTCCAAATAGACTGGCGGTTGCGCAGCCCAAGAAGGCCAAATGCTCCAGTAGAGGCAGTGTTCATTCTTGTAACAGGCAGAGTGAAGGACAAAGCAAAACACCCACCATGGTGGCTGGGCACACCACGCAAACAGAACAGGTGTTATCACATAACTTCTGTTCATTTTCCTGTTTATTAGGACCCCTTAGCTACAGCTCAACTTACTATATGGCTGATCTCTGGAGTTAAAACTGTTTCTTTCTCCCTAATTGGTTTATTGAAAAGCATCTGAAAGCGCATTGTTATACACAAAACGCCAAACTAAGGTGGTCCTTACCACAACTCAACTAGCAAGAGGAGCCATCTCCCAGGGCAGAGAATAGCTTGCAGATATTTTCTACAGTGATCCCTGTATCACCTTTCACTTCTGTGACTGATGCAGGGATAAAGAAAGGGTGTGCGGTTGAAGCAGGCCCACACCCTGATGTCTCCCAGCTGTTCAAGCCTTCCCTTGAGACAGCCGCCATCTGTGCGAATTACAACAGCATGAATTACACCTCGGGATCCAAGCCACAAGAGTGTTTCCAGGATTGCTCCAGCTTTTTGCTATTCCAAACATTTTGCAGGCCCCTCCTCTTCTGCTGCTAAAGTTTTAGCTCTTCGTGTCCTCTGCGCTCACAGAGTTTTCCAGTTCCATTCCTCATATTTTCCTTGGTCTCAACTTTCAACTAAAATTTCCACGTGTCCAGTCATACTTACTCAACTTTCCAGATCACAACGCATCCATTATAGATGACTCCACCTGCTGGCTATTCAGTAATCCAGCATTCCTATCAGAGGAACTATGAGATGCTTACTACTTATATAAATATGATCACAAAATCATGCCCTTAGATTGTATGTTTGCTGCAAAAGATCATCAGTTTTCCTTTGCACAGAAAAGCATTATGTGAATTTATGATAACATTATACCAATAATTACTTGTAATCTCATTTTACCCTTTCACAAGGCTATTTGTTGCTGATACATGTTTCAAGTAAGATTTGAAAAAATACTTCTTTTTTTCAGTGTGATTTCTCCACTCTAGAAATAGTTACTGCCTCTTTGGCTTCAGATCCAGATTAGAAAACAGCGATAAAGCACAATAAATACATACGAGCCAAGAGGATATTTTTAAAGTTAGGCAAACCCCAGTTTTTAAAGAAAATTCCCTGTATGTGCTACATCTGCATAAATACTAAACACTCACATAAAAACCCAATGAGTGCGCAAACACAGAGGCAGCTAGGTCAGGAGAACTGACTCTGCAAGAGTGCGAAGAAATCCTTTTCTTGTGATTCAGCGTGACATTTAAACACTTGCTTAACTTTAAGCATGAGAAATATCATTGCAATCAATGAGGTTATTGACACGCTTCTGGACAAGGCAAGTACTCTGGTGCCGGGCTGAGTCAGGGCTGTGCCTTGCCTGCACAGCCAGAGCAGCTGTGCAAGTTGCAGGCAGGTGAAGCTGCCTACATCTGTCTCGGAACATGTCCATCTGCCCTACCAATTGCCAGTGCTCTCTTATCTCCAAGAAAATTAAATTATTTCAAATGCAATTTGTGACCCCCACTGAAAAAAAGGCTAACCCTCTCTCCCTGAATCATCCAAAATCCAGACAACGCATAATCCCCTACAGGAAATGTAAACGCCTAATGCAGTTTTATAGGTGGCTGAAGGGTGCCAAGTTTGCTAGCCCACACAATAGGTTGCAGATTTTTTCTGTGGGGGGAAAAAGAAAAAAATAAAAAAAGGGGGGGGGGGAGGGGGGTGAAGTGCTGGACTGCAGATCTTCTTGGTGCTCCTCAAATCTTGGGAACTTCAGCTGTGGCTGCTGGCAAGAAGGGGCTGCTAATCCCTGCAGCAATCAGAAATACAGCCATATTTAGTCATGTTTTCCAGCCCCTTCTCTGCCTGCCTGCTGAACAGCCATTTGGAAGGCAAGCAGGGCTACAAATTCAAACCAAAATAAAATGTTACCAGCCCATGCAAAATTCAGAAGGGGATATCCACAGCCCTGCGAAGCCAATGATAAAACCGTGGTGAAAAACCCCTTCCTGAGTGACACTGGAGTTGGCCAGGACACCAGACCTGCGCCACAGGGTCTGGCTGGCCCAGAAATCAACCATACGACTCAGGATTACCACCATCGTGCTGCCCCCACTCCCTCCAGAGGCTTGCCTCCAACTTTATTAATACCACTTTTCTTCACACAAGTTGCACTCTCATGGAGTTAAGATGGTTTAGGTAACAGGGGTTAAATATAGAACAGGGAAATTACCATAGCGTCCCGAGTATGTGCTATAAATTCAGGCAATTTAGGTTGGAGGGGAGAGTTGGAAGCAATCTGAGCATATTCTTCAGAAGTGGAAAGGCACAGGTAGGGCACCTAAATAAATGTTCTTGTGCTACCAGACTATAGCCATGTCATTCTGGAGAAGTCACTTTAGTTTTATCTCCTGGACTCGTTTACCCCGATTTTTAAAGACACAGTATCTTTTTCTCCCCTTGATTTCTATTCTTCAGCCATCAACCTGTTTGGGTGCCTCAGCTATACATCTCTTACTGTAATACACTTACCAAATACACTTTGTATTTGACCTCAACACTGAGTTTCCTCAGTTTGCAATATGTATTTAGAGGTTAATTACAATATTCATGCAATGGGCTTTACCCTGGATAACATCCACATTCTACTTGATGCAAATTTACATAAATACGTCTGTTTACACCTGTGTATAAGCTTGTATGTACATGTATGCATACACACAAACATCCACAGGCACACACATACATGTGAGGGTTTAAGAAAGCCTCAGCACTGCTCTTTTCTACTCCTTCAGGGGCCTGCTTCATGCACACAGGCTGCTCACCCCTCACTGGTGCCTCTCCTTGGGCCTCTGACTCCTCCAGCTGCTCATCCCACCCGGAGGGGGATGCTCTGCCCCCCCTCCATGCACGGCACCAGACACTGGGTCCCAAGGGAGCCCCTGGGCTCCTCCTGTTAGAAGGTCGCTGGGGATCTGGGGGCACGTCCCCAACTTGCACCCTCCTGTGTGGCTCCCCGCTGGCCTGGAACAATGGAAACCCAAGCCTGGAGGGGGGGGGGGCGGGGGGGAGGGTGGCTGGCCCCTTAGGGGTTTGTTCCCTCCCTGCATCCCTCACCCTCTGCTTTTGTGGTTTTTCTTTTTCTCTTATTGTCTACAGCAGGAACTTTCCCTCGGGAGCCATTAGTAGGGGAAGGGAAACAAGAAAAAACGAGAGCCAGGGGTTCAGATTGTGAACAGGCGCGAACTCAACCCTCCACTGCCAAAACCTCATTGAAGGCTCCAGAGCTACAAGGAGCATAAGCCTACAGGCCAAGGGCTCACTGCCCTGTCTCTACTTAGCCCTCTTCTTCCCCAGCACCCACTGAGGTCTCCGCAGCATACCCAAAATCCCTCCAAAGCATACCCAAAATCGCTGCTTGTGCTGCCTATGACCATCCTGTGTCACTGAGCCTGAGCCCTGCTAGCACAGACATCACACCAGGTAATCCTTTTCAAAAAATGCTCAAGCTCCAACTAAAACCACTCTTAAAGCATTTTTCAGCTCCTCTACTTCTGTGGGGCAGCTGCTTTAGAATTAGATAACATCAAAGCTTTCCATTTAATATAAAACTATTACCAAGCTGTTGCTTGGTTTTGAAACAGATCACCTTATGCTATCAGCTCTGTGCTGTGACGAAACGCCAGTTTAGGTGTCATGGCACCAAACCAATCAGAAACAGGCCAAAAAAAATTACTAGCTGAAATAAACTTCCTCTGTGTGTTTTAGCACTCCCAGACTAGCTGAGAGACATGGGATGCCCAGCCCTCAGAATCAAGCCCCTGCTGCAGTGTACAGCTGGTAATCACATTTCATCCCGGCACAGACAAATTCCTTTTGCACTTCCTCCATGACGCTGAGCACAGCACGCCCGCCTGGGAGAGCAGATTATAATCAAGCTCAGCAGGGCTCATAATCAACACAGGTAAGTATACATCATGTCTCGCTGTGCTTCGGAAATAAATAAGGCAACACCTTTTCACCTGCTGTATCACTGATAATTCATCCCCTTTCACCAGTTTTTGACCCACAAGAAATTTCCTCAGCTGAAATCATTCTTTATTAGTTTTCTGAAATACTTAATTTTTAAACACATCCCAGTTGGTATTCTCCATCCACAATTTCCGTGTCATCCTCTAAGGCTGTAATTTAGCAATAGGACTCTTACCAGCTCCACACACCCAAATTTTACCCAACAGCTTCTGCATAAGCCTAGGCCCAGCTGTAGACAGAGGTGTGAGGATTTGCTAAAGGCATGTCTTATATTTTCACCACTGGTCTTTCTCCCCCCAATGTTTGTCTCTTTAAAAAACAAAAGAGGACAGAAGTTTAAATTGCAGAGCAGGAATTGCCACGAGCACTTCTTATTTTCTGTGAAATATGCTGTGGCTGGCTCTGGCATCAAAGCATTTGCTGAGTAGTTTGGAGAGGGGAAAAGAAAAAAGGAAAGGAAAGGAAAGGAAAGGAAAGGAAAGGAAAGGAAAGGAAAGGAAAGGAAAGGAAAGGAAAGGAAAGGAAAGGAAAGGAAAGGAAAGGAAAGGAAAGGAAAGGAAAGGAAAGGAAAGGAAAGGAAAGGAAAGGGGAAAGGAAAGGGGAAAGGAAAGGGGAAAGGAAAGGGGAAAGGAAAGGGGAAAGGAAAGGGGAAAGGAAAGGGGAAAGGAAAGGGGAAAGGAAAGGGGAAAGGAAAGGGGAAAGGAAAGGGGAAAGGAAAGGGGAAAGGAAAGGGGAAAGGAAAGGGGAAAGGAAAGGGGAAAGGAAAGGGGAAAGGAAAGGGGAAAGGAAAGGGGAAAGGAAAGGGGAAAGGAAAGAGGAAAGGAAAGAGGAAAGGAAAGAGGAAAGGAAAGAGGAAAGGAAAAAGGAAAGGAAAAAGGAAAGGAAAAAGGAAAGGAAAAAGGAAAGGAAAAAGGAAAGGAAAAAGGAAAGGAAAAAGGAAAGGAAAAAGGAAAGGAAAGGAAAAAGGAAAGGAAAGGAAAGGAAAAAGGAAAGGAAAGGAAAAAGGAAAGGAAAGGAAAAAGGAAAGGAAAGGAAAAAGGAAAGGAAAGGAAAAAGGAAAGGAAAGGAAAAAGGAAAGGAAAGGAAAAAGGAAAGGAAAGGAAAGAGGAAAGGAAAGGGGAAAGGAAAGGGGAAAGGAAAGAGGAAAGGAAAGAGGAAAGGAAAGAGGAAAGGAAAGGAAAGGAAAGGAAAGGAAAGGAAAGGAAAGGAAAGGAAAGGAAAGGAAAGGAAAGGAAAAAAAGAAAAAAAGAAAAAAAGAAAAAAAGAAAAAAAGAAAAAAGAAAAAAAGAAAAAAAGAAAAAAAGAAAAAAGAAAAAAAGAAAAAAAGAAAAAAGAAAAAAAGAAAAAAGAAAAAAGAAAAAAGAAAAAAGAAAAAAGAAAAAAGAAAAAAGAAAAAAGAAAAAAAGAAAAAAAGAAAAAAGAAAAAAGAAAAAAGAAAAAAGAAAAAAGAAAAAAGAAAAAAGAAAAAAGAAAAAAGAAAAAAGAAAAAAGAAAAAAGAAAAAAGAAAAAAGAAAAAAGAAAAAAAGAAAAAAAGAAAAAAAGAAAAAAAGAAAAAAAGACATATTTTATCTCTTCACTGCTCAACAAAACCAAAAAGCAGTAGCATCAAAAGCACATGAGAGCAGTCACTATCCTGGTGCAGCAGCTGCCCAAGTTAGTGAGAAGGGCTGTGCCGGTTGCAGCCAGGGAGAAGAAAAGGCAGCCCTTGAAAGCTAAGCAAGTAAAGGCAACAAATTCTGTCAAAGCAAAATTTTCCTGTCTTTGCAACCCATCACTGCTGCTTGCTTTGCTGTCACCCAGTGACTTAAAAATGATGAGTTCACCCGGCTCCATGTGCAGATGGGTTTCAGTCATGCAAGGAGCGACGCAGGACTGGTAGACCTGGGAACAGGGTGGCTGGGATCATCTCTGGTGAAGGTACTCAGATGGCTGCAATCAAGCCTTTACCCCCAGTCTAAGGGCCTCCTTTTTAGTCACGGTAGGGGAATTACCTGCCCATGTAGAGTCAGGGGCCCCCTTTAGCAGGCAGGAGGGTTGCCAGGATCAGCTGGAGGGATATCAGGGAGTCTCTAACCTGTACTGGAGGAAACTGAGTGCAGAAGGGAGCTGTGGGCTCTTCTGGTTGGCCCACGGTGGGTGAAAGCCCTACCAGCCTGCTACAGTTCACAAGGAGCACTCTCCATCTGCCTTGGTGTGGCAGGGCTGTTCAAAATTCAATTTAAGGCCAGAGAAAGTGCATGACCAGGGTGCAAGCATGGCCCCTGGGGCTGTAGGTCATATGGCAGACCTCAGCCACATACTTTGCCTTCTGTAGGCAATACTGGGAAGCGTAGCCAAAGTCATATTGCACCCTTTGTGTCATATATACCTGACCCTGCAAGAGCCAGGCAGGGGGGTTTCCTGCCTCTGGAGTATACCCACCCCAGAGACACCAGCACAGAGCTCAAGCCCATGCCCCAGCAAGCTGGACTGCAGCCAGGAGGTGTCCTGCAGGCTCCCACCCAGGCACCTCTCACCCTCCTGCAGCACAGCCATGGCTCTGCTATGGCTGGGAGGAGAGCACTGGCTTTTCCAGCCCCAGCTCTTCCCGCCACAGTGCCTGATGCAGCCTGTTTCCTTCCTCCACCCCAGCGGTCAGGACAGGCTTTGTTCGACAGGGGAAACTGGAGTCAGCTGCCCCCAGCCTTGCTGCTGCCCACACACAGCTTGCTGGTGGAGAAGTGAGTCTGGGGAGCCTCCCACCAGCATTGCCCAACCACCTTGCAACTTCAGAGCATCTCTCTTGCCTGCAAATACAGATTAACTTTCCTAGGAACGGAGTCCAGCTCACGCTTTTTGTTTGGTATGAGTGTCTCATGACAGTTTAATCATTTTGCTACTTTTAATAGGTCACGGCAGTGTCATGAGTCAGCCTTTCCCGCTGAGTGAGCTGTAGGTACCATGGCCCTATGGAGAGCGGTTGTCCTGTGGCACAGCTCGCAGAGGTGCTGGGGTGATGCCGAGGGAGTATTTTCGGGGCACTGCTCTGTCAAATCCTGGACAGCAGAGCAGGGACCATGACCTTGAAATCTTGCTTTGGAAAGAGTCTATTTACAGATGATGCTGCATGATAATCCTGTATGCAACTTTGCTCATGCTGTGCTCCATGTCTATGAAGTGGGTGCTCCCCTTCTCTCTCCATCACATCCCTCTTTGCTCCCAGGCTATGAGAGAGGAGCCACAGATAAACTGCAATCCAGCCTCCATGATTTTCACCCTAACCCTCATTCATCTGCTGCTCAAAACAAACAAGTCGGGTCCCTTCATGGGGACACGGTGCCAGGCTTTGCTCATCCTCAGGGTCCCCCCAAAGCTACACCAGAGCCGTGCTATGCCCTGGGAGGAGAGGACCCACCCTGGAGGCCACGCTGCACATGGCACCTTAGCCCCAGCTGCTGGAGCACCTGTGCTGGTCCCATCCGTGCCCTGATCCTTCCACCAGTGGCAGCAGGGCCGGGTGCCCTGCACCAGCCAGCCCCACAAATTCAGGCGCTTGTCCCCGCCGCTGCACCAGCTTTTCTATTCAAACAGCTCTGGTTTTCTCACCTTCTGCCTGGGGAAGCAGTGCAGGCAAATGACCTCTAGGGTAGGTGAGGTTTTACTCTCAGTGTAGATTTCTTCCTACGCTGTAGATATGCTGTATGTTACCCTTCAGTGGAACAGGACTGCCAGCTGCCCTGGCCATCTCTCCTCTGAACCAAACTCCCTGGCTGCAAGCAGAGAGGTAAGCACTTCCCTTAGCAAAGGAGAGGGGTTGTGGAGCAGATAAACTCCATTCAGCTTCACAGCAAGGGCCAAAGTAAACATGGACAGTGTAAACCTGGCACCTTTCCTTATGTGGGGTCCCACTGCAGTTCCACAACTGCAGATCCTTGCTGGTGCATAAGCCATGTCCTTGAAGTCGCCTCCCAGAAACTTCCCAGGTGAGAAGGAGAGTGTGAGCTGGGCCTCAAGCAAAAGCTGATCAAGAGCTTTATCCATGCTTTACCCACAAGGACACATCAGGGCAAGACAGCTGGGTGCCTTGTCCTTCCAAAAACGATGAGCCAGCTCACTGCAAGCTGTGCAACACAATCACATCGACAGCAGAAAAGATCAAGAGCCCGCACAGCAAATTGGGCTGTGTGTTACCTCATTAAAACCTCTGCTGCAAAACCTGCTGCAGTTCCTAGCGACGACATTAGCACTTCTTATGCAAGCCGAGAACCTTTCCTGAGACTGGAACTGATCTCTCCTCCAGAGATGAGCTCCTCACACCTACACCAGCTGCAGGGGAGGCTTTGGGAGGCAGAAACAGGGTCTGAAAGAGCCGGCTCCAATGCAGGATGAATTTTGCAGTGTGGGCAAAATGCACGCAGCCCCCAAGCCCCTCTCAGCTCCCAGGGGGAAGTGCTGAGGAGGAAACGAAACAAGCTTTTGATATGTGCCCGCTGGCCACAGGGCAGCCTGGGGAGGCTGCATCCATTCAGCAGCCTGCAGGGCTGTGAAGTTTTCCCAGGGTCCTCTCAAGGCCCAGGGACAGCCCAGGATTGAGAGAAGAGTTCTGGGAGTGAACAGTCTGGGCTAGGAGGAAGGATGTTTCCCTTGCTGTCACACCAGGAGCGCTCAGTGACAGGAGTTTGGGGGAGGAAAAGTGAAAGGTGGGCTCAGCTCTGGTGCAATGCCTTTATAAGGCAACACAGGGACAAGTTTCCCTGGATACAGTGGGAATGAAGAGAAGGAAGCAAAATTCTTTGATCACATCTCAAAGAAGGGTTGGTTTTTTTTTTTTACCCCTCCTTTTTTTTCCTCCATCAAGTCATCACTTCACCCACAAGGATGGCGTAGGCTGCCCCACAGGGCCAGCTGGTCAGCACATCTCTTGGCTACACAATTCAGCATCTCGCTGCGTCTAGGCAAATCTCTCAGCTGATCACCACCAGTCACCTCCACTGGTACTTTGTCTCCAGTGAGACCTCCTCTGGCTACAGAGCCCCACTTTACCCTCAGCCTTACACAAGGTCAGGGATTTGAATGATGGTTCCTCTCCTAAAAAGGAACCTAAGGAAGCAATCCCTTTATCCTGAGTGATACACCCTCTTCCATGAGGTTCTGTACAATTTCCATCAAAAGTCAGTTAAGGCTGTGAATGAAGGCATTCACAGTATAATTCCAGATTAATTAGCAGCATACAGCCACATTATGAGTAACGCAGCACTGTGAGGCCAGCCACTCCATCATCATCAGTTCTCCATTTCCTCCTTCATTCTTCCTTAGGGCTGGGAGATCTGAGCAATAGAGAAACCTCCGAGGCAGAGCTCTTGGCAGGGCACATGTGCATCCGGGCAGCACCGCATCCCATAGACTTCTGCCGCCTGCACACATCCTCAGCTGCCACAGGCGAGTGGAGAAGGCAGCCTGCCTTAAATGCTCCTCATGCACAGCTACGTGATTGCCCAGTCCAAAGAGTGACCATACTTTTACCTAACGGACTTTTAAAATGCCCTTGTCTGCACATTTTATCTGAATTGGAAGTGCCATAGCCTAGCCCTCACCAATCTTGGTGAAGGCAGCTGCCCCACTGCAGGGAGCTGGCTTGAGCAGGGACTCCAGCACTTCTCCTCTCACATGCCAGACCATCATCGCTTGAGGCATTTCACATTTTTCTTCTCCTCTTGCTGCACTGCTGCTCAGCTGTTTGTTTTGCTCGGCCACGTTGGCTCAAAATGGTAGTGAGGATGGGAGAGTCACAAATCTAGGATTGGAGCAGTTTGGGGTTTTTTTAACTCCTTTTTCTTCTGCTTTTGCTCCCACTGCTGGAGCATCAGGCGAAGGAAAAACTAGGTCCAGTCAGCAGCTATCTACTAGTATTAGCTATCTGTCCTGCAACTTGGAATATCTCTGGCTGTGCTCGGAGACAAGGTTTAAAAGGACATGCCCCCAGCAAAGTTTGCATGTGGGCTCTTCAGGGAAAGCAACACAGCTGGGATCCCACCAGCAGGGTTGGGACAAAGCCTCTCCAGACCAGTCTGAGCAGCTTTCAGAACTGGGCTGGGCTTCCAGACAAGCCTTGTAGCCAGCCAGGATGGGTGACCCACACCACCTCCAGTGCTTCCTGCCCTCACCAAGCACCACGAAGCAGGCTGTGTATCTGCACAGAGGGATACTCCTGGACAGCAACAAGCCAAAAAGCAATGTTTTAAATGCCCCTGGGGCCTGTTGCTTGCTGGTCTCCAGTTGGGTGGCAGCAGCCTGCATTTTAGTTTCAGATCACTCAAAGCTGCTCTGAGGCCTCCCTCAGCCTCCAGGCAGGGAAGGTTGCAGTTTCCCACCCACCATAGCTCCCTCAGTCCAGTCCCTGTCACTGAGGCATCCCAGCTCCACAGCCATTTGATCTGCACCCTTGGCTTTGACAAAGTGGTTCTCGATTTACATTAAGTGGTACTCGAGACAGTTTGGGGAAGAAATGGAAGAGGTCTAAATCCCTCTCCTAAACATGACAGGTCAGTGCTGCTGCAGCCAGGAACCCAGCTGGAATTGGCTCTAATGGCCCCTGTCTTCACTCCGTCCTGTAGCAAGAACAAGCAGAGATCTCAGCTGCTCTCCATTGAGGAAGGCTCTCCTCCACAGCAGGACAGATGCTGTGGGTTTAGCAATTTGCATTCACCTCCTTGGGGTTGTGAGGGCTGATTGCTCTGCGCCTCAACTCTGATCTTAAAACAGCCTGTGAGTGTCATGCCATAATCTGCATCACTCATCACTATGATTGGTTTTGTTTTGTTTTTTGTTTTTTTTTTTTAACCAGGGTGATTATATTTAATGATCTATTTTACAGATCCTTTGTGCCAGTACAATGGTCCAGTGCAGGGACAGGAATGTCTGAAATCAATTTTACCGTTGGCTCTTGCATCTTTTGAAAATATATCTATATGCCCCCTCTCATTCAAGCGCTTCTGATGGAATCAGCTCCAAGGCTGGATCTTGCAGGGAACCGACAGAGCTCCAGCACCAACTTCCAGGAACAACTCTCTCGCAGGGTTATCTCCCAGCCACTCTTGATTATTACAGCATTTGTAACCACTCACCTACTCAGACCATCCCTGACATCACAGGGAAACCTATGTGAAGCATTTAGGAGCTCTGGAGATCGACAGAAGAGCAACTAGCCTGGAGCCACGAGAACTTGCTAGCTCAGTGTTACACTCTGCAAAGTGGAAAAAGCTGTAGGAAACTAATTTTGGCCCTTCCATGGGGATGCACAAAGAGGTGGAAAATTGCAGGAAAGTACTGTGCCAGTGGAAAAAAAAGACACAAGACTCTTTCCATCTTGCACAGGACAGAGCTGTATCCAAGCTGCGCGTCAGCTCACACACAGCAATGCAAAGGGCACAGAGAGCAGCCCGAGCTAAAAAGGGTCAGCACACTAGTGCCACGGCAGTGCTGTTCTGTATCACAGCAGTGCTGTTCTGTATCACAGCAGTGCCTGGCCAGCCGGTCACGTTTCAGGATGATCCTATGATAGGAAAGCAATTTCAATGTAATTTAAAGTGCATGCTGTTCACAAAGATACCCTATGTGTTTCTGCAAAATGCTCTGGAAAAGTATCAAAATATCCAAACCAGTGAACTCCCAGACAAGAGCAACCCCCAGTCCTGTCTGACATCAGCACAGCAGTACCCGTATTCCAGGAACCACAGACACGCCTCCATCCCTTCATGCATTAATCCCTGTCCAGGCTTTCAAAAGCTGTAGCCTGTGTAACATAGCCTCAAAAGTTGTTCATGCTCTCACTGACCCCTTAACGTGTTCACAGTCACTCGCACAGCAGTGTATGGCAATTCTTCATACTTCCTCCTTCTGCACATCCCTGCACACCCCCCCCCCCTTTTTTTTTAAACTTCTACCTACACTTAAGTTTCTTAATGAGAAGACTTGTTCCGCTTTCAACATTTGCTTAGACAGAAATCCCATCCTTAGGGTAGACACATGTGCTCTCCTGAGAAGGGATTTAATGGCAAGCAGCACCCTCCCTGATCCTTGTTTGCCAGCACTGGCCTTGGCAGCAGCACTTGTGGGCTGCACATAGCCCTCAGGGTGAACACCAGCAATTCCTGGTCTGACCCAGCCCCAACCGCAACTTCTAAATCAGAAGCAGGTTTATACTCTGCCAACCCGGGATGCCAGGGATGAGGGTACAGTTAGCAGGTGTTGGTGTCACACTCTAGCTTTTTATGCCATGGCTGTAGCACCAGAACACAGGAGTACCTTGGGACAGCTTAAGTGGCCACAGACCAAGAGAGTAAGACAGCCACAACTTCCTTACTCAATTTCTAGCAAAAATGTAACGAAAAGTAGGTTTCCTGGGAACAAGATGGAAGATGGAACATATCTATCACCTCCTCCACTAACCTTACCTTCCAGTGACTCCAGAGACTGGAAATAAAAGCAAAGAGAGTTTGTTTGCACAGTTGTTAGTTACAAACTTAAAAATACCATCTTCAGGCCAACAACAGAACTAGCTTGGCTCAAATTTCCAGCCTGACGTTTTGACCAGGTAACTCTCTGAAAGCACACAAACAAGGTACATTATCTTCCTCCACCATCCCCAGTGTTGGCCATGGCCAGCCAACATGGTGATGCACCAAGGGTACTGCACCACCACTCCAGAGAGCCACCCCACAGCGGGGGGTCTGCAGCGCTGCTGACAGGGACGGCTGATGCTCTGACACCACAGGAGCTACCTCTAGAGTGCACCGAGAGAAGGAGGGAATGGCAACACACGCACATGGACTGCAGCACATGGATAACCTTTATTGGTAACATCAGTGGAGCACCAGTAAACCATTACTGACTGTAGTGGTGACACACAGCTGAGGCATATGCTAAGGCACTTTTATTATATAAAAAAAATTAAATTTTTTTGTGACAGCAATTGGGACACGAGGCTCCTGCATTTAGAGTGCTTCAGGCATACAGTATGGTGCTTCATATTTAATTATTTTTACTTTGCTCATAAGTAGGTCTAAATGCAGCATATACAATATGGTTAAGAATACAGGTAAATCCAGCAACCAGTGTATGGTGTAGAAAAGTAAAGACTATCTATATATAACCATGGTCCCAATAGAAAGGCAGTGATAAAGACCTTTATTTTTTTCTTAATTACTTATTACGAGAGATACAAAGGCCTTACATATATCTGTGCAGATTAAAGGGTTTTTGATATACTCTTAGTCAATGGTGCACAATAACTAATCCCAACCCCTGGTTACAGAGCAGGTGCAAGAGGCTTGGACATGTCAATAAAAGAGGGATTTCCCTTCCGTTATCCCTCCCACCCCCTGCCCATTACCCTATTAAATTCCCCTAAATTCTGTCTATTACCATTAAATATATTTGGTCCCCCAGAGATTCTCAGACAAGCACAAGGACATTGCTCTGCTTCCCCAGCCTGTCATTAACTACTGGTCCACACTACCTTAGATGAAACCACTCAGAGGCAGAGACCGAACAGGACATCATTGCACTTCAGAGATCTGTCCAGACAGTAAGAATTAAGAGGGAAAAAAAAAAAAAGAAAAAAAGACAACTTTGGCAAGTCCTCCAGGTAACTGGTCCCAAGAGGAGCTTCCCACTTCACCCCTCCCTGGAAACACGCAAAAGAAGAAAGGGCAATTGCCAGGGCCAAAGCACACCGTTTTTCCTGAAACTGCTCCCAAACCTTGTGGGTGGGCAGATTGAAAGAGGCAGAAGTCTGAGGTCACTGAACATGATTGCCAAAAGCAAACAAAGAGAGAGGGGAAAGGATACAGGAAGGAGCTTCCCTGCAGCTAGAATTGAAGACAAAAGGAGATTTACAGAGAAAATAATCTTTCCCTAACCCCACTCCCTCCAAACTGTGTAAGGATTCACCAGCAGACATGGCACAGACAGTTCTACAGGCCTTTGTAGTGGCCAAACTGCTGGTCAGATTTCAGAGCCCCGACTCTTTGGCATTAAATACAAAGAGGGTTAGGAAACTGGAAAGAGGAGGAAACTAGGAACACAGATGCCCGATGGCTCCAGATACACAGAGCTGGGCTTGCGCTGCTGATCCCCAGCCAATTTAGGAGGAGAGGGTTTGCTGAAAGTCCAGTGGAAGAGGGGAGGGTGGATGGGTCACTCCATCACATGTAACCTGGGCCAAATGGGAGGACTTATTCAGTAGCTTTGGCATCACCAGCATCTGCCTTGCCGTCCACTTCCTCATCAGAGCACTCTCCTGTACCCTTCCTGACCATTCGACGTGTCACAACAAACGGCAGGTCCCCGCGCCTAGGGAAGGACAGACAGTATGTCAGCAACACAAGGTTTCACTGAACTCAGACAGGGCAGGCTCTGGAAAGAAGTAGGGAAGTACCTGGCCACACTGCTTGCTGTGGGAAGCTGCTGCTGAGGGCAGTTACAGCAAGACTATGCTAGACTGGCTGCCAAGGTATTTCACAAAATGCTCCCTTACCTGAGTTTGCTCTTCAGAGAGCTGACTTCTCTATTCATTGCATCAGCTGTCTCAGTGGCATCCTCCAGCTCACGCTGGAGCTTCCTACGGCACGCATTGGCTCGCTGGGCCTCCTCTTCTGCTTCTTCAAGCTGGCGTTTCAGCTGCTTCAAGCGCATGTTTGCCTTGTCCGCCTGAGCATGGAAGGGAGTGAAGAAGAGGTCGACATTGCCCCAGAAATACAGCACAGTAGTTAGCATAGAAAAAAGCAGAGTTTCTGAAGCCCCCTCTTCCCTTTTTGAAGGGAGATGTCTAGAGCTTAACAGCTCCAGGCTTTTCCTTAAAAGCATTACATTTTCACCTGTGTCATCTTATGATTATTACAGTGAAGGAAAAGAAGAGATATCCATAGGAAGGCAATGCTAGAGCCCTCTTACATGGAAATGATGCCTTGATCCATAGAAAGAAAATCCTCCCACCAGAAAGCTCACCAATGCTCCAGGTAACGATACACACCTGATCTTTGAACTGCTCAGCATTACGCCTCTCATCATCCACCTGCAGCAAGATGTCCTTCAGCTTCTTCTCAGCGCGGCGCACCTGCTTGCTAGCAGCCTGGCGCTCCCTACACAGAAATACAATGAAGCTCAGACAAGAATTTATCTCCCATTGTCCCCAACAAGATGATATGACTTGGGCAAGTTAGAAACAAGGAAGAGAGCAAAAGTCCTCCTAACTCAGAAAAAAAGGGGATGGGAGGCACTGTTTCCCAGAAATGACCAAAAGGCACTGATATCACACAGATATGACCCATCTTGAAGCTACAGAGTGGCACCAAGTGTATCACAGCTGCAGTTTTAGGAACGGTTATGTCTGGAAGAAGCTAGAAGTTGCTGCAGTAGAAAACAAGAAAGGTTTGCCAAGATCTTACTTCTGTACTACCCAGTACACATAGCATGAAGCCCTCACTTGGACAAATCAGAATTTGTTCAGAAGAGCTTAAAATGCCAGAGTGGGTGGAGGCTTGTAAAACAGAAGGAGCTTCTCCTAGGACATACTTTGTCTCCATGTCCAACTGCTCTTCCAGCTGTGCTATCTTTGCTTCCAAGGCCGTGATGGTAGCCTTGTACTTGGACTTTACTGCACTCTCCATCTCCTGCAGTTTCAGCTTCAGCTCCTTGTTCTGGCGCTCCATCTGCTGGCGAGCGTTCTCATTCTTCTGTGCGTTGCTGCGCTCAGCATTCAGGTCGGCATTCATCTGATCAATCTGCAGAGAGAAGTACTCAGCATATTGAGTGCTCCAGGCTGAAAGGCCTATTTATTCCTCAGAGGCATGCTGACACGAAAAGGGGAAGGACCCTCAGGGTGAGCTGAATACCTGGAATAACTCTGATGCAGAGAGAGCTGGATATAGGCAGGGCACTTCTCAAAGTATCTTAGTTTACCCAGATTTTCAAAGTAATTCCTTGAATAACAGGTTTATCAACTGCCTCTTAGGGCTAAATTTGCCAATCATGTACAATGCTCTCTGGGGTGAAGGCCACGGTTTGGCACTTTACTCAGTAATTATCAGTCTTCATGAATTACAAAAATCCTGAGGCAAGTGGATCCAATATGTGTGCTTTACTGATTTATTGCTTATTTGCTGTCTACTTCCACTACAAAGAAGCAGCCTAAAAATACTGACTTTCAAAGATGAAAGGGCAAGAACTCAGTCCACTTCCAAGCCAGGGACAGTCAACCAAGTAGAGACTATGCTCTCAGCCATCAGAGTGAACAAGCCATTTGGAAAAGCACCAGCCTAGCTCCTTGGCTTTGGAGAGCTAAAAAAACAACAAGCCTGCCTCTCAAAGTCAGGCAGATAAAATATGGCAGAAAACAGGCAGATTAAGACCATGGTTTCTATAGCAGCCTAACAAATTCCATATGGTTAGTCCATTTGAAGAAGCATAGAACCAGCAGAAACATAATTTTCCAAACATATTGTGGCACTGTTCACCATGCCAAGTTGGAGCAGCATGCTAAAGATCATCTTTCTCATAATCCCTTAAAACAGGAAAAAAAACCCCTCTCAGTCCCTTTTTTATAAATTTCAGAGACTGTTCCACGTACCCAATGATTTAAATGATCAAAACTAGTGAGTTAACATGAGTCCACGTGACTGCCCACCCTATTTTCCTCTAGTGTGGTATTCAGGTGTTTCATCTTGCTCACATCTATGGACTTTTGAGGGACTGTACTGTACACAAAGCAGCAGCTGGCATTACTCAGAGCACAGTTCAACAATTTACAGACTAGAGAGCCCCTACAGGTACATGCAGCCTGAATAAGTACCTGAAGATTTGCCTTCTTGAGCCGATCATTGATTATCTCTGTGTTGCCCTGTTCTTCTTCTAACTCCTCCTCCAGCTGAGCTATCCGGGCCTCCAGGCGTCTCTTTTCCTCCATGGCCAATGCCCTATAGGACACAGAAGTATTAAAGTAACGTTGGTACCATTAATGCTTTGGGGAAAGCTCAATACTTCTAATTTTACAAAATAAGCTCAGTTTTTCAAGAGCAGAGAGGATACAGCACATGCTGCAGTTTACTAAGAACAACAGCCTGCAAAGTATTTTCTCAAACCAGCTCCTCCACCCTTAAACAGGGAACATTGCTCACCCTTTACCACTGTTGTTGGCAATCTCATCAGCCAGCTCATCTCTTTCTTGCTGGGCCTGGCGCTTGGCACGTTCAGCGGCTGCAAGTTCCTGGAATGAAAATGAGACAGTCAGTGATCCAGTGAGAAGCTACCAATTAATGCAGCATAGAAAAAAGTAGTTACTGGTAATGGGTGGTATGGTCTCTAGCTAGATACAGACTTAATTGTAAGTCATGGTCTGTTCCCCTCTCACCCCAGTTTCCTTTGTTTTACACAGTCCTGTCACAGCTGTCAAGAAAGGGCTAAATTCTGCATTTCGAGTGGACTTTGTATTTGAGCAGAGCAAAAAGTACAAAGGAAAGGAAATAACCACTCCAGCTTACACTGCAACACTTGGTTCTTGGCCAAAGAAAATGAACAAGCCCTTGACTTGCAAGCATATTCCATTACCTCCTGCAACTGGATCATCTCTGCCTCCATGCTCTTCAACTTCTTCTCATTTTCTTTGGCCTGTGCCAAGATCTCTTCTCTGGAAGTACGTGTGTCTTCCAGTTCCCGCATGTAATCCTTCATTTGTGCCTGAAAAGGGAGAACAAAAAAGGATTAATTTCAGAGCATCCAAACTGGGTTTTGTTTATCTTACAGGAAGTATGGAGAGGGAAAATGCAACAGGGATTCATTAATCTTCAGCTATCAAAAAGGTTGCTGTAGAAAGAAAAGGAACCATCCTTTTCCCATTTCACAAGTAACAAAGATAAAGAGTAATGGAAGCAAACAGGAACACTTAAATTGCAGGCAAAAAGAAAATCTTGTCAGGGAGAAGGGAAGGTCCAGGAAGCTTTCCAGTGAAGTAGTGGAATGGACAACCTAGGGAGAATCTGGAGTTTTACTTAAGATCAGACAAAATATCGGTAGGAATTACAAAAGGCATAACAGACCTGTCTTGGGGCAGGAGAAGGCCTAAGTGATATTTAAGTCCCTCTAGCTTTACAGCTCCATAATCCTTTCCAAAACCACCAACCCGAGGCAAGCACTAGAGTTCCCTACAGCTTATCTCCCAGGGAGTTATAGGCAGATGGGGTTAGAAAGGTATTTGAAATGCCAAGAAATCTTTCACAGTGAAATGCTTCAAGGTTCTCCTGCTCCTGTGACACTGATACATGGTTCTCATGAGGTGAAATCTTGTATCCCATTTTGCTGGATAAATGCTCTACACTGACAGCTAAAACAGTTGCAGCATCTCACCTGCAGTTTGCGGAGCTGCTTGATGGCTTCGTCACGATTCTTGTTAGCAGTATCTATATGGCTTTCCAAATCCTTCAGGTCCATCTCTAGCTTCTTCTTGGCAGCCACAGCCATAGAGCGCTGTTTTCGTTCATCTTCCAATTCCACTTCCATCTCCCGCACCTGTATGGAGAAATACAGACATCCGCATTTCAGCTCTTTGGTTTCCCAACAGCCAGTTTTCACATCCTTCTTTCAAACTATACATAAATGCAAGCATGTGACTTGTTTTCATTCTTCCTGGTGGGGGACAGGGCTAACATTCCTCACTAATAAGGCTACACAGGTTCCTTTGATTGTTCAAACAGTCTTTGTCTATCATGCACACAAGGGGGGGAAGTCTCTCACAGCTTTGCAGCGCTGCCTGGAGAGTTACCATTAACAAGAATCTGTGGATTGGCACTACCTGTCTAACCATCTTTGGACACAAGTGCCTTTGTGCCAGAACACTTTCAGGATTTACAGAGCAGTTCTTACTTGTCTAATCAGCTGTTTCTTCTTCTCTTCATTCTGTTCATCACGTCCCTGGAGGTCCCGGTCAAACTGTGCCTTCATGGCCTGTTGGTTCACTTCTAGCCGCAGTTTGGCATCCTCTGTGGCCTGCAGTTCATCCTCCAATTCTTCTAGCTGTGTCTTCATCTCCTCCACCTGCTGCTCCAGGGCTCGCTTAGCCTTCTCCAGCTCATGGACCTACAGCACAATACCACACATGAAGTTTCCTCAAAGACTGCAGACAATTTCACCTAACCTAAGAACAAAAACATCTAAGAACAGCCACTCACGTAAGATGGAGTACAAGAACACTGCATCTGTCCCCTGTATTAGGGCAGAGATACCCTTCAAGGGCAGCTGCTCACATACCTGAAAGCTGCCACTATGAATCACAATTACCTATTAGTTCTGATCATCTGTGTGTGGTGGTGAAGAGAAAGAGAAAAGCATTTGTTAGCCCAGTCCTGGCCTACTGCAGACTTACCAGAGCTGGACACCTCTGGTTCTGACAGAATTCAAGAAAATACATTTAGCCTCTGAATTTTTTCATTTCCTTCCTGCTTATCCTAAAATTCTTTGTCTTGAAATATTGGGTTTACTGTCTTCCATTGCCTGGCTAATGCCTGTATTTTACATATCAAGCTCACATCATACCTTCATCTCTGTCACAATGACACCAGTTAATTTTCAGTTTGCCCATACTTTGTTTAGGTCATTTCCAGGCTTTTCCAACCCATCTTTCCTGTTTACTAATGTAATACAAACATAACATTCACAAACTCACAATGTGTCCAGTATCCTCTACTACATTTCTGTGTTCACAGTAGCATAAGCTTTTTGCAGTATTAAAAAACCAGTATCACCTGAGTGACATTTCTTGCCTAGGTATTTTAACTTCATGCTTACACTTTTCCCAACATCATCCTTGGAACTCATCAGGTCTTCCATCTCTGCACGGAACTGCTTGTTGATTCGTTCCAGCTCAGCTTTCTGCTCTATGGCTTCTTCCAGGGCTCTGGCCAGGGAGAGGGCCTTAGTCTCCTTCTCACGGGCTTCTGCCTCAGCACGGTCCCGTTCTTCTGCATACTTGGCAGAGATGTTCTTCTCCTCGGCCAAAAGCTACAAGAGCACAGCAAGAGTATTCTGAGAAATTACTGTCTTCTTAATAGTGTTCTGCCATTGATAGAAGGAACCAAGAAAATGCAGCTTCAAAAAATGAAGCATGACATCCCACCTTTAATAACCACTGATGTCAAATGAACAAATGTCTAATTCCCTAGACCTCCAGCCTATTACTTCTAACTTTCTCTCAAAGATGGTCTGCAAACAATGCTTTGAACTTGATCATGGTTTTGATATAAATGTTCTTTTTGGGAAAAAGAGCATCACTAAACTTCTTATGCATGGAACAGAATTAATTTATTTCTCTGAAAGCTTATTTCTCCACTCTATATGCTATACCTTAGAAATAAATATACCTTCTCCAAGCAGCATTGCTTGGTATTCTTAAAGCAGACCTATTAACAAGGCCAGGTAGGACGGGGCTTTGAGCAACCTGGTCTAGTGGAAGGTGTCCCTGCCCATGGCAGGAGGGTTGGAACTTTAAGGTCCCTTCCAACCCAAACCATTCTGTGATTCTATAATAAAATGCCCCTACTGAATGCCCAGAGACTGAAGTCACACCTGATCAAACTTCTTCTGTTTCTTCTCTAGGTTGGAAACAATCTGCCGCTGATGATCCAGGTCCACAGTGAGGTCATCCAGCTCTTGCTGCAGGCGGGTCTTTGTTTTTTCCAGTTTGTCATACGCAGCTGTCTTCTCTTCAAAACGCTGGTTCAAGCCCTCCAAGTCCTTCTGCAGCTTCTTCCTGGCTTCCTCTGCTGACTCAAGGCAGCCCAGACCATCATCCATCTTCTTCTTTGCATCTGTTGCCTTAAGGAGGGAAAAGATTGCATGTGAAGCCAAGCCACAGATAATTCTATACATAGTTTACCAGCACCAGAAGTTGAGGAAATAAGTCTGCTCATTTCTGAAGATATACTGCCCCCTCAATTAATAATATATGACTGAATTCCCAAAGGAATTCCTGGATAGAAATCTACAAGCAATTCATATGATTATCATCAGATACCTCCTCATTTTGTCTCTCACCAAATCAGCAGGATCACCCTTTCCCAGAAACGTTCTGTTATTAGAAGTCAGTTCTGCATTTAGATTTTATTCTCCTCAAAACAGACCTGCACTTATGCTTCCTATCAAAAGTAACTGGTTTATAGGATGCAGACTCTGTACCTGTTGCTGAAGAATAGAGATCTGTTTCTCCAGGTTTCTCTTTGTCTCCTCTTCTTCTTCCAGTTGCTCTTTGAAACTGTTCTTCTCATCCTCCATTTGCTTCAGCTTAGTGCTGAGGCTTAGTTTTAGGCGAGTCTCCTCCTGCAGCAGCTCCTATAAAGCAAACACCTCAGTGGAATTCAGCACTGTTCCTTGGCTTTAAAGGCTCACAATCCTCACCCACTCTCTCCAGAATGAGTACTTTAGAAGTTGAGTTTAAGTATGCAACTTATTTCACAGATAAGACAAGCAAAGACAGAATCTAAATAATTGTCTTCCAGTGAGTCAGTATAGAACAAAATATTCAGAAGGAACCTATTCTCTCATACACTCTAATGACTAAAGTATGCTACTTCACTACACAAGCCATCCACAGTCTTTTCTGGAGTTCTCCGAGTAGCACACATTAAAACCTTTCCCAACAACAACATGACTGTACTCTGCTATGTGACTTTCTCATATTCAGGTATCGAAGAAACAGACAACAGGCTAAAAGGACTTACTATGGTTAAAAACAACATTGGTCTTAACAGAATTGTAAAACACTGGTTATTTACCAACAAAATTTATTGACTTATGCTGCCAGTGCTTGAGCTGAAGGATCTGTAGAGATTAGTAAGATCAGTGTTCAAATAGTGCATAGGGTTTATTTTATTGTTCACTATCTTTTTAAAAAACTAATAAGTAGACAGAACATCATGGACTGTTCAAGGTTACTTAGTATCTGAGGTTTGGCATGCTCTTCCTTTCCCTTCCAACCTTTTGCTTGGTACTCCATATTTTATCGAAAGAGTCATATTCTATCAACTGTAAATGGTTGTTTTATCCCAAAGTATAAGACTAAGCATGATTTTTTCCTAAAAAAATACCAAATTATTTGAATCTATCACTTTCCCAACATCCACTGGGAAATAAAATTTTTTGTTTAACTTTACAAACTCACCAGATATCAGACACAAAAACTCTGTCAAATACTGACTATGAAGACCTAGCAAGGACCTAGCATTCCAGTGCAGTTCTAGGATTAAAGAGCTCTCAAGCAGAAAGGTGACGGAGGAAGATTCTAAATGTAACACAGGGCAAGTTACGTATGTTCCACATACTGAGGAAGCAGAAGGAAGATAAACAGCTTGTTTCTGCAGAAGTGCTCTCAATACCATGCAATATAACCCCTTAGCAAAAAACAGACAGACTCAATCCTTTGAAGTGTTGTATATCCAGTATTTAATGATGTCCAGAGTGATTTCTCACTTTAAGAATTTGTAACTGACACTGGCTGCACCACACACAGATGCCTTGGCTTCCAAAGCTCTCACCTGTGTATCCTGAAGCTGTGATTCCAGAGCAGAGAAGTCCTTTGCTAATTTGATTGATTTGCTGTCAGACTGGTTCAAAAGACCTGTGACATTGTCCAGCTCAACCTGAAGGAGAGATCAAAGTACCAGTTACTAAATGCATCAGCAAAAACAAAGCCAGGAACAGGTGAGCAACCCAAAAGTGAAAACTGAGGCACCTCTCAACAGTAAGGCATGTGTGTAGTCTCTCAGGGGAATATATGCATAATTTCCAAAGTCCAGGGGATGAAATATGAGAAGTCAAAAAGAGATTTTTACCTGGGATCACCTCTGTTGCAACAGTCTTCTGATTTTGGTTGTTTGGGTTTTTTTAAGGCATATATGAGATTTTAGACAGCTGGCAAGAATTTTTAAAACTTCTATTAAACTAACTCTCTTCAATTTTATACTATCTGCTTCAGGACTACATCCAGAGTCTCAAAATTACATTTTCACACTCCAAAAGATAGTGCACATACTGGCAGTGCTCAACTTTTAATGACAACCCTCCATAAAGGAGAAGGCAGAAGACAATGCTCTGTTGTCTCCTTGAAGAAAGGAGGAGAAAAGCCAAAATTTCAACATCACCCTTAAGTTACCCCTCATCGCCATCAACCAGACTAAAAAGCTTCAAGATACTGTCTTCCAAATTAGTTACACAATCATCAGCCTGTCAGTGCCACTCTAGGTCCACAAGCAGCTGCATGTTTACACAACGGTACTGTACAAACTGCTGCATGCTGAAGGGGAGCAGACACGCTAATACTTTAAGGCTTACAAAATTCACATGGCAACTTCACTTTCTCAGGGCTCCTCATGATAACTGACATCAGTCCAAATGTCCTGCCCTGACAAAGAGTTAAGGAGTTTGCATACTCATTGGGAAGCAAACTAGAGATTTGCTTTTTGTAGGAACTTTATCCTCAGGAGGAAGAAGATTTTTGAACTAATTATGTGGAGGTACCATCCTATAACCTTTTCTCTTTAGCCCTGGGCTGCATCAGAAGCTAAAGAAAACCCATGCCACTCACCTGCAATTTGTTAACCCTCTCAGCCAGTTCTGTCTTTACTCTTTCGCCTTCTGTAAATTTCACCTGCAGTTCTTGGAGCTGAGCATCTACCTTTTTCCGCTTGTGCTCTGCATCCCCTTTGCCCTGCAGAAGAACCTTCACCTCATTGGACAGTTCAGCCCTCTCACTTTCCAGAGCTTGTTTTGCTTTTTCAAGATTTGCTTTCACCTGAAGAGGGGAAAAAAAAACACAGCAAAACCCCTTAGACTTTAGATATAGCAGGATCCTTCCACTGAGTACATTTTTTTTCCAACAAGCAAGCTAATGTTGCATGTTTAGCAGTTAAGTGGTAGACTGTTTACTCAGAAAAAAAAACAAAATTTGAACAGCCTGTTACTGATAAGCAGGAGACAACTGAACAGAGAAGAAAACAATACAGGAGATAGTTGCATTCATTCTTTTTTTCACATCAGGCACATTAGACTGCATAGCCAAGACATTCTTTCCACTTCTAGCACTTGTTAACTTGTACAATCTTTAATTTGGAAATCTGATGGTGCAAGACTATTTAAAACAACTTCATACATGCTTCCTAATGAAAACTGATCTACCAAGGGAAGAAGAGCACATGTATCAGAAGCCTTGTATTATGAACACTTCATGTTTTTCTGCAGCTTTAAGACAGTCATAAAGAAGCCACCATTTCAGGGAGATTGACTGCTTTGACCTTGTGTTTTCTGTTCCACATACCCGTTTGGTTTGTTCTAACTGCTCTGCCAGCTCTTCAATAGCTTGTGAATGTTTTTGCCTCATCTCTTGGATTTGAGCCTCATGAGTCTTTGCTTCATCTTCAAGGGTCTTCTTCAAAACCGTTACTTCTTGTTCTCTCTTTGACCTGCAAAATTCACAAATTCCATTTAGATGCCAAGAAAAGAAATCAAACAGGTGTGTATATCCACCAACACAATCACTAATGCAGAAAAATGCCAAGGTCTGTTTAGCCCTACAAGCTATAAAGACACCTTTCCAAGTTAGAACTTAGCATTGCACCCTTCTTAGGTGCAAACTAGTAGCATTACTTTCAGGCTAAGTAGTAATCGTCCAAAAGTATGAATGTTTCAGGGGTATCACTAACACTATGGTTAGGGAGCAAATTAACTTTCCTACATCAGGTGAGGTAATGCAGTCTTGACTACTGCATGTATACTACCTGCTTCTGTAGTCACTGAAGCTGCTAACCAGCCTACCCTGATAAAGGCAAAGACTTGCCACAAGCAGTCTCTTACCAAAGCAACATATATTAAAGGAGTCAAAACTAAAACCAAGTAAGACAAGCTGGAGTTACCTGAGCTCTTGCTGAGCAGCTGTAGAATCTAGAGTATCTTCTAGCTCTGTTTTCAATGCTTCCAGCTCTTCTCCCAGATCCCGCTTCTGTTTTTCAGCTTTATTCCTGAATGATCTCTCTGACTCCAGGTCTTCCTGCAGCTCAGTGATCTGGGATTCGAGTTCCCTGATCTTTTTCAGGGCCATGTTCTTCTGAGCTGCCTCTTCTTCCACCCTGTGTTCAACATAGGGTTTTGGTCAGAGCCAGATTTAAACCACATGTAAATTGAAACCACCTGTCCTATCAAGAATAATCAAGAAAAAAGCTGGTATTGGTCAGCTCTACAATATTATATTTAAAGTTTGATCCATATATCATGTACAAATTCTAAGTTCTATGTCCTAGTACTTGAGAGAGGACGATTAAAGAAGAGGACAGCGAGAGACTGACAACAAAATAAAGCAGAAGAGAAAGCACCATTTTACATTGGAAATTGGACACTACTGAATAGATGAACATAGCAGCTACTAGACAACATGTTGCTACTACTTTTTAACCCCTTCTGAAATCACACTGCTCCAGTGAAAAATGTGCTGTGCACAGTACATTCATAGTCTAGCTCTGTACAGAGAATGGCAATGAGCAGCAGTCAAAGAACTCTGATGCCAAGGACATGGATCTTAACAATCTGCAGGCTGAAATACAACACATGGCCACAGATTCCATTTAGTCCCTATTCCAAAGTGACACAAGACAAGAATATTTCCCCTAGCCTGTGGTCTCCAAATCCCACAGGTCAGATTCTCACCTAGCTAAGGCTGCCTGCAGCTCCTCTTCCTTCTTGGCCAGCTGCATTTTGAGTTCTGCAATCTGAGCCTGCAGCTCAGCAATCTGGTCATGCAGATCACTGGAGTCCCCTTCAAGCTTTCGACGAGTCTTTTCCAATTCTTGTCTCTGCTTTTCTTCACGTCGCAGACGTTCTGATGGAGATTGGGACGCATTAAGTTACACGAAGGACACGTGCTCAAAGAACATTGTATGAGCAGAGAAAATAAAGCTAAATAATAGTTTCTTTCCTAATAATACAATTGTCCAAACTGGAGCTGGAGTGCATTATTCCGTCAGGACCTATACGTGCAACTGCCCCTGCATTTTGCCCTCAAAACATGACGACAATTTTCCTTTCATCTTACAGCCAAACCTCCTTCCCTCCTTTCACTGCAGTAAATTATGCCAGCACAATGCCAGTCTCTCCCAACACCCACACCGCCCAGGCATCAGCATCACTTAATGAGTGCTTAACACAAGGTCTGCTCTCCCTTTACTGAAACTAAATTGGCTGGCTCCTGCTGTGTTAACCTGGGCAGTCTCCAGATGAAGAACCTCTAGCTTGAACTCTGAAGAACTTGTGCAATCAGTATACCAGAAACAGCACTAACCCTGACAGACTGATGCTGCTGGAAGTAGAGAAGTGGAGACACTTCCACAGGAGGAAAAGAAAGAAAACCAGCCTCTCTTCTCCATTGGCCTGCTACTTTGGAGAGGATTTTATTTAGATCAAGGGCTCAGCTGACAGGGCACATAACCTTAAGGCACATAACCTTCAACCAGACACTGAACAGCTCTGTCAAATTGATCAATAGCATACACATTATAGACTAGTTTTTAACCCCTCAGAAACTGCAGCAGACTAGAAATGAAACTGAAGTTCAACAAATTTTTACAAGAAACTACCTAACGCTAAACAGGTAAGTCCTCTGCAGGATCTGCCTTTACAAAAAAACCCCACCAAAACCCCACAAACAAAACCAAACCCACCTTCAAGGTCTGTGATCATGGCCTCATGCTTATTCTTGAGTTTGGCTAAACTCTTAGATTTTTCCTCTTCCTCTGTCAGGTTTGTTGTAAATTCAGACATTCTGTCTTCCAACAGTTTTTTCTCCTGCAGAATTGAGAAGGCAGTGTGAAAGCAGTTACTGGAATTACAGGAGATGTTTCCAGAGCTGACTGTGCTTAAAGATGTCAATGTCATGAGTGCCTACTCCTGCTACAAGGAAACTTGGAATGAAAAGTATCCTTTCATGATTACAGGTAGTGTTCAATTAAATAGTTAAAGATCTGTATTTGATGGCCCTTCCAAAGGTGAAAGAGAAGTCTGTTTATGGAATATATTGCTATGCCAAACAGTATCAAGTCATCAGAAAATATTTGCTCATAGATTGTTATTTAGTTGAGGCTATTTAAGTATCATAAAATACTGACTTGTAAAGAATACAGGCAGGCAGCTAATTTCAAACATTCAGGTCAGACTTGTCAAAGACGAGACTGAATTAATTCATAAGTTTCCCCATAATATGGAAAAGGTCAGCCTTTGGTGAGTGGCTCCAGAAGAAACACCTGTGCGTATTTAGCTTGTATAAGAAGCTGCAGGAGTCTTACCTTAGCCAGTTTGAGATTCTGATCTTCCAGAACTATCACATCTTCTTCCAGTTTCTTCAATTTGGCCTCTGTAGTTACTTTTTCTAGTTGCAACTTCTGCCTTGCACTTTCCTCTTCTTCAAGCTGCTCTTCTAGTTCCTTCAAAACACCCACAGAAAAGCAAGGCATTTGTCAGTGCTGCTCACTAATAAATGTAACAGCACAGTAACAATACTAGAACTTGGAAGGTTTCTTTACCCTTCTTTCAAGACATTATTAGTACTTTCCAGAAGTGACATCTCTATCATGACTTAGTGCAACACACTACATTCTAACAGACAATTTTTCTAGCAGAATAAACAATGCTATTTTGCAAAGAAGAATGCTGCCATTCCTAAAACACCTGGTTTAAGCAAAGACTTGTCTAATTACTTAACAAGTGGCCATCATCTTCATCTTCAAGAATGAAACAGCTCATGCCAGATGACTGACTGAACCCCTCAGGCTCAGCACCAGAATCACTGTGATCGCTGTGTTCTATTGCTATTTCCACAGATCGATTTTTCTGTGCCTTTTTTTAATTGTTCTCTTTTTCCTGTTTCCCTCCAAGCTGAGACAAAAGAACCACTCTAACCCTTACTATCTTCTTTACTGACAAGAGGCAATGTTCTTAAGGCATTACCTGGATGTTCTGCTGCATTTTCTTCTTTTCAGCCTGCAGATGTTGACACCGTTCTTCCTCTTCCTCCACCCTTGCTTCCAGGTCATGACATATCTCCTCCAGTTCTTGTTTCTTGGCTGTCAGGCGGGCTCTTATCTCCTCAGCTTCAGCACAGAGTTCAGTTTCTGCTTGCAACTGTTCCTGCAGCTGCATCTTCTCTGCCATTAGCTACATTGGACACAAAGGCAGAAATAAGACAAGCTTCAATTTACAAAAGCACTTAACTTCACTTAACACGGACTGCTATGTGCTCCAGTGTTCCACAGTTACAGTCTTAAAACATTGCAGCAGTCTCCTGCTGCTAATCAAAACCTAAGTATCAAAACATAGCTTTTAAGTGTTTGTTCTCCTTCACAAACCACGCACTGCAGCCACATATTATGTTAGCCTTAACTGATTTCTCAAGATCATGTCCATTTGAAATAAGGCCTAGTTTTCCCCTGCAAAAGTAACACAAATAATTGTCAGCCCTACAGAAAAACAATGCTGCTGCCACCTTCTGTGTGGCAAGAAAGGTTCCATCAATGATGAGGCTGAATTCAACCAGCTCGCTATAATACTCAGCCAATCTGCTAACAGCTATATAGAAGGGCAATAGGCAGTCACCGTACAAAATGCTGGAGTAACTGAGGTGGGAGGAAGGGCAAAGGAAATTGAACAAGATGGCAGCCAAGTCACATTTTTCAAGAAGTTGGAATCCTGCAGCTTGTCCATTAGACCAATAAAGCAAAGGAGATGCTCCCAAGCAGTTGGCCAGGTCAGAGAAAATAACTTTTACACAGAAGATTTGCAAAATCACCTGGGCCTGGAAGGTCTCCATCTCACTCAGTCTATTTTCTGCAGCTAGCTGCTTCTCCTTGACCTTTATTAGTTCTTCTTCCTTGGCCATCATCTCCTCTTCCTGTCTGCTTACTTGCAGAAGGGGCTTCACCTGAAAGGAAAACCAAGGGAATGAGATGTGCATAAGGAACAAATAAAAACACAAAGAAATGCTCTGTACTTGATAACCATTGAATAAAATAACATTTTAGGTAAGTGTCATATCTGAAGGACTGACCAGTTCTTTTGTTGTGAACACTGGGAGGATCATAGAGGACTAGACATCACCTACTCAGCCAATAACACACTTTATGCCTGCACAACTTTTCCTCTAGAATGGGATGCATCAGAAAAGGGGTGGGTAAATTCCAGACCCTCGAGGGCTAAGTAGTAATAACAGAAGAATAAAAAAGTTGTGATACAGTAGGGAAATTCACAGGTAGGTCAAAATAAACAAAAAACAACACCTGTCTCTGTGCTCTCCCATCAAAAATCCTTAGAAGCAATTTCATAGTAAAAAGTTTAAACTCTGTTCTCAACTCTCATTTAGCTGCAGTCTCATGGCTAAAAGTAAGAAAACCCATACATTCACAAGGAAAACCATTTCTTCATGTGCTCATTTTTATAAAGGTAAAATACCTACAAGTCTAACATCAAGATCAGACCTCAGTGCTTTTCCCTTGCTTTTGCAACCGTGGAGAAAGAGATTACAAGCCATCCCCATATCAACAATTTTTGGCTAGTTAAATTGACTAGCCATGTTTTAAGACACTCTTTGGAGTGTTATACCACCAAAGCAAGTGATCCTCTTGCTCCTCTCAGGTGTAAAGCATTAAAAGATGACTTCTGCTTTCCTATAACGTTACTTGGATATAGTCTTGCACTTGGTTTATGCAGGCATACTATGTAGCTATAAAATATGCTATGATATCCTCTGCCTAAATGAATCAAGGTCAAGGTGTAGTTGTAAGCCAGCCCAATTGTAGAGGAAGTGGTTTTTGTGGTCTGGTTCAACCTGAGAAGTTGAAATTGCAACTGAACTGTCAAAATTGCAAAGGGAAAAAATATTACCTTGGTGAACAACCTCCACCACTGCCAGTTCCGCAGTTTCAAATAAGCAGCACAGTTCCTCTGAAGCACTTTCATGGCTGTCAATTGCTGTTGGCGCTTGGCAAAGGCTCTGCAAGGTAAGTGGAGGTCAGACAAAGGAACCCACAGCAGCACCCAATCCTCTCCAAGCCCTTTCTTAGATACCTCTAAATTTTTACTTTAGAAGGCTTCCTCCTAGAAAACCAGCAACATTGCTAGTAAACTTTCTCTATCTTTTTGAGTCTTCTCTGCTCAGGTAGGAGTGGTTATCCTTTCCTTTATTCAATTTTCTATTTAAGTTTTCCCCTAATGTCTTCTAATGAAAAGCCTCATCATTTTAACTTCAAAAAAAGGAGATATGAAACAGAGGTGTGTTTTCCTGACAATGTGACTGATGCTTTTTTTATTTTTAGAACTGTACCCAACACCTTGAGAGAAATCCTACACCTCTTGGATCAGTATTGTACTAAGACCTTTCCATTTCACATTTGCAGTTTGCAGCACTTCTGTCAAAATCTTTGCTGGGCGCATAGTATTCCTATAGAGAGGAACAGGCTTTACTGTTCTGGTAGTACATAGGATAGAAGCAAACAGAGTTTCTCACAGGTGCCAGAAGTCCATCATTACAGAGATCAGAAAAACCTAGAACACCATCAACACTATCTACAACAAAGAAATTGTGGCCTTCCTGACAAAAAATATTTTCTAGTCAGCTTTTTCTGAAGAGAAACTTTTACCTGAGTGGGAGAAATACATGTTTATAATGTCCTTTACAAAATATGGTCCTTACTTTCTAGCCAGGTAGCCTCTGCAGCATGCTTGGAAGCCAATAATGACATCTGTGATCTTCAGGTCTCTCTCTTCTTCAAGATGAGCAAGGACTCCAGCTCTGAAAAACACTTTACTCTGTCCAATTCGGTAAAGGTTGGAATCCAGCTCCAATGCTTTGATCTAAAATGAGAGAGAAGAATTCATCTGCAAAGACCACTTCATGTGAAAAATCACAAAACATATTTGTGTGTCATGCCTTTAAGATACTCCTTCCCTACAATGAGCCACTCAGACCAAAGTTGCTAGTTCCCAATAAAGTCCTGTCCCAATTAGAAAAGTTGGAGCTCAGCCAAGCAGCATAAAACAGAGGTAAACAGAGACAGAAAATATGACAGAAAGCATTGCTTAATACACCACCACATCAAGTACCCAGAACTACAAGGATACTGTGAGGAACATATGCCTAGTCCCAATAGCCCCCTTCCTTTCCTAAAGGAATCACATCTGTTGATCCCTCCTATTTATTTTTTCCCAGGCCTAACTTTTGTCAGAAAAAGGCACTCCAACCAACTTTCCTGTCTTTTAAAGGATTGGCTGCCAACACTTATAGTAGTTAAGAGGAATAAAGTAGAAAGACAGAAAAAAAGGGAATCCTTCACAGCTGCCTTCACAGCTGAATTTGGTTCAGTCTCCCCTAGCCTTCAAGCTACAGAGCCACATATTTCCCTTTGAAGCAAGCAATTCTGCAGAAATTAACTGGAGCCTTCACTTGCATTTTTCATCAGCAAGCCATTACAAAAAGTTTGTTGAAGCTCATACTTTAAGCATGTGCTGAAGGTAACATAAGCATTTTGTTTATATGAATACTGCTGGCATCTCAAAGTGGTAACAGAAAGATCTTCTGCCTAGGATTATCAAACTTCATGCTAGTCAAAAGCCTCCATCTCCGAAGCCAAGACAAAGCTTTTTGCACCCTCCTTCTCTCAGATAAAACACTGACTTTGGTATTTTTTTCTGTGAGTATAAGATATATTTAACATGCACAATTCCAATTTCCAAACCACACCCATAAAGTTTTTTCTATTCATGTAGAGTTTATGGGATGTCTTACCATCAGCACACAAGCCTGCTTTCCATCCATAAATCCTTTGGGAATTGCATTTGGAGTTAAGATTTCATATCTGAAAAGGAGAAAGCATTAGACTAGTTACACAAGTATATTTGAAAACAACAAACGAACAAAAAAATCACTAATACGCTCCTATGCCATGATGATTTTGACAGTTTATGGTCTTGTTAGAAGAAAAAAAATTGCATTTCTAGACAGATTATGAAGCAGCAGTCTTAGATGGGGTCCTCTATGCCTCACCTTAACTACATGCTTACTAGAGAATTCAAAGATGCTTTTGGGAGGCTTTGTGCTAGAGAACACCGAGGGACAGATGCGCTGCCTTTGAAAACAGTGACAATCTAGTTGCAATAAAATACTTCCTTTTTTGTGCTTACGTCTTAACTTTGCCAGGATAAAGACTGCTTCAGATTCTTTTCTAGGCCTTACCTTTGCCTGAATTCCTGGAATACAACTCTGTTGGGGAATCCCTGACGACAAATACGGATTCCTTCCAGCACTCCATTACAGCGAAGCTGGTCGAGGACCAAGTGGGGATCTAGTTTTCCAGCCTAGTGAGGAAAAGTATATTTCATAAATACCACAAAGGTTTTATAAGAGGGGCTTACCCCTTTGCCACCTCTTTTTCGTAAAGCAGCCAGTTCTCTCTTTTCCAGTTAGAAACAACAAGAACTGCAAGGACCAGTCTCCAAAATTTTGGTTAAGTACACAGTTATTTAGGATGACCTTAAAAAGATATCCTGAGAAAACAGGATGTCTATATGATCTCTTCCAAAACCTGACAAAAGGTAGCAACCAAGCCTCATGCCCCAGGAAGCCCAGGTAAGACTGCATGGGCTGCACTGTTAGAACTGTCATTACCTTTTTCTCATGGTTGGGGATAATGCAACGGACAAAATTGGGGTTGGTGTTCCTCAAAGTAGCCATCAGTTTAGCCAGCTGTTCTTTATAGAGTTGTCCCACTGTTCGGAACATACCCTTCCTGGTTTTAAAGGCCCCTGGCAATGCTGTATCTGACATACCAGCTACCTGATCCAGTCCAACAATACGGTCAACTAGAGAGAGCACAAGAAAGAGTGTTAAAATTCTGCCACAAATAAAGGAAGCACTGGAACATACAAAGAACATCTGGGTAGAACAGGATAAATGAGAGGAGCTGCAGGATCCTTTTTGCGTCATCTTTACATAGATGTTGATTCCTGTACAGAATTTGTGCAGGGATAGGAGCAGGAATGAAAGAAAAAAGCAACAGCTCACTACAGGAAGTTTGAGTGATGGAGTCAAACTTACACCCAAACATATTCTACTGATGCTCTGGAAGTGCAATCTAGAAGTGAGTTTCAGATGCTTCTGCTTGCTTAGGTTACCATGAAAAACAAAAACCCAAGAGTTCTAGCTGCTAGCCCAGCAGAATCAACTATTGGTTAACTCTGACCCAAAAGGGGCTACAGTTAGAGAAAAAGCCCAGCTTCACTCTTGTATTACAGGCAGAATTGCCATGACCAGTGATCAGAAAAGCTGTATCTACTTGTAAAATCAGCAAACATGGTAAAAGGCATGATGGAAACCAAACCTCAAGATACCAGTGAGTTATTTTTCAAGTATAAGTATTCTATGACAGAGATATGAACAATTCCACTAGGAGAAAGTCAAAACTTCCTGTCCCAACAGTTTCTCCATTATGCCACAGTGACAAGTGACATGCAAGCACTGAAGCTATCACCCTCATGGGTGCACTCCACAGATCCCTTTTTTCCAACAGAAGTCAGCGAGATCTGAGAGTAGCAGGGGCAAGAAAAAACTACAGCATTACTTTTTCCCACTGCTCTTCTACATGGAGATAAAAAATTCACCCACCCAACCAAAACCAACTGTATTGCTGTAAATTTCCACACCCTCAGTACATTTTTATTAAGGGCTTCAAGCTACTACTTCACTTTATCTTTAGTGGTTGTCTGATGACTACACTCAGGCTCCCAGTCTTCAGAAAATACATCAATTTGTGCTCAACTGGCTTCTGATTAAAAAAACTGCGAAGAGAAACATTTACCAAAGAAGAAACAATAAAGGATACTCTGATTTACAGCTAATATTTGTTTAGAACTGCTCACTTCTAGAGCAGCTGTTAGAACAGGGTCAAGGTTGTCTTATCAGAAAGAAAAGAAGGTTATGTTACTATATGACATCACAGGGAAATCCACAGAAGAGTGTCCCAGATTGCAGATGGAACAATCCTCTTACAAATCTTGAGCCCTGCAATCTACATCAAGATAGCAAAAAGGACAGTCATTTGCAACAGAAGATCCAGCTAAGAATAACAAATGAGAACTGATGACATGTTGTTCAATTGGCATTTCAAGTCCAAAAGGAGTCTCACACAACAAAGACCCCATAAGGCACAAGTTGCTGACAGCCATTTTTCATGCAGCACAAGTTCCTTTGCCAAACTAACTTTCTTTTAAATGATCAGTAGCTGAAGTCAAATCTCAATACCAGAATCAATGTTAAACTGGATTTCAGTTTAAACGCAGTCTCAGAAATCTTCCTTCCAAATCTTGAAAGAAATACAGCCTTGACAGCTCTATGTTCAAACAGTTGACAGGGATTTACTTTTAGCTGTTCCTATGCAAGTCTTGCAAGAGCAACCTTTAGCACCTGAATATGTCCGTATTTTTCTTGCATCCACTTGCAAGGTGAGTTTTGCTTTTGTTTTAAAGTCTGTGAGGAGCTACTAGCACAAAGCAGAGGAAATGAACGAGACAGACAAGCAGGTATGACAAAAGGATAAAGAGAAGTTAATAGAAGCATTTCTTGCATGGTTCTAGGATGCATTACACATGACAACAGCTGGGTTTCTCAGTCACCTGGTTCTAGATGAAGAATAGGAAAGTGTTGATAGAAATAGGCTCTCTGAACGTTCTGCATCTCTGCAACAGACAGAGACATCAAAGAAAACCCACCACAGAAAGTGACAGCAACAGTAAGACTCAAAAGCAAATAAACCCAGAGAAGATAAGAGTAAAATATTGAGCAACACTGCAGAAAGAACAGACTAGTTGCAGGACTGAAAACACAGATTCAACCTCAGGTCTTGTATTTGAGTATTGCAGCTGTGCAAACTGCTGGGACATAACGGTTCATTCATATTTTACCCTGGCATTCCTGGTTTCGAGAAAGAATTGCCATCTTTGTAGCACACTTAACATATGCTGATGCAAGTGAAATTTTCTCTAGAGTTACAGTGAACTTTTAATGAAATATCATGATCTAAGCAAAAGATGTTCCAGATAATCCTCATCTTGGTGGCTTAGTCTTCAGGGGAAAAAGCAACACAGCTCACAGACTTTTGATGATCAAATTCTTTCACATAAAACATGAGAAAACAAATTAGATTAATTACATACCATCTTTCCACAGCTCAGAGACAAACTTATCCGATGACTGGTGGAGAAGAGTTGCAATGTTATCATTCAGTGGATCCATGTTCTTCATCAGCCATTCATCTGCTTTATAATCCACCTGGAGAAGATAAGCACATCAAGAAACTTGGGGGGATTTTCTGCAGCACAAGATCCTGTAAAGTCTCTAAAAGTAGCACTGAGGTTTACACAATCAACAACAGGTTACCTAATCATTCTTGGATTTGCCATCTAAGCAAGCATACCTACAAATTTCAAACCCTAACAAACAGCTGCATGTGCTGTCAGTAAAGGGAATGGATCCGCAATACTAGTTTGCACCACCCAGAGTGTGACACGAAAAACAACTGCATCATCATTTTTGGTGATGAAGTCTTGATGCAAGTTTCTGAGAAGTATCTCCAATCTCACAAAGTTACTGAGAACGAATTTAACTTGGTGTCAGTTTTGACATGTCTTCAACCATACATGTATTACTTGCAGTCAGACTCCTTTAGGCCCTGTAAGGTCCACAGCAATAGAACAACTTCGTGAAATCTTCCACTGGATTCCCATAGGCAGACATTTTGATAAGTAGCCATTTCTAAGCAGCAGTGGTTATGCATTTGAAAATACAGCAGATATTCCAATGTTCACATTTTAGCTACTAATTCCTTACCTTGCCAGCATAATGTATGATACAGAAGTCAGCTTTGTCTTTCAGCTGTTTTGGCTTCTGAAATTTGGGGTGGGTGCCTTGCTCTTGTACAACTTTTTCCACAAAGCTTTTGTCTGTTGCTTTTGGGAACCAGCACTCTTCATCCAGCAGGGCCAGTATACCAGGAGGCCCCGCCTTAAGGAAGGAAAACATCAAAACATCATTAAATACATGACTACACCAAAAATTAACACCTTTAGATGGCTAAAAAAGAAAACCAAATAACCAGGACGCCAAGGCCTGATCCCCATCACATTCACCTGTTGTGTGGTATCAGTACAACTACTTCGATACTAATAGAAATCACTAATAATTCTTCAAAATTCTCATCTGAATTCTGAACATTTTTATGAGAAAGTCTCTCCCATGACATTTGTCTAGGTTGTTTTATGTGGAAAAAAAAAAATCTTTTTAATAGAAAGAACACTATCACACTGTTCTCCAAATATCCAGGTGTCTAAACACAGAAGATCATAGCAGAATATTTCACAAACTAGTCCTTACTATTGGAAAATCTACTATTAAATTTACAAATTTCCAAGTTTCATTAGAGTGGAATGAAAGCAACAGAGATTCACAGCTCATCACACAGTTAAATAAGGAAGTTCACACTACTTATAGCAAGCCTCACATACATCTAGCACCATGCAGATCTACACAAATGAAGACAGTTTGTGAGAGGAAAAAGTGGCTGACCAGGTCTGTTCTCATGCAGTATTTCCTACAGAACTGATACTAACAGATGTATTGGTGATATACTTTCAGACAAAGAGGAAATGATTCACTTCTGCTTCTAAGCATACCACAGTGTCAGTACAGGATTACAAAAACCTAGAAAGCTAGTTCCAGCCTACAGGTAGGGGTTATGTGCTCAATGACAAAATCAGTGCAGCCATCTCTTTCTTGCTGCTCTATGGTAGAACAAGCAGCTTACCGGCTTCTCTATGAGATCAATGCAGGGTTGCAGATCCAGGCCAAAGTCAATGAAATTCCACTCTATGCCCTCCCTCTGGTATTCCTCTTGCTCCAGAATGAACATGGTGTGGTTAAAGAGCTGCTGCAACTTTTCATTTGTGTAGTTAATACACAACTGCTCAAAGGAGTTCAGCTAATGAAGAAAGAGGTAGAAAGATGTTCAAACAGTTGCTTTTGAAGACACACCTACTATCCTCTTAGCACAAAAGATCACATCTATAGTCCAGGAATTTAAGCTAGTGTTCTGTATGGGCTGGACAGCCCTTCATGAATAGCTCCATTTGCTTATGGACTGCCTTTCATATCACGTGACACTGCATCAGTGCTGCAATCCGTAGGGAAGTTCATACACACTGCTCCTCAGACTTCGCAAAAGAATGCTTAGTTGTGAACAGCAGAATTACTGCAGCTACTTAACCCAGGAACAGAAAAGACTCCGGTTTTCTCACAAACTCAAAGCTGGCAAGTCATTTTCATAGGAAGATGAAGCAACAGAAGCCTGAAGACAAATTCCTAAAAGCATGTGGACTGAGAAGTCCCTATTTAAATCCTCATATATAAAATCAGAGCAAGAAAAAATGAGGGAAATTTCTTTAACATCTCCAAATTTCTTCAAGTTGTAAGGACAAGGTAAGTAACCCACAGTGCATTTTCATGTTAGATCACATTAAATATAATATAGCTGCTAAAGAGAATGGTCCTGTTCTTCCTCCATGTTTCAGTAACTCCTAACCATGTATTTCCATTCCTCTCCTTTACATGAGATCCAACAACCATGAAACCAAAGACAGACTGATCAGAGATGGGGAAGGAGAAGAAAAAAAAACAAACCAACACTTTTCTGTGTCTTCGTTCTCCATTTCATGGATAAATTGTTCCATTTCACTTTGCACCTGCACATGAACTAGACCCAACATAACACAGTTTGATAGGAGGTGCCTGGCTGAGATAATGGCAGGATACTTTGGCAGAGTCTTTTCTGATGGCAGCTTGTGGTTGCTTCAGACTAAGTATAATGCAAAGTCACATTCTAAAATCATTAATTCATAGACATAATGGTTTGGCCTAACAGTTCACTGCCACCTGTAGAGGGAGTTCCCACTTCCTCTCTTTTCCATCTCTCTCTCAACATTCCTTCAGCTCTTCCTTGTCTACATTTATCTTGCATCAGTTTTTATGCTCAGATTCCCCTTTGCAGACTGATTCAATTATAAAACACCCTAAGAAAATATTTTCCACAGGGTTAATGAGGTGAACATTACAAGCAGTTGCAGCCAGGAGCAGCAAAGGGGAAAAGGAGCAAGTCCACTCCTTGTCCACATCATGGAGCCACTATTAAATCCGTTTAGCTGTATGCGAAACCCCACTCTGATCCCAAATTTTCAAGCTTTTTACAAAAAGGAGCATACAAAGGCCAGAATTTACATTGGATCTGATTTGGTCTATCCTGTTTTTGTCTTTTCCAAAACTCATCAGCAGGAAGAAACCACATCTAACAATTTTTAATGACACTAATAGATTTCAGTGGGTCATCCCTTAAATGTTTTGGGACAGATTAATGGGACATAAAATTTTAAGTGCAATGATGATCCATAATTCTACATGACATTTTAAAACTCTTGTAGGTTAGCAAACTCTTAAGGTGTGAGCTATAAAGAATCAAGAATACCTGGAACTGTGCAATTAAAATAACTTTAACCCACATACCAAAAAAGTATGTAAGCACCAGAATATACAGCAATAAGATAAAACATTTGCAGAATACATAATATACTATGGCAATGAACCACTGAAGTTATTAACTAACTTATCTGACAGTTCACATCAGCAGAGATCTCAAATAACAGAAGTGGAATATACATCCTTTCCAAAACTATAGCATTCTTTTCCAGTTTTAAGCAGATTTCCTTCAGCAGTCTCTGCTTCATGGTAACTGCGCTGAGCACAAGGACCTGACATCTCCTTACCTCAAAAATCTCAAAGCCAGCAATGTCAAGGATTCCAATGAAGGATGCACCCTGTCGCTTGGTCTTATCCAATGCTTTGTTGATACGCATAACCAGCCACCGGAACATACGTTCATAAGTGGCTTTAGCTAGTGCTTCAATGGCAAAGTCAGCCTAAACAGGAAAAAAAGACAAAAATCAGAGGAGTTACATTACAATCCAAAGGAAGGCACAGGTTACACTGTTACGGCATCTAATGGCTCAAACTCACTGAACAAGGCTCATTGCAGAAGTTATTCCCCATGAAAAGTAGATGGCACAGCAGTACTCCATAAAAAAGATGAAAGAATTTGTCTTAAATTAGTGTGTCAAAGCCAAATCTCAGGATCCTGCCTGTTGTAGAAATCAAGGCCTGGTATTCAAGAAAGAAAAATGATGCCCAGTCACCTCCAAAGACTATGGTAACATAGCATGCTTCATAGGCCCAAAGAAAAGCATTTAAATTATTTTAGAATTTAAGATTTGTGAAGCCGAATCCCTCCCTCCCCTGCCATTACCCTACCTGTGATTGACACAAAAATACTATGTATAGTAAGAAATTAAATATCAGAATGGAAAGGTAGCACAGAAAGGTAGCTTGTGACTATTTCTACATTTTACTCCTCCTAATCCCTTCCATGTTATGGGGGCTTCTTTATTTACACTGAGAATAAGGATGTGTTCATAAAGAAGCCGTGCAGCGGATAAGCACAGGGGCCTTGCTCCATTCAGGAGGGCACTAGCTCCTAGGTCAGGTCTCATTTAATGAGGACAACCTGATTCAAGAATGTTACAAAATTTACAATCAGTTTCAAGGGTCAGCAGCAAATTCTTCCATCCTAGTAGCTGAACTATTCAAAAATTACAGCAGCTTGAAAATGTCATCCTTGCATACAGCACTAAAGGAATTTACTCCCTTGAGACAGCCAGTCACCAAAATTACGGGACTTGTGTTATCTTTTTTTTTATCCTTTCAGATAAGAAAGTGCTACAGGGCAGAGTGATTTCAATCTTTACACAGATCAAGTGAGCAAATACTAGGAGGAATACATATGCTGCATTATTCAATTGTGGTTGCCATACACTGCAGTCATAAAGATGGTTATTAAACACTACAGAAACCTCTGATACATGTCAGCTTTGTGGCAGCAAGATAAAAGACTGAAGTACTTGTTCATTTTTAGAGAATGCGCACCTGCTCTTTGGTCTGAGCTTTCTGGACATAATCTCGTCCAACTTTGATGCGAGGAGTCAGGATACCTCTAGTGAAATCCGTCACATTGATACCCAAAAGGTGAGACACTTTCTGAGCAGCTAAAGACAGTAAGAGGAAACAACAAAGAGATTAATGTTCTTTTTCTTACAGTACTATGCAAAAGTAAAACATTCCTGCAACTGCCTTCCTAAGAGAGTCATGAAACAGCTTACAGAAAATGTTAAATTAAGAACAGGTTGATGAGACAAAAAAATGGTATCTTCAAAACAAAAAAATCCCCCAAAAATCTCTTGCAACAGGGTTTCTCTGGAAGCCAAAGAGTAAATCTGAAGTGATACTCTCATACCACTAGGTCACAACATGGAGATTTTAGAAAGCTCATAGTCTGTACTCAATTTAAAGATACATCAAGTAACGGATTTGTAAATCAAGCTAATGGTTCTGTCTTCATTTACAGATTAGTCTTTGAGGCAACTATTTCAGATTCAAGATCCAAAACCCAAATGGCTTACTCTCCTCCCCAAAATGCCATTTAGAGCACATTTTCCATAATAATAATAATAGGCAAACATAAACACTTAAAGATAAATTAGCAATCTCTTATATTTCTGCAGTACATCTATAATGAAGGTCTCAGAGTTAAGTCTTTCAACAGATAGCCTTCTATCATGTGAAACATTGTACAAATGCATCAATGGGCAGTGCACTTAGAATATGTACACATACTTTATACCCTCCACAAAACCATCCACCTTACTCTTAGTTATAAGTCTACCTACAAAGTCAGCAAAGAACATTCCTTAAACTCTGATCATAGAGGTTTGTAGGAGCAATCATTTCTAGCTTGGTTAAAACACACACAAACACACTACATGTTCCAGTAGAGTAATCCTATTCATCTGGTCATCACGCATATTTTCTGCCTGGCCCTGTCACAAGAACACTGCCACATTCCTGCCCATGGTTGGCTGTAAACACATGCCTAGCAAAACAGCGTGCATTTGTATGAAGAAGCACGTCAGCTTCTTTGACAAATAATTCACCTTACGGAAAAAACAGGACTCCAACATTCCCCACATACTGTATTATTCCTGTAGGCCTTTTCCTGCATTTTAGATAGGGAGGTGAGTGGGGGATGGGAGGAGGGTTACCTGTATTGTCTGGCATAGAGGCTTGGTCTGTATTACGCTCCTTCTTGAAGACTATGTTTCCAAGTTGAAGGACACCCGAAATAACCTTCAGCAGACCTTTTAAAATAATAATAGCTTGGTGTTAGACATCACCAAAAGCACTGATATGACCGAGTTAGCTTTCCTGACATGATTAAGAGGCCCTTCTCAACATCCTGAAGATTCTTCTGGAATCTGGAAAAAAGCATCACAGATAATTCCTTTATATGACTCCCATTCAGGACCCAGGACTGTCTTTCTCTGTCCCTCCTATGCAAGACTATACAGCCTGGAAATGTACCCATTCCCAACACCACTATAAGTAAAGTGGGAGACAGGACTGAGGGTAATGCATCACACTATAACATCTGTGTGTTTTGATAAAACGTTTGTTCCCTGTTACAGGGCCAAAATTCCAGTATTTCCCCAATGACCACTGTTAGACAGAGGAAAGAGACAGTTTTTAAGAGTACAAACAAAATAAGAGAAGGAAGATTTTGTTCGTTTAGCCCTGTATCACTTTCAGCTCCCTGACCAAGGCCTGTAGTCCATACAGCATGCATTATAATATACGGGCAGCAGGATGTGGGCAAAAATACTGTACCATAACTGTTACTTATTACATGCTGAAGCACCCCACCTGTTGCTAACGATATATTCATACTCTTCAGATGATGCATGTCACACAAATATCACCAGATGCAGGGCAGGAAATAAATTTTTCAATGCCATAGCATCAATTCAGTTTTCACTGTGTATCAGTCAAAGCTCATTGCATCATAGCTTTCAGCGGTCTTAAGCAAAGTAAACTGCCAGTCACATGCAAAGGAGATCTTGTACCAAAGATTTTTTTGGTCTGCTAATTTCTACCTGTTACAGAAACGTTTGTTTTAAAACAATATCCTTTTATAGCAGAGCAAACAAAGGCTCCATACATGCTATATCAAGACCAACAGAAACATGTATATTCCTAGTTGTTCCATGTATGTTATGAAATTCAGTGGTTTGACAGCTGAGTCTGGAGTCCTGGCACTTGGGCAGACAGCTTATTTTGATGTTGTCTCATATATGAAGATAGTGTTTAGACTATACATCCTAACTAAGCAAGCTACTCCATGCATTATTCTTCTAAGACTGTAAGGCACATTAATGCACTTTGAACAGCAAGTGCTAAACAGTAAAGCTATCTTTGTTGCAGTGGCTGGAACCAACAGCTCATCTGTGTGACAGCAAAGACATGCCCTACAGCATACGTTAAAAACCCAACTCAAAAACATTAGTATAGCAGGACAGCCTAATAGTAAATTAGGGTGCCAAATCTTTTGTTCAGTTTAGGCAAATTTCTCTTCACCTCCATGCAGCAGTTTCAGTTGATTCAGGATATCGAGAAGTGTATTAAACTGTGGATAACGACAGCATGGATTCATAGCAGACTGGACTGTGAAAAGCAATAGTTAAGGCACAGGCACATATTCCCTACACCCACAAGAGCTGCAGACTCCAGCAGAGGAGGTGATGACATCAAACCACCACAGATGCTTGCTTTAGGAACGAGGAAAAACAGTCCTAGTTTTAGAAGACCTTATACATTTAGAAACTGAGATTTTGCAGAACACTGGTTCCCAACCAGTGAGGCAGATCCCGAATGAGACAGCACAGAGCTCTGGTGAATACGTATCACTGCACTTTGTGCTGGCTGCATGCAATTCTAGCTCCACTGTTATGGTACTGTGCTCCCAGAATCAGACAATATTAATTTCTGATCAGCAGTTCAGTGTTAAGCTAGAAAGAAAGGCACTATGACCAGGCCATTCTCAAAGCACTAATCCAGCAGTGGTTGGATTAGATACTTTAAAGCCACTGCTTAGGTACAGGGCTGTGCATTGCCCAAGAGAATGAGGGGATTCTTGTATCTTGGATGTGTTATTCATAAACTGGATATATAGCCCTCAGATTGGGAACAAAACCAGCAAGCAGAAGCATGTTTTCATTCACTGCTTGACTTCTAACACTAACTGTATAAACTGAAACTGTGCTAGTAGCTCCTGAGGTGTGTCACTCCAAAGCCACTGAGTTTATTACTTGTATACTGTTCACTTGGGGGAGCTGGGGGAGAGGGGAAAATGGACACCAGACAAAACAAAATCAATGAAAAAAACCCCCCACAACAAGCAAACTAAAGAACCACCCCAGAACAAAAAAGCTCCAGAGAGATATGATCTGTTTCCTCTTTCATTTCCTTGAATTTCAGGCCCTTCAGAGGATTCATACCCATCTGCTCCTCATCTGGGATGCCCATGATCTTCATCGCTTCCATGGTCTCCTGAAACATATCTTTGTCTTGCTGACCCGGGATCGTAACATGTCCATTGGAAAGGAAGCGATACTTATTGTAAGGCTCCAGCAGCAGGTCAGCTTAGGAAGGAATTGAGAAAGAAGTTACTATGGCTTTTCCGTTGGTTTTTTTGTTTTGTTTTGCTTTCTTAAACAGACAACAAGCTATCACTGAGATCAAATTTCTGACTTGCATATGCTAGCAGGTGCTGGATGAATCTGGAATTAAGCCCAGTTTTACTGCAGGCTGAACATTTAATGTATTCTAGATAAAATTGGGGAGGTTTTCTGCTTTATTTCTTTCTATTCCCTCCTCTGGACTACTCCACTAAAGCAATGTCAATCATTATTATGCCTTAAGTCTATAAGAAGCAGGGATTAACTTGAAAGTAAATTTGCCTTTCATTTCAGACACCTCATTTGTTTCAAGTCAGGTGAAAGTTAATATATAGCTCTTCAAACAGCAGCAGCTACGAGAAAAGTCCCCTTCTCTTGTCCTTCCTCCAGATCAATTTGCAGCTCTCGCACAGTATGTGCTCTGATTACTAGGCTAAGGTATCACAGATAGTTGTGCTAGGATCCTAGACTTCTAGAGCTGCTTAGGTGCTAGCAGCTTTGCTCCATTCAGTTAAATGCTGAGAACATCACAACAGGGCCATTCTTGCACTAGAAGAGTTTACATCATGCAAGACAAGACTAAACATGGAACAGTGATTTAGATAAGGAAGGGTGTAGAGTCATTGCTGGCAAGGAGACAAATTCAGAAGGACACCAGAGAAGCATGTTTTCAGGAACTAAGTAGTACAGGGAGAGGGCAGAGGGTTCTATAAGTGTATGGAAGAAATGGAGGAGAAGCAGCCACATCTAAAAGGCTGAGCCAAGAAACTATGAAGGAACAGGCCCTAGCCTGTTTTGGACCTTCTGTCATTGTGAGGAGGAAAACTCATAACTACAACACAATCATACTTACTCTTCAAATGCTCCCCTGCCCCAGACAGCAGGTAGTAAAAGATGTGGAAGGTTCTCTCCTCTTTGGCTTGACGAATTGCACGTGATTTCTCCAGTAGATCTTCAGAGAGTCAAGGTATATGGGACGACATACAAATCACTTCCTATTCTATAGCAGGAGAAAACACTCATACTACCTGATGGTCTCTTTGTGTCAATTATCAGGGATATTGATTTAGCAATCATTATCAGCCAACAACCCACTGAGCTTCTGGTCTCAGTTCTGCCAGCTTCTGAATGATGATGATGATGAGAGACTTAACTGATAAAAAGCAGACTTAACTGGAAAAAATCCAGCCAGCCATCTCTATTCACCTTGGACATAACTGAGAATTACTTATGAAATTCCAAAGCTATTCATCTTATTACAGTTTATGCTTCCACTTCAGCCTCCTAAGATTAAAACTCATTCATTCAGAAAAGACACCATAAAAGTCTCAAAATATTATATGAAAAAACATGAGACTCCATCAGTAATCTTGCTAGCATAAATTTAACTGCTTCCTGCCACTTTCTCAACCTGACAAAGGGAAAGTCAGTTGTGAAGAGATTGCTAGGTACCATTAGTGCCACCTCTATAGCCTTAAAGTCTCCTTTTACATTGTTACAGAAAGGATACAGGTCTCGATATTAGCTCCAACAATGTAGCCATTGACATCAAAGTTGATTCTGATGAACTTGCCCTAAGACAAATGTAATAACATTAAAATTAGTATTCATTCCATCTGGTAACAGCAGTAAACAGTAAAGGTAAACCTTCTCTTTTTAATTCAAGAAAGGAAATTCCGAACAGGTCAGGCAGGTTTTAGGCAAATAAGGTCAAGGTCAGTCAATAAGCTGATCGTAACAGCGATTTAACAAGACACCAATCACTTTCAGACACTTCTGATATTCAGCCAGCCTAAAATTCAAATTCAGTAGGTTTCAGCCTAGATTTCCAACAACCAGGGTCCCTTATAGTTTTATGTGCTATATGATCTAAGCAGTTCCACCTCCCTCAATGTTAGCTTCAACCATTTTCATTTAGTTCCAGCTTTCCCACCTGCCTCTCACATGCTGTCCATTGCTCTGAAGAGCAAGCAAAATAAGGACCAGTATTTGTTCTCCAGGACAAAATTGACTGTCATAAACTTACAATAAAAATCAGCATAGATAATCCTGGCACAGGGTCAGGGTCCTTCATTCCAGAGACTTATCAGGCCTATTTTGGATAATTCACTGAACAAAATTCACTTCCTAGATTAATTTGAAGGAAGTCACTCAGACAACTCTCTTATACCTGATAGCAATTCACCCAAAAGCAGACCAAGCCTTCTCTCTGGGAAGTGTAGAATACTAGCACCCATGCCAAATAATAATACTCACAAATCTTGAGGAGTTGTCATTCTTTACTGTCTTGGCATTTCCAAAGGCCTCCAGGATGGGATTAGCCTGGAGCAACTGTCTCTCCAGTTCTCCCTGGAGAGAAATCAGAAATCAATAAAGTGGTAGGAGTTCACTGCACTAACCTTGGGTCAAACCAGCGCTGAAGTTTCAATTCACACTAGCTTGGCATCTGTTGTAGAGAAGCCATGTTAAACCTTAGGAGATTATCCCTTAAGCCTTCAAAGGAGACTCATTAGTTATCGGGGTAAAACAGAAACATTCCACAAATATGCCTTATTCCCTTCAACATTAGCACATCCCAGTGCTACCCTTCTGTTAACAAGAAGTCCTTCAAAGCCACTTGGCCATAACATCCCACAGACTTCCCAGGATCGAAGCAAAACACCATACCATCCAAGATCAGGCCCTCATCCCAGAAGTGTCTTGCCATCTGGGCTGGAAGAATTAGGAAAATTCTGTCTTGCTACTGCAAGACAGCCCTGAATTCTGCTAGTGGTAAGTTAAGAAGTTAGTCTGAAAGGGTCTAATGTTTTAAAACAAACAAAAACGACCCAAAAAACTTGCACTAAGAGTCTACATCTTTCAAAACACAAACAAGCAAGCAAAAACTTCCTTTGTAAGAGAGCACATACACAAAAAAAAAGAGAATTAGTGGTATCCCACAAACTGCATGATTGCTTGTGTTCCACTGCCATATTTGCACACTCCTCCCCTCAAGGAACATAAAATGCTGGAGCTGTAGAAAAAGAAAAATTCGAAACCTTTATCCCTGCCAAGTACTAGACAATTGGAGCATATACACCTTTCCCCGCAGGCTCTAGATAGATCCCTGGCTGCTTTTAAAAATTAATTGTCCTCTGTGTTAAAACCATAGAGTTCTATGTATTTCAAGATTACCTAAAAAGCTTCTAGAGACAGAAAATGACAGTTTAGATTAACATTTCTCTTTTTAGAAGTTATAGTAAGTACTCAAGACTTCCTGTGCGTAACGGTTGGAAATGAAGTTTGATTCACAACAACTGGAATTTACGGGCAAATTATTTAAGGATATTTCTAAAGGAAAATTGTCCCTATTCATTCCCAAAGTGCATTATAGAACAGATTAGTCCTTACAACTGTACAAAGAACTACAAGTCTTTCTTACTTGCACAATCACCTCACTTCACGCTTGCAAAGTGCAAGGCCAAACAAGACCCTCAGTCCCTGTAGAACTGCACATATACAGAAGTGGCAGCTGCTGCAAATGCTTTCATTCACTGTCAAGTATATATAACAAGGGGGTTAGCCCTGGGAAGGGAACTTGAGCTGGGACATCTGCTCTCTCACAACAGAGCCAGCACATGGCTTTGTAAGGAGAAAACCTTGAAACTGGGTTTAGTCCTTGAAACTGTGTGGCAGTCGTATTTCCCCTCCCTCCTATTCTGGGCATGTGTACTGAAGTTGGAACACACTTCCCTCACCCCATTCCTCCTCCCCATCCTGCAGTAAAGTCCTAGGCCTTTGTTTGGCTGCAATCTGTTACAATGCCAAGATAGAGATGCCAGCAACATAGCATTTCAACCCAACTATAGAACAAGGAAAGAGATTTTAAAAAGCCCATTTTTTCCTCTACACAGAAGTCAGGCTTTGACATCAAATCTATTTTAATTATTTAGCTAAAAATAAAACTAAGATCATGTTTAGCTACACAAAGAGCAAATTTATAGAAATCCATACTATAGACCCTTCTATTTAGTACCTCAGGAAGAAAGCATCATTAGTGTCAAGTAGGTGTTGGTAAACTGTAGTTCAGAGATGATTATGTCCCTTCAATCACCAAGGTAGCAATACACATAGAGGACATCAGCTCAGGTTCACAGCAATATAAAGCTGTGGGGAAATGAAAACACTGAAGAGCTGGTAAAGTCAGTTAGCTCTCATGACGTGCCTCAGCACCACGATACAGATCAAATTTCTAGCATGCCATGGCAATGGCACAGAGGATTAAGTGGCTGAGATTACTGCAGTGTATCGATTCCTCACTGTACGCTGTCTTTGTTTAAAAATAAGGTTTTGGGTGGAGTTTGTTGCAGTTTTTTTAGCTTAAATGTTGATGGTCACCTTTCATTGAAGGAAAAGACTTTAATATTATTATACAATGCATAATCCTGCAAAGCAAGAATAGTACAACACAGAGCTGTCCATCACAAGCTTTCTAGAAATTTTAAGATTCCTATCATGAAGATGCTGCCAATTTTCTAACACTCGTAATTGCCATTCCTTTACCTGAAACAATTTTGTTTAATACATGGCATGCATTTGAAGCATGTACAATACTCCCCCTGAAAACAGAAGCCACTAAAACTGTTAGCCTGTGGTTGGGCAGTGCACATTCTTCAGTACACTCTCCTACTGCTCCGAAATCACACCACCAATTCAAAGCAACTAAAATCCTTAACATCTATCTTATATGAGATGCAAAAAATTCAGAGTACGCTTTTTGGAATTATATCTATGCAAGGTAGATGGTTTTGCCAGTCATTTACTCTTCAGGAAGTATGGTGAAAGGCATCTAGAAATCACAGCTAGCTTTAACAGAATGCATTTAGAAAACCTAAGAGATGGGGGACAGTGTTTGTGGTTTTGGTTTGGTTTAGTGGGGGCTTTTGTTATTTTGTTTTTTACACTTTAGGGATTTGCTTTTGTATTATTTTCTGCAGTCATGGGAGATTATCAAATAACTGAATCCCAACAATCTGGGGAAGGGAGAAGGATCATCAGTAACCTAACCTTCATTACAAATATTTAAACATTAGCAACTATTACCCATGAATTTCTGATTAGCTGCAAACATTCTCATCTCGAAAAAAATATTATGTGAATTAAGTAGTCAGTAGAGAAGCAGAGACTAAACATGGGAAAACATCAATTTCCATAAAATGAAAAAAAGTATTTATATAATGAGATTCAGTAGACCCAAAAAGTAGCCTTAATGTGCTTAGTAGTCACACCATGCAACAAGAAGCTATTTAGCTGAATATACTGAAGCACTGGGATTCGTGGAAGGTGCCACTACCTCGAAAACCAGGGAGCTAGAATTGGAGAATATGCTTTGTAAATCTGATTTTGCTCCAATACTTTGAAAAATGGGGATTTACAGCCAAAACTTCTAATAGGTGACAGCCAAGAAACCTTCCTCGTAGATAAAGCACCACTGCTTTCTATATTAAGTTCTGTGCCTAATCTTGCAGCATAAAGGTTCCAGGCTATCATATTCAGCTTGAAAAAAAAAAAACCTGCCATAACCAGTATACCCAAGATCCTCAAAAAGTTTCATGTATTCATCTTTACAAATCCTTATAATCTGGTTCCAAGATGAAGGTTTATAAAGAATTGTGGACAGAGCACTCATTACTAATTAACATTCAAAGACTCCAGTTCTAAACCTTCTCTGGTAAGCCCAATGCTACTGTTTAGTTACAAAACTGGAGCAAAATATGAGCTGCAGAACTTCTGGGAAGAATCAAAACTTGGGGGGGGGGTGGCAGGGTGGTAGTAAATACCAAACTTGGGCAAATCACCAACCAGTCCAATTTAGGACTGTTTTACACTCCCAAGCAGACAGTCTGTCCTCTTCAGTGGTTGAAATTTTGCTTATGGATAAGCAGTGGAAGAATACTTACTCAACCCCATGATTCTATTTTCCACATGTTAAAAGAAAAGAAAAAAGAAAAAAGAAAAAAAAAAGAAAAAAAAAGGAGAATGTTTCTAAATACAGCTATTGACAGACCATGGAAAAAGCCTTCATATGTCAAACTCTGGCACATAGAATACTCTTTTTTGACTGGATTCCAGAAGTTACTTATTACTATGTGTGCACACACACATAGCATGCCTGCATGCCTAGATGCCTTCTTATTCATATCCTCTACTCACATAAGACATACCTACACATTAAGCTACTATGGGAAAACTCTTCTGTACAGATACAGCCAACACTTGGCATCTGGCTTTCATTTCACAGCTCACCATTTCCAACGTGTTCAGCTCTGGCTAACAAGCTCACAGTCCTGGAACACCCTGTCCACAGGGCAGCCTTTCCCCCAACCTTTCTTTGCAACCTGCAGCCACATCTCATTGCAGAGAATAGAAAGCTAAACACCTAACTATATTTATCTTACTAGGAACACCACACACACAAGACACTTTTGGTTCTAGGGAAGTCCTATTGCCCTGGAGGAATACTTCTCAAATGGTATATCTGGGAAGATCTTGCAAGAAAAACCTTAAATACAAACCAGTATTGAGTACAGAACACAAGTATTGTTGATATTACTTTAGTCTCCCATTGAACATCCTCACAAAAGGATTACTGTGCACCACACACAAAAAAAAATAAATTGTGAATTGTCTATGGATTTGTTTAGCTGCAGAAAGTGATATTGGTGTGGAGTGAAAAGCTGCTCAAAAAAATCACACAATGGGACAGAAAATGCATTCCTGGTGCAGAACGTGCAGTAAACGTGCAGCTCACCTACGAGGATACAACTGACGAATTCGGCAATAGTCCATCGGGGGAGAGGGAGGGGGAAAAAAATATAAGTCAGACATCTTTAAAGTCCTCCCACCATCACCACCACCCTCCTTTCATGTGCTGTTAACGCTTGGCTGTTTTCCACCCTTGTAATGTCTTCCTACAATTTCAAAGTTTTCAGCTGATGTCCACTAGCCTGTCACTGTATTCTCCAGTTTTGAGACAGTATATATAATAGCCAGACCTAATCTATAAAGGTACAGGAGAAAGGAGAAAATTCCTCCACAGAAGGACCAGTTTTAAACTGCCTAGACTGGCTATACACAATGCATCTGTGTAACAAGTTCAGTAAGAGTAATGCTTCATTTATAGTGTCTTTTGCCTATGTACTTGCCCACAAATCCAAGAGGTTGTGGATGAGTTTACCCCACAGTAGCTCCACTGAATTCAAAGGAATTATGACTTAGAACAATGTTGCCTGGCTTGCAATTTTTGACAAAATTTTATTGCTTCATAGTTTACTGTTGTCCTCAGTCTCCTAACATACGTTAGGATCTAGGCTTTTATTGAGCAGTATGGCTTTTACCAACATCAGCCAATATGTATTTATTATCCAAATTCAGCACAACAATAAAGCATCATTAAACCTCGGTCTTACCTGGTCTTTTTTAGACTTGTGTGAGGAAGCAACATGAGCCAGATACTGAATGACCTTCTTGGTGTTCTCTGTTTTACCAGCTCCCGATTCACCTCTGTAAAGAAAATCTGCAATTCATTCCCAAACTAGACATGCATATTTCTAACCCCAAAAGGGCTACAGTTCCTTTAACTGCATCCTGGCCACTGCAGCACTTCCCTCAAAGCCAAGAAAAAATAAGTTGCACTGGCAAGCAGTAGCAGTGTGGTTGGACTGCAGGCTAGCCCTCAGCCAGTTTGCTGCTGGGTGCAGGTTCCACATGCATGCACGGAGAAGGGAAGGCAATAAAGAACTATGCTTTCTAGTCACTTGGGTACAAAGATTGCCAAGTGGCTGAGGAATAATTCAGAAGCTGCTGTAGAGGTAGGGGTGAAAGGTAACGAAGTGAATCTTTCAAGAGGAAGCTTCCCAACTGCAAGAAGAAACATACCAATTCCTTAAGCAGAACTGAGGGCCAACCAATTTTGCTGTGTCTGGAAGAGAAGCTACTGTATCATGAGTACTCTTACTGTATCAGCCTCAACAGTATGAATGCACTTAAACATAACAGCTGCATCAAATCTGAAGACTCCTCCAAGCCTTTTGCATTGACAAAGCTGTATTTCTTTGAGTTTGAGCACAGGGACTGTTTCAAAACAGTCTTCCTTCTTCCTCTCCACTTATGAAAAGTATTCTGCAGAAAGGATTATTTAGCTTCATCAGGGGCCCAACTTAAATGTCTCTATGCAAACACACATAACATGGGGGATAAACAAAAGGAGCTAGAGATGTGTACACACCTGCAGGGCTACGATCTTATTGGCATCATGGAGATGGGGTGGAATGGCTCCTATGACTGGAGTGTTGGAATGGAAGGATACAGGCTCTTTGGGAACAACAGGGAAGGTGAGGAGGGGGTGTTGCCCTCTATGTCCGTGACCAGCTGGAGTGCATGGAGCTCCGCCTGGGAATGGATGACAAGCCAACCAGAGCTTATGGGCCAGGACTAAAGGGAAGGACAGGACAGAAGACATTATAGTGAGGGTCTGCTACAGGCCACCCAACTAGGACGAGCAAGTGGATGAGGCCCTCTACAGACAGATAGGAGCAGCCTCATGTTCACAAGCCCTAGACCTCATGGGGGACTTCAACCATCCTGATATCTGTTGGAGGGACAACACAGCAGGGCATGAGCAATCCAGGAGGTTCCTGGAATGCACTGATGATAACTTCCTTCTCCAAGTAACAGAGGAACCAATAAGAAGAGGTGCCATGCTAGACCTTGTTCTCACCAACAAGGATGGGTTGGTGGGTAATGTAGAGCTCAAGGGCAGCCTTGGCTGCAGTGACCATGAAACGGTGTTCAAGATCCTTAGGGCAGCAAAAAGGAAACACAGCAAGCTTGCTACCCTGGACTTCATGAGAGCAGACTTAGGCCTCTTCAGGGATCTTCTTGGCAGAGTAGTGTGGGGCAAAGCCCTGGAGGGAAGAGGGGCCCAAGGAACTTGGTTAATATTCAAGGATCACCTCCTCCAAGCTCATTAGCAATGCATCCCAACAAAGAGAAAGTCACGTAAGAATGACAGGAGGCCTGCATGGATGAACAAGGAGCTCCTACACAAGCTCAAACACAAAAAGGAAGCCCTGTGAGAAACAGAGAAATTGTCCAAGCAGCCAGGGATCAGGTTAGGAAGGCTAAAGTTCTGACAGAATTAAATCTGGTCAGGGACATCAAGGGCAATAAGAAAGTCTTCTACAGGTATGTCTGTGATGAAAGACTAGGGAAAAAGTGGGCCCACTCCAGAAGGAAATGGGGGACCTGGTTACCTGCAGCATGGAGAAGGCTGAGGTACTCAACAAATTTTTTGCCCAAGTCTTCACTGGCATGTGGTCCAGCCACACTGCCCAAGACACAGAAAGGAAAGGCAGGGACTGGGAGAATGAAGAACCACCCACTGTAGGAGAAGCTCAGATTTGAGACCATCCAAGGAACTTGAAGGTGCACAAGTCCATGGGTCCTGATGAGACGCATCTGCTGGTCCCAAGGAAACCGAGGGATTAAGTGGCTAAACCACTATCCGTCATATCTGAGAAGTCATGGTAGTCAGTCCCACTGACTGGAAAAGGGGAAACATAATGCCCATTTTTAAAAAGGGAAAAAGGAAGACCCATGGAACTACAGGCCAGTCAGTCTCACTTCTGCACCTGGCAAGATCATGGAGCAGATCCTCCTGGAAACTATGAAGGGTGCATGGAAATTAAGGAGGTGATTAGTGACAACCAACATGGTTTCCTAAGGACAAATCATGCCTCACAAATTTGGTGGCCTTCTACAATGGGGTTACAGTGTTGGTGGATAAGGGAATAGCAACTGATGTCATCAACCTGGACTTGTACAAAGCATGTCCCACATAACATCCCTGTCTCTAAGTTGGAGACACATGGGTTTGACAGATGGACCACTCAGCAGGTAAGGAACTGGCTGGATGGTCACACTCAAAGAGTTGCGGTCAGCTTGATATCCAAGTGGAAACCAGTGACACATGGCACTCCTCAGGGATCAATATCGAGACTGGCACTGTTTAACATCTTTGTTGACGACATGGACAGTGGGATTGAGTGCACTCTCAGCAAGTCTGTCGACAACACAAAGCTGTGTGGTGTGGTTGACACGCTGTAGGGAAAGGATGTGCCACCCAGATGGACCTGGACATGCTTGAGAGGTGGGTCTGTGCAAACCTCATGAAGTTCAATAAGGTCAAGTGCAAGGTCCTGCACATGGGTTGAGGCAATCCCAAGCACAAATACAGGCCGGGCAAAGAGTGGATTGAGAGTGGCCCTGTGGACAAGGACTTTGGGGTAGCAGTGCATGGAAACTGAATGAGCCATCAACATGCGCTCACAGTCCAGAAAGCCAATCCTATCCTGGGCTGCATCAAGAGAATTGTGGCCTGCAGGCCAAGGGAGGTGTCTGCCCCTCTACTCCGCTCTCATGAGACCCCAGGTGGAGTACTGTGTTCAGCTCTGGGGCCCCCAACATAAGGACATGGACCTGCTTGAGTGGGTCCAGAGAAGGCCACAAAGATGAGGGGGCTGAGGCACCTCCCTTATGAGAAAAGGTTGAGAGAGTTGGGGTTGTTCAGCCTGGAGAAGAGAAGGCTCCAGGGAGACCTTATAGTGGCCTTTCAGTACTTAAAGGGGGCTACAGGAAAGATGGGGAGGGACACTTGCTCAGGGAGTGTAGTGATAGGATGAGAGGTAATGATTTTAAACTGAAAGAGGTAGATTTAGATTAGATATTATGAAGAAATTCTTTACTGTGAGGGTGGTGAGACACTGGAACAAGTTGCCCACAGAGGTTGTAGATGCGTTCTTAAAAGCATTCAAGGCCAGGCTGGATGGGGCTTTGAGCAACTTGGTCTAGTGGAAGGTGTCCCTGTCCATAGCAGGAGGGGCAGAACTAGATGATCTTTAAGGTCCCTTCCAACCCAAACCATTCTGTGATTCTATGATTAAATATATATTGGAGGAATTGTAGTGTGATCTTCCTTGACTCTTCATTATTTACTGAGTCTACTCCCAGCACTTACAATTAAGACAGTCCTCCAATCAAGAATTTAAACACACAGACTTTGACAACCAGATAAGCTGACAGCTGTAAATACTCACGTGCAAAGGATGGACTGATCCTCTCGATCTAGAATAAAATTTTAAAAAAGTAGTCAGACTAAGACTCTAAATTTCTGTGACATAATGAAATCAACACCAAAGACAAAACCAGGAACTAGTAAACTCTGACAAGCATCTTCCGGAATATGGTCAGGAAAACCTTCCCCAGCAACAGACTCCAACCTCCCACCATATACCAAAGTATAACAGCACCATGGCAATTTAGTTTTCTTCATCCAGAAAAAATATTGTTTACATTATAATTTTTTCTACAAACAATACAGAAGTCTCCCACTGAACATATCTATCACAGAGCTACAGTTTGATGTACATCTACTTGTTCTTCAGCCCTCTCCCCCCTATTATACTGGGATCATACTGACTTACAAAAGTTACCAGCAGAGCAATGGAAATGGAAGGGGGACGAGAGCCAAATACATCAAAGAGAGACTTCCATCCCCAAAACAAACACTGGAAGCTCAGTGAGAAATTGTTACTTGTTTTGTACAGAATAGACTTGAAAACTACAACACTGAGCAGCAGCCTAAGTCCTACACAGCTAATTTGTTGTAGCACCATCCCTTATTGTATTAATACAGCAGCTGGTAACAGTAGAAGCCTTTTTCATGCCGACATACCAGCAGACACACTAATTCCTGGATTCAGTTCACAGCTGTGGATAATAGTATCCTTCCAGGTACAGAACTTTCTTCACCCAGCCTATCCACCACTATCTTCTTCCACATCTTTAACCTCCTTTCAACTTTCACCTATGATTTCATTTCCTCATACACAGCCCTGACTAGTCCTTCCACCATGCCTTCATCTCACTATTCCTCCTCCACTTCTGTATGAGCACATTCCTCTGATTCTGCCTTGGTTTCACCTTTCATCCACTTCTCCACGCTGTGCCTGCCCCCCAGCCTGCATCCCATTCCTCCCCCATGCCACCAGGAACCAGCTGGGAGCACTGGGCAGACTGGAGAGTGCCTGTGCCTACACCACAACAGCCTTTGTAGCTTGTAGCAATCACTGGGGCAGTGAGACCTGTTCAGGCCCAGAACAGACTTGGGCACAGGTCATTCACAGACAGTCCTCAAGAGCTATTGTGGCACTTACAGAACAGACTGTGTCACCAAACTCAAAATCTCCATTAGTTTTTATGTTACCTATTTGGATGTGTTTTCTAGGGTTCATTTTAGCTGTTTGGGGTTTTTTTTTTTGATTAAGATCAAGACGAGAGGACTATCAGATCATCCAGTCCAAGAACTCCAGTAACACACCATTTAGATTTCATACAGTTATTGTAATTCTTTCCTTTTTCCATGCTGAGCCCCAACTTTGTGTTGCACTAAAGTCTGATCTCTAAAGTGAGATACAGCAAGCCACAAACATCCATGAGAGTATACAATTCACTGGATTGCTCTAATAATTTATTTCAGCAATTAGTAACCTTCATCACTACATTTATGAATGTGACTCTCTCCATATTTTAGCTACTGGTTCTTTCTGTTCTTTTCTCCAGCAGTACCCGAGTGCACTCAGTATTCTCCCCACCAGAGGGTACTTAGACAATATAATTGAGTCATCATTCAAGTTGTTTTGTGTACAATAAATGGACTGATCTGTAGTTAGGGAAGGCTTTATAGTCAGATAGAGTTCAAGTACCTGAAACCACTATCTATACCCTTAAACACTGTTGCTGCAAGTGAATTTAGCATTGCAGTCCTAACATCATGAATGCCATATTCATCAAGAAAAACTATAAACTCAGTTTATAAACAGAGAAGTATATCTAGCCTTTGGACATGTTTTCATGGAATAAGTGAAGCAGGTAGACCTACCAAATGTGAGATTCTACCTTTTCTTAAATTATTCTCAAACCAATAATGGAAACATTAGGTTCACGTGCACAGATAGGCAACTCCTGCTCTTAAACTTTTTTTATGGGAAACTAATTGTATGCAGATAAGCACAAAAAAATAGAGGAAAATAATCTGCTTTATCCCTGTTAATACTGTCGCCAGAAAGAGCTGATCAGCCCTAGGACTGGAAGAAAGCAACCTTGGAAAAAAGCAAACTGAAGGATATCACTCAAATGCTTTTGGCCCAGAAAATTCTTAAGCACTCAAAAACAGATACTGCAGATTTACGAGCATTGCATATTCATTTTTTAAAAATTCTGAGTTTTATTGATTGCCTTTAAGATATGCACCCCTTTTGCTGAGGGACAGGTTAAGAGCAGATGTTAGACAGCTCTGAAGGTCCCACCCATTCAAGGTTCCCAGTGGGTCAAGGGCTCAGCAGGCACAGCCAGCCCTTTTCATGACTGGGCATTTTGAGGGTGGATCAGGGGAATCACTAATGACTCATTTACAGACTGCCTAAGGAAATGTATTCTTCCGTAGCTGGATGCAATTGGGTGCAATTCTCTATCACAAAGCAGCTATGTACCTCCAAATAACATCTGACTTTGGAAAGCATGACTATAAACCAGCAGCCCACTTGTCCTAGAAAAGGTTATGCTCACATTCAGGTATCACATAGGCTCATAAGAGGCCAATTTGAGAGAAAGAAGAAAATAAAAAAGATAACCCTAAGGAAGGTGCTTCCTTATTCCTGGTAGCCAGTTCTGGTCTTGGACTTATGCACTGGGGCTCCGCAAACTGGAGCCTCAACTGGAGCTTAAACATGGAGCCCCAAGCACCTGAATAGCAATGCCTTCCCATTCCCTCTCCTCCAGAAGATCCTTATCCCAGAAAAAAAACATTGGTAAGAGACCGATAAACCAGCTGCTCCATAGAAAAAGAGACAATCAACATCAGATAATACTAAGAAGCTCTTTGGCACTGAACAATTCTTGATTGTGACAAGTTTTGTCACACTTAGTTAAGAAGCAATATTTGAGCCTCATTCCAATGAGGCAAGGTAGCAACAACACCCTGGAGTGACCCAAGGAGGTCCCAAAGGGATTTTTCCACACCTAAGACAGAGCAAGGTATTGAAAGGTGCTCAGGCAGGAAAAGTCACAGGCAGTGTTCAAAATCCTCTCGGGTACTACATTTTCCTCCCCCAACATACTTTCCTGGTGGCCTGCTGCAGCTGCGTTAGTCACCTCTGCTTTAAGCCAGCAGGAACATACCTGCAAGCGCAGGCAAGTCACGGGCAGCTCACAGACAGGGCCATAAAAGGCAACATTCCTGTTTGCAATCCGGGGGAAATTCTTTCCCAGGACTTCACAGCAGCAGCCATTGGGATAGTTGGAATTCTTCTAATTGTGTACAGACAGACAACTCAAATAATGTGTTGAGCAACAGGAAACTGAAGCCGACCAAAAGGCCAAAGAGCTAACACATACAAAAGCATAACTCTCAGATACACTTCTAAATAAGAATTGCTTTAAATGCCAATATTCATTCTCCTTACAATACTGACCTGTGCCATCAAGAATCAGAATTCAGTTGCCCAGACAATAGGCCACCTCCACTGATTTTTTTTTTTTTTTTTTATAAAAGAATCATTCAACATGGGCGTACTTCACAACTTCAGTCAGCACTTGCCTTTACTCCATTGTCAGTTGTGCAAGCAACCTACTCAGCAAAAGAGAACATGCTGGGTACCGTAAACTCAGTTGCTTATAATAACACAACCAAGGAACGCCTGATTAAAAGAAATCTGCAGCTGCTTTTCAATCCTAAACAGAGTCACTTACTAAAAACAATCCAGAATAACAACTCATTAGTTAATGATAGCAACAGTTCTGTATTTCAGACCAGATGGCAAATGAAAGCTTTTTGTCTAGGCTCATCTTTAGCTCTTATCACCACAGTATTCAAGTGATCATAAGAAGCAGCAGCCTCAAGCATCCAGAAATTCAGGAAGTAAATCATCCTTCAAATTTAAGCTATGCAGCAGTATACTATAAGATTAGTAGATTACTTTTACTATCTAGAAAACATAATATCTAACTTCTTAACTTTCTTCAGTCCAAAAATAAGACTGCATTTTAGACTGCTTCCAGGACCTGGGACATACATTAAAAACTTAATTAAACCAGAATTTCTTTTCACAAGAGAGACATCTTGTACATAAAATGTCCTCAGCCAAATATTCTACTGCAAAACAACCAATCTGAATAAATATTGAACTGCTGTGGTCACATATATTGGCCTAATTGGCAAATTAATAGAGCTCCAAACTCCTGAATTTTGTTTTTAGGTGTTTTGGGATGGAAAAAGAAAAAAGCTGGAGGGCTAGAAGAGAATATGCAATTTAAGCACCACATCTCAGTTACAGAACATCCTAGGAGGCCTTTATCACCGACTTCCTCTGCATGAGTGACTCCAGTTTCAAGCCTGTTCATCTCCATAAAAGGAGAAGTAATATAGCATTCACACAATGGTGACATCATCTCTCCAGCTAAGAGGAAGTGTAGCTGAAAGGCAAAGGCTTGGCTTGCAGTCCCCTGCCTATAGCTGACTCATTAAGGCCAAAAGCTTAACCATAGCTAGATGGTACCACCCACCTCCTAACCACCATGCGTCTGGCAGCCTGGCCCTCCAGGCCCCCATTACTCTACAACTCCCCTAGCATCGCAGTGAATGCCTGGAGCCCGACCTAAGCAACTAGCTGGCTGATCAAGTTAGAGATTTGATCTAATAGCAAGAATTAGTCTTAAATGCATTTAAGTGCTTCAACCATGCAGTAGTTTCAGTGCCTCAGTCCCTCCTTGAACCGACCTCAACATAATCTTACAACCAATGTCCTTCCCTCAGGGCTCTAACACAGGAGGAGCCCCAAGCACTTGACACACTGTGCTTCTCCGAACAACCCCACTGGCATAAAATCTAATCAAATATGTTCACTGTGGTGCTTTAATCTACATGTTGGTTTGAGCAGGATCAAAAAAACTCCAGGGGAACATCAGAACAGAGCCTGAGAACATGTTTTTGCATTATCATTTAAGGAATGCATTATACAGAAGTTTCAAAGTGCTAATAACTGATCATCAAGAAAAAAAAATATAAACACGGACAAACATAGCGTATCCAAGACAGCTCTCAACAACAGAACTTCAAGATGTAAAAAAGGAGAAAAATCACTTGAGTTGGCAGGAACACTGTAATGCTCAGATTTGGTTTTGCATTATCTGAAGTCTGAGGATGGTCATGAGGAAAAAAGTAAGTTTCATTCAAAAAAATTAAATTTATCCTACTGGGTCAAATGCAAACATTTATTTCCCCAAGCTGTTTATGGACTTGAACCCATACCCCTTTCTCTAACATTCCTTAACTGAATCTGAAGATAGCAAAACAGGAAAACAAGTTAAACTGTAATTTTAGGTTACACAAATGTTTATGAAGTTCTGACAGGAAAGAAAAACTGGTATACAGCCTGCAAAAGCTCAAGCAGCTCATGATACTAAAACAGTGAGCTGCAGGAAGACTGACAGCAAGGGTTGAGCCATTACATAAGTGACTGCCAGAGAGCTCCTGTTCTGGTTTACAGGAATGAAGCAAAAAGGGTGTGGTAACTACTAAAAAACAAGTGGGCAACAGACTTTTTTTAGCTCCTTGTTGTATTGAAAACCACATTTCGAGACACAGATTTTGAGAGCTGCATTTAAAAATCTCAAGTAATTCAAAGCATGTAAACATTTCTTAAAAAAATCAGAACCTATATACATCTTTTCTTGCCATTTGTATATGCACATGATCAAAATTAACATCCTCCATAGTTAGTATCCAAACGTAACATTGTCCTTTGCATCAGAAATTTGGAAAAATCTTGGAAACAAACTAGTGAATCCACAGGCTATATTCTTTTGGGTTTAGTGGAAACAGAATTTCACCTTTACATGCAATTTGAAAGAGACATCTGTGCCACTACATAACTGAACAGCTGTCAACCATATATCCCTGAATTGGTAAGCCAGAAATAAAGATGCACTTTGGGACAGTGCAATATACACTGCAGCATAGAAGACCAATGCTAGGAAACAAGCTGAGAAAGAAGATTTGAGACCAAGGAAGTTAAACCAGAAGTTTTCTGCTAGCTCTGAAACTTAAGAAATATGTAAACATCCAAGAACTACAAATAAACCACTTCAAGGTCATGTTCTATAGAAGGAGATCTGGAGGACTGTTTCTTGTAAAAATGACAACTGGGCCTGAGGTGCATGTGAAGATCTACAACAGCAACTGATTTGTCTTACAACAGCTAACACTGTTTTCTCCCTTAATGTAACAAGGCCAATAAAAATAATAAAGCTATTACGCTTCAGAACTTTTTATTTTACACACCAAACCCAGAGACTACCTACTCACAGGTGAATACCAGCAAGATGCTGGCTGCACAGGCTCTTTGCAGACAAATCCATCAAGGTCAACAAGGGTTTAATCACTGCATGATGATTTTAAGAGTTTTGTTCAGCGAACCGTTCGGAGCCCTACACTAATATGCAGAGAAACTGGATGAGAAAGGGGATGGAGAACATTCATTAGCAATGTGCCATCTATTCCCTCTCCTACCGCTCTCTTAGTTGAGTGGTTTGAACTTTGGAAACCAGAATAACCATACTGATCTAGCCTATTACACAAGATTCAGACACTAACATTATAAGAGCCACCATGCTCCAGACACCAATGGAAGTTCTAACTTCTATCAGTATTTGACATAGAAAATTCCCTATACGTGTTCCAAATGGACAAACAGGTGCTCTTTAAAAACTTTAAAATACGTTTTTCTAAATAGATCCCCTGAAGGTGAAGAATGTATCTCTTCAGTGTACAACTGTTACATTTGAATAATGATTGGTTTGCTCAAGACACCACTCCACTTGCAGCCACTGTCCTTCAATCATCAGCACCACATGAATAATTTTTCTGAAAGCAGTCAGACCTGAGGCTTCTGGCATCCAGATTACCCAGGAACATCAAGACAAATGGTTGTTTTCTCCAAAACCAAAAATATTACACTTTTTCCAGAGTTCTGCTCTTGAAGCACAGGAAGTCTGTCCAAGCACCATACAGCAAAATAAAATTTTTATCTCATTTCTGAGTCTTAATGTCCTGGGACAGAGAAAGACGGTGAAAAAAAAGTCACTTTGAACACATTCTTCTTCATGTTATTGCTTCAGAGAAGTACTTTGGGTGAAATTTAACAAAAAGTAGTTTAACCTCCTGGAATATACAAATGCCACACAACACTTGTGAATGCAGTAACCAGGATAGACACAAAAAGAGGACCAAGTCCACCCATAGTGCATCAGCACAGATGCCTGAAAAAGGGTTAAATAGTTTCTGGATTAGCAGAGGTTGGAATAGAGCTCTCATCTTCCTCTCCCTTCCCAATTCCTTTCCTGATGAATGCCCCTTTAAATAGCCTGTTTATTAGAATACTGTAAATTGACTGAAAACAACAACAACAACAAAATCAAAGTCCAAATCAACACGCAAAGCTTTTCCACTTTGGCGGCTTAAGAGATAACTACACCCCAGGCTGACACAAGTCAGAGTCAACAGCTTGCTATCCTTCTCCAGACCATAAAGGATTCCGGGTCTTCAGGGCTCAAAGCAACCTAGGGAAGGCAGCCTAAGTGCCTCGGGCTCATGTGGAGCACCAGACCCTTTCATCTTCCATTCTCTGGACAGATTCCTGCCATACCACTAGCTGCTGCACCAGGCTTCCCCCACGGCTAAGCAAAACTGAGGAATAGGAATGTTGCTTGCCATTGCCCTAGAGGCTAGCCAGGACCAGAGACAAGTGCAACATCGTCCTCACCTTCACTCCCAGTAGCAGACATCAGAATGTGACTGTTACCCTTTGCAATAAGGAAATAAGGCAGTAAATAACCCTGAAACGATCTCTAAGGGTTCTTCCTAGCACACACACACATGAAGCAACATGCACACAAGAAGCTTTCCACACCTAGTTAAGCAGGTCAAAGCAGGCTATTTCAAAAGTTAACTGGGAATGATATTCACATACAACAAGCATTCCAAAAAGTCAGTGACAAGGTATCTCAAACCAGGCAAAGAAGAGCTAGATAAACCCCTAGACTGTCAATACTGCTGAGAGCACTGCATAGCTAGAATTACTGTGGGAAAGGTAAACACTCCAGCAGAACTCATAGCAACTTCCCTGTGCTAGGAAAAGAGAGGTGGGGCTGCCATTCTTCAGCTTTGTACACCAAAGCAATTCAAGTCTGGGATTTCTGATTTTTACACATCACTCAAGCAGTGGTCTGACAGACACCTTCTCTTTTCAAAAGGAAAGAAAATATTCATGTAGATTAATCCCTAGCTCTGAACCACCATCAGACCAGGGAAGGTCACCTGTCCCTTATTGCAACACTGCAGCTGTCTGGATATCCACTGCCACATACTGATGTATCTGGAAGGAATGAAGGACAAGATGCATGCATGTGCAGTTCCAAATGGTTTAACTGTTGTCTATAGAAGGAAAAGGACTTATTCAGTCTCCTTAAGACAATAACAATGAAACTGTTTCTGATTCTACATATGAAAGATTTCTTTTTAGGTAACAGTAACTCTGGTAGGATTAAGTCAATAGCTTGTTTAAGAAAAACATATATTGGTATTTGAGCTGACAATGAGTGGGCAAGGGAAAGAAGGAAGTAATAAAGGAAGTGAAATAGTGGTAAGAAGTTTATGGACAACCATGCTGGCACATATAGTGTAGGCAGTGCATCTCTCCTTGTCCTTCATGGCAGATCTAGTCTTTGTCTGAAGGAAGTGAGGTCCTGTATAGGTCCAGGTTCACAGGTTCTTTCCTCTGGATATAGCATCCCTTTCAGAGTAACACATCAGTAGTATAGCTGTATTTCTTCAAGAGCTGCCACATCTTCAACACATTCAGTACGCTGCCACCAGTCCACTGCAGCATGTCTGTATGGTTCACCCCTCCCCACCCAAGGCTTTTACAAATATAGCTTAATTGATTCATCATGTTAGCTCTCCCATGTGCTGTGCTCTGCAAGGCACCACACTTCAGCAACCTCTCTCAGCATTCTCCACACGTAAAATTTGTTTAAAGTCACTAATGCAAGTAAGCAGAAGGAATTGTTCTTGCTCTCTTGCCACTCTGGTGGGTAACCATATTGTTGTAGTCCTCCTATGCTTGGAGGTGCAAGTGGTAGTGAGGGCAGGGGAAAAGCAGAACTCTAAAACTGAGTCCAATTAGGATTTTAAAGTATGATTTTTTGAACAGAGGCCAGATATAATAAAAAGAGAGGTTAATGACAAAACCTATGAGAGATAAACATTGCTACTCATCAGAAAATAAAGGAGTAATCCAATTCATACAAGGCATACCAAATCAAACTGTCTGTTATATCCTTTAAACCCTACAAAGCATGCCTCTACATATAACCCAGCTACAAACAGGAAAAGCACAAAACATCTCCATACCAGAACACCCTCCAAGTATTCCAAACACAAGCCCTGACTCTGTGAACAATCTCCTCTCAGAAAGGGGGTATACACAGGCTAGAGCTCCACATGTAGAAGTCTTCAAGAGACAAGCAGCGGGTAATATATATGGTTCTTTACTTCTCATTTGTATACATAAAGGAAAAAAAAATAGGTCTATCTGCTTGCTTTCTTTTATTCTAGGAAAAGCCAAGAGATGTATTCAGTATTGCCTGACAGTAAAGTTTTATTCTTAACAGAATAGAAATGTAACCAACAACAACTGATCAGTAAAACTACCACTGACTCTCACACTTCAAAATGCAGGTTATACTAAATTTGTCGCACGCAACCAGACTGTATGACTGGCTTTTAAACACTTTTGTTAAAAGCTTCTATCAACGAATACGCATACTTGCCCACCTACAGCTGTCGTTCCATAGGCTCATTCCCGAAAGGGAAAGTTTGCCACCTCAGTTGTCCCTGCCTGCTTCTCTGAATCCCATGCATTCACAAAGTCTGCTCTTTACATCAAGTTTAGCTCTTACCAGATTCTTTGTAAAGTTCTTCAATCCACTAGAGCAGGACAAAGCTATTCACCTGAACAACAAAAGCTGGTACCACATTGGCGTCAGTCCTCTGTAAGCAAGGACAGAGGAGGAAACCATACCTTTTGACAGCAGTGACTTGGTCTCATACAGCGTTTTGACTGCAACCTTGATTTGTGATTTCAACAGGATTCATTATCTCAGGCAGCACTCACCTTGCATCATACTCCTGTAGGCTGTGTCTGTGATGGCATAGATATGAGGGGGCATCTCATGTCTCTTTTTGCCTTTGTACATCTCCACTATTTCTTCTGAGTATATGGGCAGGTTCTTGTAAGGATTGATTACCACACAGAACAGGCCTGAGTAGGTCTGGAAAGAAAACACCCCAGGAAATAAAGGACAGGAATTTAAAATACTGTATACTTGCACATTTTAACAGTATATTACTTGGAAAAACAAACTAAGCAGACATTTTTTAAAATGCATCTTCCAGTGATGCCATGTGGGATGCTCCCCACTAAGCAATATTAGAATCTGGGCAACAGCTAAAGTCGTATCATAGCTTGACTAGTACTCAACTTTTCCAAGTATGCACAGAGCATCAGCTGACACATTAGTCACACTGTTAACACACTGGCCTGCTCCCTGGCTTATAACAGTCAACTAGGACTGGCTTTTCTTCCTTTCAAAGTTCCTGTATTCATTATAGGAATTCTTAACAGTTCATTTAATTACAGAAGGTAGGTGCTCAGCTCTTAGAAACATGCATTATATTATGTTCTAGCTCACATTTGCTATGGATTTATCCAGCTGAACTGATCAACTACAACATAATAAAACTTCAAGTTACTAAAAGAAAAATAAGACCAATGTATCCCTAGAGGTTTTCAAGAACACTGGACTAGGCTGAATTCAGTGTTGACCCTGCACTGAATAGGAAGTTGGATTAGATGGCCTCCTAAAGACCCTTCCAGCCTGAACACTTTCATAGTTTATAATGTAACAAGTATAACTAGAACTAGATTCAAAACTGTAAGGTCATTAATGTAGTATAGTTCTGAACTAGTCAATATAGAAAGGAGTTCTCAAGTATTCCATGCTCAAAGAGTCAGCAACATTTGCCAAAGTTTATTTCTAATTCATCTCAAACGGTTAATTCATTGATCTGTGACAGCAAACCTTGATTTCTCAATTGGTTTTCACTGGCTGAAATTCTACAGCTCTAATGGAATACAACTGTCAAAATACTTGTAGTGAAAATATTAATCTTCTTAAAAGAAAAAACCTCATCTTTGAGAACTGAACACAAAAAAAAAAAACCCTCCTAACAAACACTTTACTTGCAAAGGGATCAGGAGGAACAGAGACTTCTTAAGTATTTCCTAGATATTTTAAGAATAGCATTCCAAGCCTTTCTCCTGGGGTTTAGAGCTACCCCAATTGCCTATCAATTTTTAGAAGCAGCTGTTTGAAACATCTAGAGAGGTGTAGCTTTCTACAGCAGCTTGCAGTGCTACCAGAAGAGAGTAAATTTGGCACTTTTTATTTCCATTGCTACCATCTCTTCTACTATTTGCTCAATGAAGAGTGCTTCATAGTGATAAAGAGTTCTCCACAATGAGGACAGAGAGTACTTAATCAGATTTAGCCTCTTTAGCTAAAGGTAAGAATTAGACTACAGTGATGAGAAGGGTGAAAGTAGCACCTACTACACAATTTACAGTCTTATATCCAAATTTTCTACATGCTAGATTACCATTAAGTAATTAGCCCACTCTTATATGCAGTAGCTTCAGATACAACCTTCACCCTATGTCCCCCAGAAAGTAAAATTTTTATAGGTATTTAAAGTTTCTTTTCCATACCCCAGTATAAACTGTCAGGATATGTTTCCAGACCTACTTTTTTTAAATTTTATTTTTCATTTAATACTTGAGGAATATTTTAATAGCTTACAGACAATACTAAATCTCTTTCCAAAGTGGGAAACGATGAAAGTTGGATAAAAGCCCTGTCACTAAGAGTCCTAAAGTTCCAGGAAGCTAACCTTCAGTGAGACACTCTAGTCAGGTTAGGTTTGATGTAGTGCTTGAAAGGAACAGTTTAAGGACTCTGCAGAAACCAACCTGGCAATACTAGTTCCTTTTGCCTCAGCCTTAGCTCTCCATCATGCCAGACAGTACTTGTTTAGCACAGAATAGCAGCTGAAAGACTGGGTCATGCTTTCCTGACCTTTGACTACGCTAGTGGAAGATGAAGTAGAACCAAGAGGTAGAAAGGAGTGGACTCAAGAGTGGTATGTCCACAGTACATGTAATACACCTTTTCCTTATAGTGGCATTGATATAATTAACATTGGAATCAACTAAACTGTTAGGAGAAAAGCTTAATTTTATCATAGTTCTGGAAAACAAGTAAAGAAAAACTCTCCAGGCTGCCAGTTCCAGTTGTCTGCATTAGCAACCATCTTGCCCCAAAATCCCATGGCAGCAGGAACATGCACATAGTAATCAAAAGAAGATGCCCTATATGGTCCCTATTCACCCTCACAACAAAACTGTAACTCATGCCACAGACCAAACCTACCTCTCCTTTGAAGATGTTAATAAAGCTAAATGCCTGTTTGCTGCTTCTGGGGAATAAGAAGTGAGAGCAAAAGTGGCAGGAAGCACTGTGGTAATATTCCACAAGGAACGTAAAGTTTTCTTGTCTATATTTGTGCGACTTTTTATGGCCATGTTTGCTGACAAATTAGAACTGTGGCTTTTCAAGTAAGAATAGTGGAAAGGTCTGAAGCTGGGCTAAAGCAGTCTTACAGATGAGAGCAGTGGTTTAGAAAACGGAAGACATTAATTTCAATTAGGGTGATGAAGCCATGAAGGAGGTATGCAGGAACAAGTTATCACCTTCTCCCAGCATTCTGGCTGCCAGGAGAAATACCTAAGGAAGTTTCCTTGCAATATAATGATCTCAGACAGATGTGTGAGGTGATATTTTTGTCTAATAAAGAGAGGCAACTAATCATAGCTCGGATAGGCACCCATGAAACCACTATATAACAACTGCTGGTCAAGCACACTGACAGAATTTTATAAAAGAAACAAGTTGAATATACTGAGCAGAAGCTGCCAGCCCTAGCACAGAGAAGACAAGAGTCATCTTCATCTTATTAAAGTACAAGTAAAGACTTACATGCATAAATCCCTGAATTGAACCCAAGGCTCCAATTGAAAGGCTAATCTATTATAAGCATAGCTGGCTTCGTAATGTCTGAAACAAAGTACAGATTTCCATCTCAGAATTCTGGCATTACCTTTCGCTAACAATTTCAAGTGACACATGGGCCAAACTGGAACTAGCTTTATTTTTCTAACTACTAAACTAGCTATGAAGAGCTGAAAGGACCGTCTGCATCATGGCACAAAGCCAACAACATCAGAAAGTTTATTTTCCAGCAACTGTTAACTTCAGCAAAATAACTGGAACACATAAGGTTGAGTTTTGAGTTTCACACTGGATACAAAACAATGCAGTTCAGGTAAGCAAAATTATCTTCTGATAAAGCATTCTGGATAGAAAGTGTTAATATGAAAGACAGTTTATCAGCTAGTCACCTCAGTGCAAAACCAATCAGCACATGGAAACAGCAAATTGGTGTCAGACTCAAGCTCTTAGTTCTTGAAATGTTTGACATTCCCTGCTTAAAATTTGTCTGCAGGAGCCATAAGATTTCCCCCTTCCTTTTTTAGGATGGGTAGACAAAAAAATAAAGTTTAAATTAAAAAAAAAAAGAAGAAAAAAGCCACAAAAACACACAGTCCTGCTGGCAAAGGAGAAACGACAAAAGCAAAACTAAATTATGCTTATGATCTTTCCAGAGACATTTATGCTAGACATACATTGCGTGTATTCTCTTTCTTCAAGAGGATTAATGATCAACTAACAGCCACTCCAATTAAAGTATTTTAAGCCTTCCCATTAATCTCCTGACTTGCTGAGAACTGCTGACAGGTGAGATCAGTCCATTTCACAAGTGCACAGAAAGACGGTTTTGGCAAGACTAAGATTCTTTAACAGAGAATTACTATGCCAGGTTTACTTGGGTGAAGGCATGGGGATTTTTTAACACTTCTTACAATCCCATCAACTCAATTTATTAGAGCCACAGACTATGTGTGAAGTTTCAGATGATATCTTGCAAGATATATGCGGATACAGTGCATATGCATAGTGTGCAACAGACTCTGAGATGCTGTTGAATTATTTTCAAAAACTTATTACATAACTTAGTAATGCTTCCTGTTCTAAAAATGCTACACATGATCTTGAACATCCTATTTCATCTCAATACCAAGATTCTTCCCTCTGAGAATACTTTCTGATCAATAGTCAGTAAAGTTACTGACTACACAGAGTAATTAACTGCATCAACCTCTAACCACATGAGCTCTCAAAATTTTGACATCAGACAGTGGGAGTCAAACTAAATTTATATCAGCTTTGCATCCTTCATATGTTCCCTGATAAATCTCTGGAACAGAAGTCTATATGCTTTCATGCCACTCCAGAAGAGCAGTGGTCACAGCACTAGACAGAGTCAAGAGTTTCTAGGTTGTGCTGCTTAACTTAGAAGGCAACAGTTCACAAAGGTTTCTACTCAAGATGGATAGCTAGGGTGAATTCCTGCTATGTGGTGGTTTAGATACCACCAGCCCCTGTTAGGGCAGACGAGATCATCTATTGCTTGCCACATAAGATGACTACATAAAAGACTATATCCCTATGGGTATGACAAAGTAGTAAGCATTCCAAAAAAACCTGAAACACAGACAGATACTGCAGAGAGTTTTTACTTACACTGTCTTTTCCATTTGTCAAGAGAGGCAACTTTTGGGAGCACAAAAAGTGTGGGGAGGGGAAATCTAGACAGACTTTCTTCAAGGACTGTATTAATATATGTTTATGTCTTAAAATAAAATGTATTAAATAAATTTAATAGATTTCTAATCTACTGTGAAGATGATTTCATAGTGCCTAAAAATATTTAACATCCTGCATTTCTACATCCCTTGGGATTCCATCTCAGGCAGTCCCATTTTAATTCTGTAAGAAGAGGCTAGTCTGAGAATAAATAAACCAAGAAACACTAGTTCCTGTTTTAACCAGTCACAGCACCCAAATTTTACATTACCGCTGAGTTGTGAGATAGGGAATTTAAAGAATTTGAGTTTGATGGTGCAGAGCTTGCGCCAAGATGAGGGGGCTATACGTGAAGACATACCAGGGGCTGACTGTTGCTAAGATATTATCTTCTGGCTCAAACAGAAGCTTCCTATTGTCCTTGAAGTAGTACAGAACAGCAATAGATCACCTCAAATCCTAACACTAATTGGCCTTGTGGCTTAGCTAGGAGTTAGGGAACAACTGAGGCTGCGCAGAAGAATAAGGTAAAAAGTTCATCAGCGAGGAAGAGGAGATACTTCATCTATACGACCCTCTCCCAGGAATTTGCGACCACCAAAGGAGCACAACGCGCAGACGCAAGAGGAGGAGACCTAATTACCATGAGAAGCGAGGGGAGGCGGGGAAATATTATGTTTATGTATAAGCATTCTATGAATATGCATTATTTTGTAATATATAAGCAGGACGAGAGCTGCAAGGGGTGCGCATGCTTGTGGAGGAGCGATCCCCCATGCGCCCGGCGCTGAATAAACATACCTACTTTACAACTTAACAGTTGTGGAGTTAGTTTTTCCGCAAGTCAGTTGAATAATCCCTTCTATGCCTGAAGAGTATTAATAAAGTAGAGGCTATCATGACCAACATCTGCTAGCTAAACAGAGGCCACATGAAGAGGAAAATCAGAAAGGAACTGGAGAACCAGGTCAAGGTTCCAAATTCTCCTTCCCACCTTTCCCTGTTTATTGCTTTTGGTATTCAGTGAAGTAATTGCTGCATGCTTTGTTGGGTATGACTGTTGATCCCATAAATGCTATCTTTGTCACTTCCACAGCAATAAGAAGCAGGATTCTCTGCTCTTGTCCATTTTGTGGTGGAAAGAAAAGGAAATATTTCCTATCTGTAAGCACATGCAGGTAGACATGTGCCTTCTCTAGGACACTCTGAGATCCAGAATTTTTAGAATACAAAAAGCTTGGCATTAACATTCATTCCTTCCCACTGAAGCTCCAGACATGGGAAAGTGCAATTCAGATATTAGGTATATTAGGACTCTGTTTTTATTGTTATTTGGTTCAGTTCAGATCAGACTCCCTGTTTACCAGTTTTCAATTGCTCTCACTTAGTGATAAAAGAACATTAAATGGCATTCAAAACATCCTGCAAATGAAGACATTAAAATGTTAAATACAGATTTACCACAGCATACCCTGAAAGCTTCAATATTAACTAGAGGGGGATTGGCATAGTTTAGTGAAAAAATTTTAAGTAGAGGGAAGAAGCTGTCACATGACAGTTGCGTATAGGGGCAATGAAAGGTTAACATACACATTTTAGAAGCAAAGTGGTTATAGTAAATTCAGTAATTATTGTGGAGCCTTACCCCAACAGACAAGATTACTTACATAGATCAGTCCCGAGTAGTATCTCTCCTTCAAATTGTGAAGTACAGAAGCTTCATTCAGGCATGTCAGCTCTGCCATATCTTCCACTTTAGAGAATTTGGGGGGGTTCATCTTCTGGATATCATCCTTATTTACTTTCACTTTCTTCCCATTCTCTGCCAGTTCCACAATGGCCTCATCTCCTACTTCTTCCTTCAGGCTAGCTGCCTCAAACCCATTCTTCTCTGAGGGAACCCATACCAGCTTCTTAGCTGCCCAGTCAGCCTGAGTCAAGGGGTTATTAATGATGTTTTTGTCCACATAAAGATACTTATCTGCATCTCTTTGCGACATTGTGCTTTAGAATTGGGGACCTGTGAAAAGAAGGGGGGGGAAGATATTTTTAAAGCTTCAAGTTGCCTTGCAATTCCTAGAGACAGACAAGCACATGCTAAGTACTCTGAAGCCCTGGTCATCAGAGCATATCTCCCCCTCCTTTAGTTTCATGTTAGCAAGCACTGGTAAATTGTCAAACTTCCAATAAGGTCAAGGTTTGCTTGCCAAGAAGATGAAAAAAAAAAAAACCAAACCAAAAAAAACCCCACACAAAACCAAACTAGCAAGCAGTTAAAAAACCCCACTACAACAAAACACTGACTGTTAAGCATTTGGAAGCCATTATTTAGGAGAAAAGAGAAAGTACATTAAAGCAGCAAGCATCAAACTTCGTAAGATATGTCAATACTCATAACATCAGATACTATGTCAGTAACGTTCAGGTCAAGATCAGCCCTTCACTGCTCTACTTCGTAAAGATATTACCTCAGAAATACAATCGTAAGTGTTTAATCAACACTTACTTCCTACCTCCTTGTTCTGATAAGCTACAAGTCAAACAGCACAACTTCTTAGAAATGCCACATACCAGTTTAGACAATACATAAGACACACTTTGCTTCTAAAAGACATCATCAGTAATTTGAGGACGCCAGCCGAGACCAACATTAGATACTTTCCATCACCAGCTTAGTAGAAACACCCAGCACACTATTATCTTTTTTTCTAGATAATGTTCAGTACCAAAATACCTCCAAGTCAGTAACAGAATAAACCTGTGGTCAGGAAGTTTTAGAGCCAAAAATCCTCTACTGGGATCCTTCCATAAAGCTGTGGTCAGGTAGAGAAGAGAGTACCAACCCTACAAGAGGGAGATTTAGGCAGCATGCTCAGAAAACGGCACCCTAGATTTAGTGTTTCATCAAAACCAGAACACTATCACCAGGGATTTTTCCAGTTTATAAGGCAGCAATTTTATTGGTGCCATTCAGAAGTCTTTTCAATCAGAAGAAAGGACTGCATGCGTCAAGGCTCATTAACCATGTAACAGCAGCCTCTTTACAAAGTCCCATGAATATTACTTCTTGGATCCTTCCTCACAAAGATACCAGTGTCCTCAATATATGTTTTTCATAACTTGCATAGAAGCTAGAGCTCTTTACCACCAAAAGAACAGGAAATGAAAATACCAATATATTTCATGTCATGAAAGGCTGTCAATATCTACAGGAAAAACTTTTCTACAGAACATACCTGTATTTACAAACCAGTGTGCAAATCAAATAGGTGAAGTCTAGACTACAGATACTGCAGACAAAAAGGTATATAGAACAGGACAGAAGCAGCTCAACTCCCAAAATCTGCATGAGAGCAACAATAGATGTTGAGTCCCAGCATTAGCAAGGAGTGAACAAAGCCAGAAAAACATCAGCGATAATAATGATGGGCACAGATGCCCACACCAGTCATTTGTAAGCATGTAGGGAGGAAATTCCTTTCAACAAATGTATCCCTGTAGGTGGCATGCAACTTTGTGCCAGAGACTGTATGGATAGATGTACTCTACAAATAATCGCTTCCTTTAGCTTGAGTTTAAAAAGTTTGTCTTATGCCTTACAGGATATGCCAAGCTGCTATTCTACACTTACCTCATCCTTCCTTCCCCACAAGGTCACTGACACTTCCACCACAATCACCCTAATGCCAATTCTCAGAGCAACTCCTCCTCCCCGGTTTTCCATATTTTTATTGAAAATCCAGTATTTTAGTGGGTACACGATGAAGGGATTTGTTGCAGAGATAAGATGTAGCAATCAGGAGACTGCCATGACAAACCTGAGCTGTCAAGAGAGCTCCAGGACCATCCTATAACAGCTAGCCTGACAGTATACAGGAAATAGAGAAGACTAACAATTGAACAAAAGATATTGAGGTTCCATGACATTGCAGAGTATCACCTGCAAGTTGTGGTCAAAGGGTTAAAAAAAGGGAGTGGAGGGAAGGAGGGGAAAAGGAAAAAAAAAAAAAATTCAATTGTGTTCAGAGTTGTATCAGGTTTGGCAAGGCAACAGCTGTGCTCTACCCTCCATTACACAGTTTCCTGCTGATGCAACTCCCAGAATCTAACCAGTTGCCTTTTTTGGCTATAATCAGGCAGGACACAGAGGCAGTATGCTTCAGCTAATTTCAGTTTCAGCATTTCCTCAGGAATCCTAAGTAACCAGCCATCTGAACTGTCCTACATTACACTGAAACATATTCCTGACTTCCTTACTGTTACAGTACATGCATGCAATATTCAATACACTTTGGAGATTTATTCTGGGGTAAAGGGTAATTATTTTTGGATAAGAAATACATAAGACCACAAGAAATCTTTCAAGGGGTATCCCCAGCCAGTTCTAGTTCTTCTGAAGAGAACGAAGGAAAGAAAACAGAGAGAAGTTCATCAAATTCCCCACAGGAGGAAACCCCTGAATTATCTTGCATACAGCAAGACTGCATTCTTCAGCCAGTAAGGCATCATTCTATAGCATCTATCCCTTTTTATTGTCAGGACTGAAAACCACAGCTTTCACAGTAAGAAAAGAAATAGCCTAACATGGGTATTCTAAAACCTCACCAAACACTAAGTTTCTTATGCCAGTAAGTACTTACGCCGAGTAGTGAGGAGATTCAAGATGGTTTGTACCTCAAACTTTAAACAGACTTGAAAATTATCCTATTGCATGGCAGCAGCAAACAGTCTTACTATCACCATTTCAAACTAGTTTTCCTATGCTCCAGAACAGAATCATCAGGTACTAGAACTAAAAAAAATGGAGGATCATGCTAAGATAACATGGTATTTGGTATTAGTGCTATTCTCAAGGCTGACTTCTAACCCACAGTGCCTCTAAACTAGCAATACCACAAAACCAACCATTAATTTGCCTTCTCCACAAGAACAGTACTAAAGAAATCAGATTCAGCAAGTTCTGTCTTATGAGGTCTGAAACTTATATTCCTAGCTTACGCTGATTTTCACTGGGCATTTCTAAAAACCCCTTACGTGGTCAAGGAAGTAAGCACAGTAAACTCTTGCAACCTTACAGCAACTCGCAACAAATGCAAGTTATTACCATTTTAGGAGCAAATTAGGAAGCAATTTGTTTGAATTTTGGGTGTAGATAATTGTGGGGCAAGGACATTTACGTTTACATGGCTATCACGCAACTGTCAGGTGAGAATACCATTAACAGTATTCTTTTTGATGGAACACCAGTCTATAGGTAAGAAGACCAAAGAATACAGAAGGAAGGCAGACAGACCATCCTTGGTTTGAGTTTAAATGCCTCCTTCCTAGTATTGTTTCCAAAAATGAAATACTACAGTCATTTCCCTGTTAACCCAGTCTGTTCCTTTATTGCGGTTCATAGCAGTCTGAAGAACAGGCTAGTCAAACGTTGCTTGTTGCCCATTATTTCAGGTGCCAAAAGACATTCTTTTGCCCTTTAATTAACTACATAATTGTTACAAAGATGCCATTCAGTTACAGATGAAGGCAAAGAGATCTCTACAGTCGTGAATAGGATAGGACCAAGACATTAACAACATGTAGTCCAACCTTAAAAAAAATTTTCAAGAACTCTTTGCATACATATTTCCCTGCAGATTCTTCTGAGATGAAAAATTAAGCACTGGCTTTAAGTTAAGATGCTATGCATTCCCTTTGAACTAGTCAGAATTACCCAAAACGCTCATTTGAATACAGTCATATGGACATAAGTTTGTCTTAGCCTCCTACAATTTCATAGCTTTAAGGCTTGAGTGATGAGACACTTCACACACTCCTTTCCCTACTTAAAGCATCAAGTGCTTCCCAAAAACTTGGAAACAAACATCTTGTCTGGCTTGGAAGTGTCTAAAAGATGCCTTTGCTATAAGGTTCCTTTCTTTCCATTACAGTGTTTTGCAACTGCTAAAAGCACAGAATATTATCTGTTTGCAATTTTCCAGAACTATTTGTATTTCCCCCCACCCCTCAATGTTTATTCTGTCATCAGCCACAGAATTGTTTCTGGGAATGAGCTACTGCTCAATAAGATGAGCTTGGGCTATGCTAAACTATTGAGGTAATCCTGAAGTAGAAATAAAATTAATATATTCAGAAGAGCATTAATGGCAACAGTTAAAACATCACGCTTACCAACAAGTATTAGAGTACCACCTAGGCAAGGAAAGCACTTCTAGTTTTGAGTTATCAAAACTGCCATTAAAGTAGGGATCCTTGCACTGTTCATTTTAGGCTTCAGCATCATTATTAGTAAAAATGCATTACTACACTGGAATAGAGTGCTTTAATCACAAACCATTTCCCTACTTTAATTAATTAGAGGAGTTTGTGAAATACTGGGCTATAGAGAACATAAAATAGCCTGCTACATGTACTGTATACTTGCTGATTCAGATTACCGTTTCAGAAATTTGCTATGACTGAGCCTGCATGAAAAGGGACATATGTGGGTAATTACCAGTTTTCTTCTGCTTCATATCCACCAGCAAGGCACTGCTATAAAAAGTTTCTGTGATTTCACATGAAATGATCCCCCCACATGGTTTGTCTAGTGGCCTTTATACTACCAGTACAAGAAGAACTACCCTAAAGATCAGGGTGACAAAAAGCATGAACAATAAATAGCAAACACATTTAGACTAAAACAAATTAATTTCCCTTTCTTTATACAGTTCACATTTTAAAAGTATTTCAGGAACACAATTCTCATGTCATTTTCCAAACTGGCTTACCTTTAGCATGTTGTGAGAGAATGGCATAAAAGACAAAAGGCCCTTTCACATAGCAAAAGTAATATATAGCATTTCTACAGGCAAGACAAGACTTCTACTCTAGAAAATTACACTACTACTGGTCACTTACAGGCCCTTTTCACTTACAACTAAATTGTCCTCAGTAAAGAAACTTGATTGTTAATACACAGGATTTAAAAAATAATCTGACTTTGAGAGAAGCTAATGGTTCAAACTAAGTTTGGTCAGTAACATCCATTTAACGGCGAACCTTGTTAAGCATACAAACTGAACAGCTAATACTTGCATTATTTTTGCAAACTCCACTATTTCACTTTCCCCAGCCAGCTGAATACAGTTTATCAAATCAACAGAAACAGCTGCATTAAGTGTAGCTAGAAAGCACAGTAAAGCAGACTTTAGTGACCAGATTGCCTACAGTCTGGCAACACAGACTGACACCATTAAAAAACAAAAACTAACCTACCAAAAACCCCTCCCTATAATTCCCTTGTATTCACTAATAAACTGTTCAGATCTCATCTGTTTAGTACATACTAGGCTGACAGTCCAAGCTCCATGTGCCAGGATGTTTATGGGAAAGAAAACTTCAAAGTTTGTTAGCACAAACTGCTCCAATTTGTAAGTAACACCTATATAAAAACTAAAGTCTGAGTCACTAAGGGTAAGAAATGCATCGCAGTAGGAAAGAGGAGAGGAAGGGAAGGGGAAGAGCTGGCAGGAGGCTTAACTGACATACTGGTTCTATCTGCTCATTTCTCAAGTTCAGTATATTGTGACACATCAGTGCTTGATGCTTCAGACTGAACTCAAGAATCATGAATTTCAGTTATCCCACTAGAGAATACAACATCAGGCAAGTACACGAGTTTGCAATTAATACTCCCTCTCAGATAGCCCCTCAAGCTGAAGGCATTCAGCTACACTTACCCTTTTTGCTCAGAATGCTGTGCTGCCACAGACTCATTTCTTCTAGTTCAGCTTTATTTGGGATTCACAGTGATTGCTATTAGGCTTACTGTAGTTCACTGCTTTCCTCTCTAGTCAGTCTGACGCACACAATGCATTGTTGAAAGATTTATTTCACAACTGGAATGCAGATTGCTGGCAATTATTGTTGCATATTCAGTTTGACTGTAGTGCTGCCCAGACTTGCCAGCTACCATGTTTATTACTGTAAGTTAAACTCAAGGTAGAACACTAAAGCGCCTTCTCTGTATGCACAGGGCTCCAAGAATCAAGGGGGAATTTAATTATCTAATGTATAAATGATACCTGTATTACACAAAAGTGATCTACTGACCAGACTACAAGGCAGAAAAAAAGTTGAATGGTATTCTGTATCTATCAGGTGGCCTAAAGGTACCTGGCATGCATCCTCAGAACAATGAACATGGAAGAAATGTTTCTCAGTTTCTATGTGTCCAGCTCTCTTTATCAGCTGTCAAGCACCCCTTCCTGGTATGTATGAAGCAGCACTTGCATATTCTACTGTAACAGCTGACACAGAAGGTTTGCTCTGTAAAGCTGGGATTTTCCATGGAAAATTAGAAAGGCCACAAAGCCACATACAAGAAAGACACTGTCCTTACATGCCACTTACTAGTCTTCTCTCCACTGGGTTCAAATGAATGGCAAGATTAGGAGAACAGAAGCTACAAAAGCACAGCACATGCAGACTTAAATTAACACCAACCTGAAGAGGCTAGTTTTGGGTACCAAAGAGTGAAAACAGGATAGTGCAGGCTTCACCACAGGCTATAGAAGCACAGAAATTATTTTGGGCAACCACACTGCATACCGTAAAGAAATTAACCAGGTTATGGGCAAATATGGCCAGGCATAGCTTCCCTAAGTTAATGCTAGGGAAAGTATGCTTGCCCCTACTTTAATTGCACCTTCTCAGTTCATTAAGACACAAAGGCACATTACCACGTACATGGCATCAATAAAATTAATCAGTCTATAAAGCCTGTGCACATTGTTTAAACACACCAAACACTGGTTTAGGGATGGGGAGACTAGCCTTCTGTTCATTTCAAGTCCAGTCTTTAGCATGACAAAGCTAGGCTGGCTGTCACCCAACCCCATTCACTTTGAATAAATATTCGAAGTTTACAATCCTGCATAATACACTTTCTGCAACTGTTGTTTCTCATTAGTGTTCGTACAGTACATGCCTTCTCAGCAGAGGAGAGAATTCCTCTTCCAGAGACAGCGTGCCCACAAGGAAAACATTCCAGGGGGAGAACACATTCTTCGTGACCACTCAGCAAAGTAATCCCACTTAAGGAGACAGCTGCAGTTCAAAGAACTGCAGCCCATCCCTGCTGTTCAAGCTGTTTTGCTGGAAGACTTGTTTTCAGTAGGCATAATGAACTGCAAAAGTTCTGATCCAGTATGCAAAATTCCCTACAGTCATTGCATGAGAGAGAGAAGAGCAGCTTGGAAAGTTTCAGCCTGTCCTTATTATCTCAGGGTTATTCTTCATCCCTTTCCTAATATTCTGATTTAAGGCTAGAAAGATATCTGTCAAGAACTCTCTGGGGCACTGAAGTGTAAGGTAGCTCTCCCAATACACAGTTCCGTATCCATGAGCACTCCCTATCATCTCTGTCAACTCCAGGTTTTATTTCATCACAAAAGGGAACAAGGAATAAAACAATTACACCTAAATAGAGGGAAGTACAGTTCTGGTTCACTCTTTTAGAGACAAATATTTAGCATGTATGTGGCTAAGATAAATTCACCTTACAGGAGCAATTATTCTTGCTTACGTTAACTGAGAAATTGCTTTGATCTCAACATCAATAATACTAATTTTCTTCCAGCTCATACTGGAAAGAATGAAGAATCAGTGCAAATACGTATGGCAAACCCTTTTAAAAAAGGTTATTTTTACCTTGCAGCATGGAACCAAGCTTCCCTAGACATTTACGGCTCGACCTACTGTGCCAAACTATGACCGTGTACTAACAGCTTTCTGCTATATCTCATATTTTTATTCTTGTTTCAAATAGTTCTGCTCCACCATCAACAGCAGCTATGGGGACTGGTAGGCAAAAACCCTGGCAGAGAAGTCTACCACCTTTACAGGGTCCAAGTTTGATTCTCAACTCTTCTAGGTATACATACAGATTCATTAAGAGGACCTACCTCAGTTCATGAAGGTGATCTTAGAGGTGGGGACAGGAGGAGAGTGACTCTTTTTGGACATGAGAACAACAGCAACTCCTACACTGAAGGAAAAGCTACATAGCCTTAAGCTCCAGGATGTATAAGCAGGCCAGGTTGAAAACAACCTCACAGAGCATAAATATCAAGTTCAGGATGGCTTGAAAAACTTTGAAACATTCCGATTGCAACATTCCTATTGCATCCAAGGTCTTGCACAGCTTCACGGTTCCTTACTTAGCTATCTATTATAACCAATGTTCTAGAGAAAGCCCCTGGTGCATCAGAGCACACAGGGAACACTTACCTGGTCTCTACATCTCAGCCTCATGCTAGCTTTCTGGTTAGCTTGTTCCTTTCCTGATCTGTGCTTTCTCCCCAAAATGTCAAATGTATCAGTCTTTGAGAAAGAACAGCATCAGGCATCTCTTATTTTAGAATTCACCCAACCATGCCCTCCTGTCCAGATCTCCTGATTTTTGTATTAAAGGAAAAGAAAGGACTCATCTTTCAACCTGAAACAAGTAAAAGCAAGGGCACTTGAAGTAGGAGCCTAGTCTGAACTGTTAATCATAGCTATATGGCACATCAAATTTTCTCCATTCTGGCATTACAGGAAAATATTTTTCTGGAAAAAAAGAAAATTATCCCCTTCTGACAAGAGAGTGACATACTATGACATTCCACAATCCCAATAAGAGAAGGCAATTTGGAAGTTTCCAACAGAGTTTCTTTCTGGCATAACAGGATAAAAAAAATAACATAAGGAAACACTGACCACAGAGTAGCAGAACTATTGCACATGTTTCCACCATAGTTAACAACATTCTCAACATTCTCCACAACCATATACACTACAGTGCTGTGGTGGTGAGGCCCTGGCACAGGTTGCCCAGAGAAGTTGTGGCTGCCCCCTCCCTGGAAGGATTCAAGACCAAGTTGGACAGGGCTTTGAGCAACCTGGTCTAGTGGAAGGTGTCCCTGCCCATGGCAGGGGGTTGGAACTTTAAGGTTCCAACACAAACCGATCTGTGATTCTATGATATTATTCTCCTTATCTACATGAGCAAGAGCTGAGCCATTACTGCAGTTGCACTTTATCCCAACAGAATTGGTATAATACAGCACAGTAGTATTTATCACTGAAATCTACATTAAGTTTTTAGAGCATTAAAGAACTAAAATCTACCTATATAGTTCTGCCCCTTAGAAAAACTCTTAAAACTTGCTGTGCAAAAAGATTAACTCCCACTATGTGGAGGAAGAACATGAACTGACCCTGCACGTGGCTGCATAGCACTGCCATATACAACATGCAGATAATTCTTAGTAGTTAGTCTAATAAACTGTCAATTCCTTCTTTAAAGAAAAATTATGACTAATATATCTTCCTCATCACATTCGTGTGTTCTCATTTTACATCTCCCATCATATCCTGTATTAAACTGCAAGCTCAAGTTCATCCACACAAAACTTTGACTTGGGAAAGGCCATCAAAACAACTCAGAATAATTTACTGCATAACAAAAGGTCAAAGACTTTATTTAGTATCTGCTATAGACATTCATACTGCAGTACAACACACATGATAAAAGCTAAGTGAACTGATTTAAGTCACAAATCTTAAACCACAGTTTAGAGTTTTTGTGCCTGTGGAGAAACCTTATTATGTACTTATGCTCCTCTAAGAAAGAAAATACCCTTTGTCAGTAAGCAGACATGTCCATTGGAAACAAGACAGTTTCAAGTATCCAGTTACTTAATTATTGTAAATAGTCTACCACATACTTGTATCCATACTCCCATATCCATTTCTTTAAACAATTCTGTAAAGTTTGAATACATTTTACTTAACGTGAAAAAGAGCTAAAAACATTTCTATCTCTAAACAGCAGAAACAAAGACATCTGAACAACACCTATGAAGAATAAAACATATTTAGTGGTATTCTGATAAAAAAAAATAAAATTCCATTAATACAAAATAATTATTTCTTGAACTATTTCAGATGCATTTACAAGTAACTAAGATTGTTGTTCTAGATACTTACTTGCAATCAGCAATTTGAATTAATATTAATTAAACTGCCTGTTTCTGGATACCTTCATCTCAAATCCACCTCTTCAGATCTGTTGCATTAAGTACAAAACCTAGAGCTATCCACCTCCCCAATCACCCAAAAAAAAAGGAAGAAAAAAGAACAAAGAATAATGTCAATATTTTCCTCTACATTTTAAACTATGACATGGCCAAAACAGAAGCCAGGGAGTATTTTTCTTCACCTACGTCAAAAAAAATGTCAAAAGTCAATTAATTTCATCAACCAACTAGTTCCAAGTGCTTAGTCAGGAACCTTCTCCTCCAGTTCATTGGTTCAACTTCAGATTTACATTCAATATTTGTTGCCAAGTTCTTACATTTAAGAATATTACATTTGTTAAAATATGCCTAAATCTGAAAATAATCTACCATTTTTTTTAAAAACTATCAATGAAAATTAATTTGTATTCATTTATTTCATCAATTCTGAGCACAGCAAGACTGGGAATCTCTTGCAGTAATGGTAAGCAAATCTACAATGTTCCTGCCAAAAAGAGCTTACTGACTACAAATTTACCTACAAACTGATACAACAGCTGTTTTAAGTCAGTCACATTTAGAGAAAAAAAGACAGAAGTAACTGCAATTAATTTTTTACTGAAATTTCACTGTAGGTTTCCATTTTTTGTTCCCTAAACACTTAAATCAACTCTATGTCAGTAAAACTAGCTGGATTGTTAGCCACAACCAACTTCAACCAAATTGAAATCTATTGCACCTACAAGGTTGATTAAAAGAGCCTAAATTCAAGTGAACCAGTGAAGTCTTGACCTTAAAAGAAACACTCAGATGAATGTACTCTCATCACTACAAACAATAAAAAGGTAAGTAAACTATTACAAGAGCATGCTTTAAATCTCAGATTTTAAGCAGGAAAAAAAATCTGACTGCACAGGACTGTCAAAGTCCAGCCGTAAAATTTCTCTAAACCTCTTTTCTTACAAGTCTAAGCACCTACTTTGCTTTCATTCAAATCAGAACTCTGGTTCTGCACTGAGGCATATATCACAATGGATCTCCTGCCAAGACTCATTAAAATGGTAGTTCTTGATGAATAGAAGTATTCATCAGTTAAGGAGATATATATTAATTATTATCCCAAGTTCACTGAAATCACTCATCCATGTGGTTTTTATTTACTACACTCAGTAGAGTCAGCATACATGCATTAGGAGAAATTTAAATTTCTAGTCATGAAGACAAGCGGAGTCCAAACTCTGTGTACAAAACATAGGCATAAATTTCATAGAGGTCATGAAGTCAAACCATAGTATGCTGAGTTATATTTCATTATACTTCTCTGTATCCAACAGCAATACATTTGTAATACTTCTATAACAAATAACTTGCAGTAGACAAGTATGCTAGATCATTTTTACAGTTTCCACTTTGCTATGTTTAAAAAGGACATGACTTAGCAGTACTAGCTCCAAAAGTACTGTACAATGAAATCAATCACAGTTCCATCCCTGGAAAATTATAGACACTACAATGTCTTTAGACTTTTTAAGATGCTCAGAAAGGCAACATATTGTGCTGAATGGCCAAAGGGCCATTAACTGAAAATAAGGACTAGTCCATTATGCTGAACATGACTGGGTTGGAATGGGGTCAGAAGATGTTAAGTCACTACAGCAGCCTAGGATTGCAAGACGAATCAGTGTTGAGATTATTACTTCAAGTACTCGGAACAAGTTCTCACAGCAGCTAAAGAAAAAAGTGAAGCGGATAAATCATAATTAAGATGAACTTGTAAACTGATGCATTTAATTTAGTTGGACAACACCCATTTGCATTAGCTTCCAGGGCAGAAGTTGCATTTGTGCTTTTGTCTCATCATACTCTATTTAAATCAGGTTGCTAGTTTCCATCTCTTTCTACACTAGGAAACTCAATTAGAACCACAATATGCTTACACTTAAAAGAAATTTAAGGTACAAGGTCACCAAGCCACCACTAAGCTAGAGCAATAGCCAGCAAAAACAATGCTGCTGTAGGCAAACCTTCGCTATTATAGCTTTGTTCCAACCCACAGAAGACAAAGTCAGGCACAAAATTTCTCCACTTAACATGCAAACAGCTGTGCCTCAATTATAAATTAAGAAAACAAAGACTAATAAGATATTTATATGAGAAATCAAAGACAAAAATGGATGTTAGAGGGCACCAAGTACATTATTGAGTCAAACAAACAACAATGTACTAAATTAAACACTCAGGATTAAAGTTTGGGACACCTTTTAGTAGGTGTGCACACTAACTCTGAGCCTCTAAAATGCTCTTTAGTCATCAGTTAGCTTCAGCACATTACCCAATAACCTGAAGTTACCACACAAGAAAACAGATGTACTACACACGGGTGGGGGATAAGACAAGCTTAACTTTTGACTTCCCCTTTCTGTAAACCTTGCATTAACTAGATGGGTTCCTGTATCTCCAGGGGGTCCAATTATCATCTCACCCTACTACAGTCACACAAATTCATAAGTGACATAAATCTGGACAAGACATGTGCCTACGGATGGGGGCAGATGCAGAAGATGCAGGAGAATGAGACCAGAAATCACAATACCCTGGAGATTAACAGAACAAAACCTGATTTTTTGGATACAGACGGACTATTGTAATCTCCCAGTACAAGCAAAGTATATTTTCATGTAGTTAGTAGCTATGCTGATATACATACACTCCCTCGTACCTGCATGTGAATAGTCTGACAGAGGGCTAGCCTGTGAATTATTAGTTATTATAAACATTTAGTGCATTATTTTTAAAGACTTACCAAGATATCAGTGGTTCACATTTTCAAGATAGTTTGTTGCAGTGGTAAATGTAGTCTCCACATTTGTAGTAGAAATATCTGCAGTGTCAAGTACTGTTGCAAAGAGACTTAAGCACCTGTGGCATCTGACTCCACTGCAGTTTTCAGCTCAAAGATGAGTATTAGAGCTACCACCCACCACACAGTTTGAACACTCTCCAACATTTTTCATAATGCCAAAATAATGTGCTGGACAACACAGGTTATTTCAGCCTCCTAAGGGAGAAATTCTTCCTACAACTTCACTGGACAAGTAATTTATTAATATTATTATTTCTCATTCACTACCAATTCACTTAAAATATTATGGTGCATCTCTCACAACCTATTTGTCTTAAAACATTTTGAAGCATATCAAAATCCAAGTAGAGGAAATAATGAAAAAAAAGCTTATTCATTTTCTCTTCACCTGAAGATATCACCTTGGCAACATGAAAGAAAAAAAATAATCCCAGAACCATGGTAGAAATATTCTAACAATCTATGCAAACAAAGTCCAATAAAAGTTTCTACAACCATTCTTCTGGGACAGACAGAACCTAATTAGTCTTCCTGTTTACAAAGAAATAGCCAAATGTTACCCAGCAGAGCAAACTTTGAAGTCAAAGTTTCTTCTCCAGAGAACTCTGAAAATCAGATCTTGGCTCTACAAGTCAAGCATCCAAGAGAGGATACCATTATTACAAAAAGAGCTGGTCATACTCACTTTGAGGTTCTGCATCAGTAAATATGAGAAGTTCAGACCCCTGTTTCTATTCACTACTAGCGATTCTGCAGCTACCTTAGTGAAAATTTTGCCCGTCTACCTCCAGAAAGACAGTGCAAACACTATGACTAAGTGCAACAAACAAAACTATCAAGAAGGAGAACACATCAATTTAAACATTTCCACCTGACATGGAGCTTCACAGAACTGCTGCATGATCTCACTCTAGTTATTTTTACAAGGTCAGATCAGCAGCACAATCTTGTGTTTATACGTTTCGGCAATTGTGATTAACCACTTCAAAACTCTTTTGTGCTAAAGGCAACTCCACTTAGGTTTATCAATTGCTTCCCCCTCACTACAACTTTCTAGTTAATAAAAATAAGTGCTTATCTCATTTAAACTTTGGGAGAGAGCACTACAGTTGCAGACAGTGCATCTATGAGTCAATACATATCTGCACCACGATTTGCCATTTTTACTGGAATGCCATGGATAAGTGAACTTAAGTCACACTGTTACCTAGTGACTAATTTCAAAAGCATCTTTACACAAGCAGTAACTGATTAGAGCGCTGTTACTCTGGAGTTAAAACTTTACCATATCTAGCCTTACGGACAGGAGATGTATACGAGAGTTAAGGATGTGTAATTTAATCTTTCGAGCCATGGTTCAACAGCCTCCATGCAAATTAATTTATATTTCTTTATAAGGTAGGGCAGAAGCACAGAAATCATAGTCTGAGGGCCAAAGTCCAATTACTACAATAGCTCAAGTTTGAAGCATAAATTTCTTATGCATTACCTAAGAAATTACTCTGTTTAGGACAGACCTGCTCACTTAGAAAAAAGCTTAGCTTCTTAGTCTGCTCGGATAGAGTGCAGCTCAGGACACCATGACAGACATAGGATATGGAAGAACAGCCTATGGGAGAAAAAAGATGAAGAGCACAGTGTTTCAAGAGGAAAAAAAAAAAAAAAAAAGGAGGAAGGAAAGGAACCGTAAAGAAAAGAAAAAAAAAAGTAATTCAACAGCCACTGCATGAAGAGCTTCCCAACCAATGCAGTTTACTTCTGAAAAATTCCAGTTTATTACCAGAAGCATCCTACTGTTTTAAAATTCATCTCGCCCTGTGTTAGGCAAATTTAGGAGCAATCCTTATTAAACCCACTGGGTACACATCACCCTCGCAGGCTATGAAACTTGTTCCTTTCCACACCCACTGGAAACAGGTTGGTACCGATATCACTAAAAGCCGGATAACTTTTCCTACTTGGTTGGAGGTGATGCCTGAAACACAAGCTATCTGCAAGAGTTTTTAATGCAAGCTTCATCTTGCCCCGTCGCTCCCTCCTCCCTCTCTTCTGGCTTCGCTGCACAGACCAAACCGAACGAGGAAGTGGAGATCCGAGGGCGGAAGCCAAGCCCATTGCAATGTCTGCAGGAGGATTGTCAGCCTGTGACTCAGGCTGCAGCCCTGACAGCTGCCAAACGGTCCTATTTCCCCCTGCCCGTTACTTCTAAAGGACGGACACTTAAACGCGAGGGGGGGGAACGGGGGAAGACGCAGCAGAGGAAGGGGAGAGAGCACGGTCCAGGGAGAAAGAGCGCGAATAACGCAAGCCCACCTCCGAGAAGCCCAGTTAGCAGGGCGTGGAGGGAGGGGAGAGGGAACTCCCTGGGCAATAATGTAACCGTGCGGCGGCACACACGCCCCCGAAAGAGAGGTGGCGGGGCGGGGGGCACCCGAGACACAGCAGATCAGCTGCCCGCCGCCCGGCTCCGCGGGGAAAGCAGGAGAGCGCGGTACCCTCTCTCCCGGCCCGACAAAGAGGCGCGAAACCCGCGCGGGAGCGAAGCGCGGTGCCAGGGGGTGCAAACCGGAGCCATCCGCGCCCACCACCCCCCCCGACCAGCTTCACCTGAGCCCAGAGACAGCGGAGGAAGGGAAACGCCACAGCGGCTGCGCTCCTCGCGGCGAGAGTGGCGTCCGCACGCTGCCAGCTCCTCCCGCAGGCACCACTACCACCACCGCTGCCGCCTCCCGCTCGCCGGCACTCCGAGGCGCCCGGCCGGGTGGAGCCGCCGCGGCCCAGCAGTGCCGCCAGCCCAGCCCCTCCGCCCCGCCCCCTGCGCGGCACCGCCAGCTGACGGCCGCCGCCGCTAATAGGAGCCGGCCGCAGAGCGGAGGCGAGCCGCTGAGGAAGCGGGAAGGGGGCCCCGCCCCTCGGCGGCCGACCCAGCCCCGCGGCCGCGCGGGCGGCCGGCAGACGGAGGAGGGGCTCGGGAGGGGCGGGCGGCGCCGCGCTGCGCAGCCGCCCCCAGCTCCCCCGCCCGCCGCGGGGCCGGGCCGCGGTCCCACTGCTCCCCTCCTTTGCCCGCTCTGGGCCGCTCCCACAATCCCCCGCGCCAGGCCGGCCCCACAATGCCCCGTACCAGCGCCTGCCCCGGGAACGCGGCCCCGCTGGCGGCCTGAGGGGTCTGCCGGCCCCAGCGTGCCCCCGGGGCGGGGAGAAGGGAACTCGGGGCAACCTCCGCGAGCAGGGCCACGGGCTGCGACCCCGTCCTCCGCAGGTCATGCCACAAGCCCTCGGAAATCGGAGGGGTGGCCCTTATAGTGCAGATTAACCGTCATAGGCAGGCGTGAGTCAGAATTTGTTTCATCCAGTAAAGGGACAGCACTGGGGCGAGCGGAAGCATTGGTGTGAGCAGCTCCTGATGCTGCTGAAGTGATTGAGCCGCCAGTGCGTATGTTAAAGGAGGCTCATAATGTATTTAAAAAGGCATGCAGAGCAGTAGAGGTATGGAAAGATAGAGGCGGTGTAATTCTGCCTCTTCGCATTTACTACAGCGCTCTTTAAGGCTGAAGTTCAGGACAAGTAGAAGGAAGACGCAGTAGCCAAGATGCAAGACAGAAGTCCTTCTGCAAAGACTACAGCATACAGAAGTCCGTGTGCCAGGTCCAGCTATGCAGATGAGGTGTACCGCACACTTTACAAGCATGCAGAAATACAAGGTTCTCTCCCTTGGGGGTTTCCTACTTTCTGCAAAGGAGGGCATGTGTGCAGATGTAGGTGCCAAGGACGAAAAATGGAAGGTGGAGTTAACCAATGGGCAGTATCAAAGTTACACGTGTAAGAGGCAGATGATCTGAAAGAGGCTTGAATAAAGAGGGAGGTTAGCAGAGGAGTGTCTCGAGTAAGCACCTCTTGTCCAAGTGAAACACTTCAGGCGTAGAAAGATTCACTGCAGCAGTTTGAAAACAATGCTAGACCTTTGTATCTTAAAACACAAAAGGCAGTGGGAGAAATCACTGAAAGGTTTGTACAGCTGAGTGTCAGGGATACAGGGATGTCATTATTAAGACCAGAGATGAGAAATGTAAATACAGGTACAAAATAGAGATGAGAATTTAATTCAGCAATGGGAAGGGAACATACTGCATAGGTCTTCATTAGTACATCAAGGCAGAAAATGAAAGGAAGCTGTAATTGTGACAACCAGACTCCCACATAACCAGATACTTTAGATGGTGAAACAAGCTGCAGTATCCATGAAAAAAAAAAAAAAAAAAATACCAACACCTGCAAAGGACTGGTTGAACAACAAGGCTTTAAATTCTCCCACAAAAATGAAGCACAATGAAAATGGTGGAGGCAACTTCGTATATCAAAAGCTTTTTAAGAACACAAGAGGCTGGTCCTTCAGCCAAGTGACTGAGAAAGGAAAGGTAAGTGAAGGAAAGTCATCAGTATGAAGTATAAATGAAGTTTTTACTGGAGAAACATAGCAGATCTTAGCTGGGAAAGTAAATACAAAAGGCAGAATGAACTGGCAGCAGTAGTAATGTGGGAAATAAAAATAACTGCAAGCATGAAATATAGATATAAAAAGGTTGCAACAAAGTTGGTTTTGAAGAACATATGACACTGGCCATTCTACATCCTTCTATTATTTTCTGACTCTTGCAACTTTCATATGTAATCTGCTCTTCCTGACGCTAAGATTTAAGGCTAAGGCCAGGCTGGACTGTCTTCTTAAGGTTTGGCATTTTTTTCTTTTTTTTTCTTTTTTTTTTTTAATTTGAGAACTTGGTCCCACTCCTGTTTAATCAACATCAAAACATTCTTGATGACTTCATCAGTAAAGCATCAAAACTGAGTTCAGAACAAATATTGCTGCAGGTTTACACCATCCTTTGCCTTAAAATATGTATCCCACCTCTTTTGAAAACTTTGTCTATTTCCCTCATGGTCAGATTTGTAGATCTGCAGTAGCTGAGGCAAGTCAGATTTGAAATGTATGTTTTGTGTAGCTTGGTTACTTTGAAAATAGATCTGGTGGCAGGAAGTTACCCAGGGAATGAGACACACCTCAGAGAGAAACAAGTATGACTAAAAAAGCTATCATACGAATTCTATACATCTGTTACTTTCTACAATTTCACAGGATGTTTATCTGGATCCTTCTGATGAACTTCACTCATGTTTTTCATCAGTTTTTGCAAGACAGCATCCTTTGGAAGTACAAACCTGTAACGGTCATTGAATTTGGAAAAACATCATCTCAACAGCAGACAGATTTACCGGGTGGGGGGGTGGGGGGTGGGGGTGGGGGTGTGTAAATTAATGGTAATGTAGTATTTCTAGAGAGGAAAAAAAAAAAAAAAAAATCCGCGAAGCACTGAGCATCCAGAGATGCCTCTTCAATTTGCCAGCCTTAACTGCAGACCAAACAAATGCCCACTTTGCTGAACTACAGTGTTTTCCCCTACACTGGTCTAATCCAAAACAATTGGGCTTAAGTTTCTTGGCAAACAGCAATCCCTGGGGAAGCCTGCACTCCTGCGATCAACAATAAATGCAGGGACATTTGATTTCTGTATCTGACAAACAGGTAAAGCAGCTAAATTAATTTTGGTGAATAATTTCCAGTGCTTTGTGAGGCAGAAGAAACCTCTTCCAAAATTAGTTTCTGAATGACAAGCTTGAGAGAATGAAACAAGAAGAGTGGCAGAGAAAAGGTGTTTGCTTCATCGGAGAAGTCACATTGCTAAATGCTCACCACAGTGGCTTTAGACAGAAACCGCACGTGTACAGATCTGGAGAATGTCACAATCTGGTATTGCTAAGAAGCCTGAGCTCTGCTTTTGCAAAAGCCTGAAACATAAGTAGTTTCAGTGAAGATTCATAATTAGAATTTCTCCAAAAAACGCATCTCTGGAGTGGCTTTAGTATGTACACCTATACAAAGCAGCAACTATAAATGCAGATGAAAACTTGACGGGTTTTCACATACTGTAACAAAAGGAAATGGCTCTTTGGAGGTGGGTCTGTAGAAGAAGGCAATTTATGACTTCACGCCTGTGTCCTCTGAACAACCTGAAATTTGTCTGCAGTTTAGGCGCCATCCATTAGCACATAACTTCCCTGTATACCAATTATTTACTGTTCTGCTCCCATAACAAATGCCAAATCCAAACTGAGAGTGCAGAAGGTGGAAAACCATGAACTTGAGATGTGGAAGGTGTGAAAGCAAGTGATGTTTCCACAGCAGGGGTCAGAGCTCACAAATTTAGTGACTAACCATTTAAGCCCAAGTTCTAGCTCTGTTCATGCAAATTCTACTAGAAGCAGCTGACATAAAAGAGCCTTTACTAGAGCTGATAAAAGGTCCCTTACTGGACCACAGTAGGGGAAATGTGGCCTGGTAGCCTGTCTCAGAAGCAGCCAGTAGCAGATGTTAGGAGGGGAATAGCCCTTTTCTTACAGAATTATGTTACCCTTAGCATGACTACCCAACTTCTGTCATGGCTGTGGAAAAGGTATGGATTATTTTCGTATGTCAGGTTGTGATTCCATCATGCCCGCTTCATCAGCAAAGCTAGTTGAAGATGTCTATTTTTCCACTAGCCGTTCATACCTAGTGCTGTCATAGCTTACTGCTGCTCCAGTGGTGCTGATGCAGATGTTTCAAAAGCCATATTGTAAACTGGATCACTGAAATAAAGCTCAAAAAGAAGGTTAAGAAGAAAGATCAGTTCACTGATCTAGTTTATAGGACCACAGAGAGATGCATCAGCACAACTGAAGGGATTAAACTGAGGCACTGTGACAGAAGTCTTTCAAATTGACTTTACTGATGGAGAAAATTTAAGAGGGAACTATACCTGCACCCCAAGACTGGGGAGGAGCCATACCTGGCATACTCTAGCATTTAAAACAGTTATTCTACTTTTCACCTCTCCCCAACCCTCCACCCACACAGTCCTGTGTGAACAGCCTGTTGAACTCCCACTCCCTCACTGCGGTTCTTGCTTCAGCTTTAGTAAAAGAAGAACATGGTTTTACTTTCTTAACACATGAATGACAAGAGTTGCAGCTGATAAAGCATTTACATACAGCATCTCTGCTAGTTTGGGATACCATTCAGAGGCATAAATCTCTACCCATTGGTTATGCAGCACAGTAAGTATATTTATCGTGTGCCAGAGTCCCTTCTTTCATATATAAAGTGGAAGTGACACCATCTTGTAGAAGGGATGTTTGTTGGGGAAGCAGGTTATCAAATGGCTATGCTCTGACTGAAGTCATGGAAGTATCCTCAGAAATATGCCTAAATGAAAACTTTGGTCTTGGGCAGAGGATAACTCTTCTTGGAGCTTGTGAGTCCCCCCAACCCCTGAGATGAGATTACAGCATGGTTAGAGACACCACATTCCTGATCTGATATACTAAGAATAACGGCACAGAATTTCAAGGAGTTCTAATATTACCATGTCTACCATCTAAATGCAATCACAATGCTAAGTAACAGACATTTTCTAGTTCAGTATATCCTCTTCCTAACCTTGTTTCCTCTAGTCCTGTTCTCTTGCCACTCACTGTTTTCTATTCAGCTTTAAATTCAGAGGAAGCTGGCATCCAACATCATTATATAAAAGGGCCAACAGGAATACAAGCCATCCAGCAAAAGTATCTTCACCCTAAACCTGATATTTGGAATCTGAGTTTTTTGCATTGGGCTGACCCAGACTTGTCCAAAATGCCAGCAAAACACATCTTGCTACCTGCCTTAAATAAGCACAGCAGCTCTTTCCTGCAGGAAACATTTTCACACAATCTCTTACAGCTTAGCTCCTTCAGTGGTACATGCACATAATTTTAGGCTTGTCTGTCCTGGCCTCACAGCTCCCTGGTTCAACAAGCTGCTAAGGATCCTTTATTAACATCCCAAATACCTCCTCTTCCTTCTCACTTTCTCAGAGGGGGTAAGAAATGCTTCAGATTCCTGAGTTTAGAAGGGCTTGGGAGCATTCTTCTTACTCATCAGAGGATAAGCTGAAAGGAGAATAACATCCCTCCCCAGTCCCTCTGTCACTCTGCACCTGTCATGCTTGTGATGCTCAGGTAGCAAACACATTTGCCAGGCTTGGGTCAGATATTGATAAGGAAAAAATACTTTAAAGAGATTGACAAATCTATCTAAATGTTGTTTAATTCATCCAGGTAAGGTAGGGCTGTGGAGAGCTTTACACCACATCTGCTTCTCTTTTCCTTCCATAGGTCTCAAGCTGGGCCATGTTTTCACAGAACCAAGAATTCAGTAGCAGGGTGACTGTGCTATTTGGAAAACAGGACTAAGTTCAGAGAATGCATAAAGGTGATAGTGTTTAACTACTTCACAATTTTGTCATTGTTTTAATTGCTTTTCAGCATCAGTCACCTTTAATGGTCCTCTAAACAAAAGGCATCCAACTGGAGGTTCACTTCCCTCTTCCTCTCCCAACAGGAATTTAGTCTCCCTTGTTTTCTCCCCCTCCTTACAAAAAAATAAGATCACCCCTACTTTCAGCTTGCTGCCTTTCCCGAGGTTACTGTGTGAGCTTTTGCTCTGCTAATAGTGCCTCTCAGTTTACCTCATGTTTGCTGTTTGTTTTTGGGCTCAGCCTGCAAAAGTAATCAAGGCCAAATATTTGCTCAAATTAAGTGGCTCTGTGGTTCTCATTCCAGGGAGCTGGCTGAGGACAAAGTGAAACTAGCTTGAAATATTCTAGTATGCCCAAGAGATGCTAGGAACAAGGGATTTTTCCAGTGCTGTAGAAAGTAATCCAGATTCTCACTGTAGCTTTGTTGTGGGAACTGCAGGGGAACCAACTCATTTATAGCCTGCCACAATTAAGGACATCACTTTTGACTGCCAGAAACCAAGGTCAGTCCAGTCAAAGTCAAACTTTGGGACCATTATGTTGGGCTACAACCAGAAAGAAGACTCAATGTGAAGTTACACAAACATTCGCTCTCCCTCTTCTGCAAGACCGAAGCCCACATTTTTCTGATAAGAGGAGGCTACATCCTTTGTGCTTGCATGTCAGCAGCAGGTCTTATAAACACACCCACAGATTCTCAGCGTAACATATTGCAAGCTCTGTGCATCTGAAGCCAACGCATGCTTTGCTCAACAACCCCCCTTTTCATTTCTGCCAAGATTCCCTCCCACGTTTGGGACTTTTTTTCCTGCTCCCTTGAGAGCCTCCTCAATTAGCCCAGCTCCCTCAGCCTCCCACTGTCCACGTGGACTGTTCTGTACAGCTATGCCAATCTGCTCTGCCTTTGGAAACATATGGGCCCGTGCAGGAAGCTGGGCACAAAGAAGATCCATGCATTGATTCTCAGGCCTGTGTTTGAGTCAGGTGGATGGACCGGAAGACTGAACTGACAGCACTGGCATAGAAGGCAGAAAATTAGCCAGGACTTACTGAGGCATTCGCTTTGTAGGATGTGAGAAAATACCAACAGATACATGGGGTACCATCACTGTGGGAAACCACCTTCTCGCTGAGGTACAGACAAGCTCCATTTAACAGTCACCTTCTTTCCCACTTACTAAAGCATCATTTCCTGGGGTTATTCTGGAACAAAGAAAGCAACTCACGGGGCATCCTGCATGTTTGCATAACACACAACTCCTGTCAAAAATCAATACCTCACTGAGGAGTAGCAATACTGAGCTGCACAACTGCAGGCTGGCACCTGCTTTGCAATACATCTCAGCTACCAAGAGACAGGAGTGTGTTAAGAGGAGTCAAACACACAGGATAAAAGTGCTTGGGGGCTTCTTCTGAAATTCCTTTATGTGAGGTAGCAGCTTGTGTTAGGCTAGGATGTAAGGAATCCTGGAAGCACTGCTGCCTTCTGCTCTGGCTCAGGGGAAAAAAAAAACCAAAAAACAACAAACAACCAACGAACCAAACAAAAAAAAAAAAGGGGGGGGGGGGGGAAAGGTTAAAAGGTATTTTTGTGGAAGGGAATATTTGGACTTTGAGTTACAGACCCAAGCATAATACAAGTCTAAGGCATGAAATCAGAAGATAGCCCTGCTGTTTTCTGCCTAGTGGGTCAATGTATTCAATCTATCATAAATCCTATCTACCCCCTCCTTGGCTCTTCTGTTTACACATGGAGTAAAAGCATCCTTAAAGCTCTCGCTACTCTACCATTCTGATTACAGCTGCATCTAACACTGAACTTGAAACACACACCTGTACATATGTTTGCAGCTAATTGCAAGACAGCACAGAGGCCTATAATTCTTTGACTCTTTATAGAGGAATGTACATGTATAAAAGCCTTTTGAATTTTCATAAGCCACCCCTTAGATGTGGGATAGCAAAACACAAAAAGATGAAAACAAGATGCTCACCCGATGATTCAGCTTTCCTGCAAAGTTTCTTCTAACAGCCATCATAACCCTGAAAATAATCATCCCAGCCCCTTTTTCCTGTGGGCTAAAAACACATCAGCAATGAGGATCATAATTTAAGTTTTTTGTTCCTATGAGGAATCCATGAGAAAGAGCTTTGCATTGCATAGAGGAAAAAGAATCATATGCAGGAAGAGAAGGTATGTGTATATTCAGGGTTTTTTAATGTATTTAAGGAATGCTAAATCAGGTTTGGCTTTGCTAGAGGACATACCAGTTGTCTCCATGCCCTTTTTATTATGATCTCTCTTGTACCTTAATTGAGAAAGCAGGGTGTGGAAGTTTCAATAAAGGCTCCCCTTTGTAGTGTGTTAATTAGGCACAGGAGTTAACAAAACCCCTCAGTTATAAACAATTACCTTTCCCGAGGCTTACTTTCATTTTCATGCTACCATGTTTTTACTAATTTTCTATTTTCCAGAGTGGACAAGACTAATTTCTAAAATGAGTCTTATAATTAGCAAAGAAAAGGAAAAAAAAGCAGGAAAATATGTAAAGCAGGAAGAAAAAAAAAGATACAATTAGAAGCATGTAAAGATGCTTTTTTTGTGCTTCTTCAGGATGCAGGATCCTAAGGTATTTTCAGATCACTGTAAAGCCTCCTTTAAAACTGAAAATATAGATTATGGTACCCTAGAAGCAGTGCTGCGTGTAAATGCCCGGGAATGGGAAAGAATCTGCTCTGGGTTTGTGTGCCCTGAAATGAGTGCTGCCTTCACCCCCGCAGAAGGAGAAAAGTGAAAGGGGCTGCGAGCTGTAATTCCTCCAGAGCCTCTCCATACATTCATTTCATTTGCAAAGCAAAGTGTGCTTTAAAATGGAGGACCTGATTGGTCTGCATGACACCTTTTTGCCTGCCGGTGTGCCGAGACCCAGAGACACACAACAGCTGGGACGGGAGAGGCCTTTGTTCTCCCTCCTGCCGATGCTAGGCTTTGTCCTCTTGGCAATGACCTCACCTCTTAGCACCGAGCTGTCCTGCAGGAGAGCACCGGCCACCCTGGCACCGGTACCCCTCCTCCTCCCTCTGCCTCCCAGCAAGGCAAGGAAGAAACCCAGGGGCTTGGGGCAGGTCTTCTGCGTCAAAAAGAGGCGATCCCAATGATGGAAAACTGTGCTCTAAGGACAGCTACCATCTTAATGCTGAACATCTTACACCCTAAATTGGTTATGAAACCTTTTGCACTGCTGCTCTCTAATCTTGTTCTCTGCAGAATTTCTGGAGAAAGGTTCAAGCGAGGCACTTAAGCCCACAGTATCAGGAGGAGCACATTATGATTCAGTCTCCAGTCAGTGTTACACTCCTCCTGTTGCCTGTGATAGTGCTGTTTGCTCAAGACCTATACACAACATAGAAGGCATACAGATAGATATTCAAGCATAGATGAGGAGCTACATCTGCATTTCCTGAGGGTTGCCTTTGTGTCCAAGGACCTGCCCAGAAAGCAAGGGAGCAGAGTTTGTGTGAGACTGGGGAAAGCTCAAGCTACAGTCCCAACAGGGTCTGTGTCTCCTGGCCTGTCAGTAGACCTGGAAAAGACTGCCTAGGGAAAAACTCATAATTCTCAGTGGCAGCTTCCTAAGCATAGCAGTTCTCATTGGGAACAACCTTGTCTCTCCTCTCTAGAAGAGACAGAGGATACTCTAGTGAAGACATATATAGTGAAGTTAGGCATTCCCCCCTTTATTGCTCCACATCAAGCCACAGTCCTCCTTTCCCACTGCCCTGCAGTGATTCTCAAGCCAAGATCAGCTCCTGTTGCTTTCCCTGAAGACCTTTCAAGCTCAAACAGACCAGACAAACTCAGTGTGAGAGCACGATCAGAAGTAAAGAAAGGCTGAGGCTGGCACCAGTGCCTGCAGCAGGTCCCAGGCAGGAGTGGGGTACAGGTTACTCCTCTAACTGACCAGGCAAGTCAGGGAACCAAGGACCCCATGGCAGCACAGAGCTGCTTCACGTACGATGGAAAATGTTTAAATTGCTGTAGTTGGGGCCCACAGGAAACTTTTGCAAAGTGTGTGCTGGGTCTAAGAACAGGAACCAAGAGAGTCAGTGTTTAAAATATGCACTGACAATGAATTGCTTCATTACTTAAAGAAAAATTGAGAAGGGAGGAAGGAGTAAAACTCAGCCACATCAGGAAACTGGCAAATGTACACCAGGTCTCCTGACTGCTGGTCTAGGACTTTACTGCTGCTCAGCCCACAGTGTCTTCCTCATTGTAATAAGCTTCTTAATAAGCATCCTAATAGGCAGCAAGGTCTCCTCTGCATTTAGATATTCCCCAGGGGAATGCATTGCATCTCTGAAAGGACAATATGCCCTTGGAATATCATTTTCCTAGAGAGAAAAGATGGGGGAAGGTGGCCATTTTGAAGGCTCACATGCCCTGAGGACAGCTTCCTCCCTCGACACCCACAGCAGGGGCTGCACAGCACAGCCTGGCCCACTGTGTGCCCCCATGTGACTCAGGGCCCATGCAGGGGCCCCTGCATGAGAAGTGCCACAGCCACGCTATGGGGTTAGGGCCAAGCTCAGTAAGGTGGTGCAATCCCTGCCTACAGCTCTTTCCCTGTCATGCAGTCCACTGCTCGGGTGCATCCTCTTCTGGGCGATCTCACACCCCGGAAGAGAAGCAAACAGAAATGTCTTGCATAGGGCTGCTTACTGTCTCTGCTAGTGTCTTGTTTTGCCCTGTTGTACCGTTTTTCTTTCTCCTCCTACGCCTTCCCCTGTACCTACGCTCTCAATTGAAAAATGAAAGCGCCACCCTTCACACTAAGGAAACTTTTGGCCTGTGAGCTGCTGAAGAAAGGCAGATAGACATGTGAACTGCAGTTCCCTTCCTGCGGTGCTTTGTAAAGCAAGTGAACAGTCTCCGGCAGGAGCCTTTCTGCACTTTGAACAGTCCTCTGAAATTGGACCTCGTGGCCTGGGCTTGCACATCCATGAGCAGAGACATGGGAAACACTGCCTTTCTGGATCTGGGGGAGGGGTGGGGAGCCCTGGAAGCCATAGGCAGGAAGAGCCTGATTTGGGAAGGTGCCCGGTCTCCCACAGGCCGAGGCAGGTAACAATCATGGAACTATTTATTGCTCTTTTTCGTTGGGACAACCAGAGCCTTATATGGGCAGGAGCGCTGGGCTGGAGGCCGGGCTGCGGAGGTGGAGCCTCCAGGGGCGCTCCTGGTGCTCGCTCCCAGGCTGCCTGCACAAGCCGCTGACCTCCTGCCCGGGAAAAACCCTGGGAACCCTCGCTGAATCCAGCTGTTTAAATTTCAAACTACAAAACGACTGACTCCCTTCCTCTGCTTCTCCATACCTCCTACTAGCTGGATCTGTGGTGAAGAAGAAATGTCTGCATTTGTAACGTTGTGGGTATATGGGAGCACTGGGTTGGAGGGACCCCCGTGTCCGATGTGGGAAACCTATTCCCATCTGGTTGTGATAGTACTGAGAACCGGAAACAAAAAAGAAAGGAAAAATAAACAATCCTCCCCTCGCCCCCCCCCCCCCCCCCCCAGCATTCCTTGTCAAACACTCACAAGTGTGTGAAAGGCTGCAGCTGGTAAATCTGATGCATAAACTCCAATTGCAGATCATTTTGCCTCTGGATGTCTTCAGAGCCCCCCAGTGTCTCTGGCTAAGCTGCTAGTGTGCACGTTGAGTTCTTAGACATTTCAACCCTGTCCAGTCCACCCAGCTGAACTACACTGGCAACCAGTTACAAATAAAACTGAACATAAACATGCTAAAAATATCACTGTCATCAGATAAGGCTGCTATGCACATAACATTCCTGACACAAGTTCATTAAATCAAGGACATGAAATGTTAAGCCACATGCATATGGTGGCTGAAATGGGGAGGGGTGTATGGTGAGCAGGGATTCAGGCTGTAACTCTGGTTTTGGGCCTACTGCCAGCTTGTAGGACATCACCACAGTGTGACTCAATTTCTCTCGCTGGAGAATAAAAAAATAAAAATGTCACAGCACCCACCTCCTTCTGTGAGCATTGGCATGTTTCAGGAAGGAGGCAGGTATTAGCCATGCTGCTTGCAAGCTCCAGAAAACAAAGCACATGCTGACCTCTACCTCTCAGCAATCTTTACCAAAACCAATCACATTTAGCACTCCAGAAGGCAGTTATCCCTGTTTTATAAGGCAGGAAACAGGCACTGAGAGCTTCCTCTATAATACACTTCTTGTGGTCATACCTGTGTTCAAGCTGCAGAAATGCAGGGTTGAGTGGGCTAGATGCTACCACAGGGGTTTACCAGCTCTCAGACAGGCTTGCAAGAGGTGCATGAGCTACCAGCTGTAACGACCTTCTCTCCCACTTACTGGGTTTTTATAGTTCTCAAGCCATATATTTTAAGAGCCAAGGGGGACATGAGCTGTGGGAGTGGTTCGTAGGCTGGGGTGGTTTCAAGTGATCCTCCCCTCTCCTGAGTTTACCGAAAACAGCCACCCCTTAACTAATTGCAGGCTGGCTGTGGCTCAAGACCTTGCACCCTTTCCCCCTGGGATGAATGACATGAGTTAAGTTAACCTGCAAGCGTGGAACATCATGTTCCTCCTCAACCTCACAAGGGTCAGGGTTGGGGCTTGACAATTGTGGGAAGCCAACTGAAGTCTGAGCAACCCCCCCAAAGGGAGGCTGTTCCCCACCCTCCTCTGATCTTCACACTCCCAGTGTCAGATGACACGGCCAGCTGATCCAGCTGGAAACGAACTAAAAGAGAGATGTTTACAGCTCGATCGTTTCCTTGGTTTATTTGACTACCCGGGTGCTTGAGGGGCACTGGAAATGCACTGTCATGGGCAGCCAGACATGAGCTGGTCAGAAACTATGAGGGAATCGCAGCCCAGGAGAGGCCAGAGAACCTCCTTTCCAGTGACACTATGAATGAATTTACTCCAGCTTCATGGCTGGTTACAGGGATTGTTACAGCATCCCACATGCAAGTGGTTGTAATCAGTACCTGAATTAAGGACTGTCTGTTGCCAAACATGTAGGATTACCAAAATCACAGTATCATTTAGTGTAACTTTGAGTTAGTTGTGTGTATCATTTAGAGGTAACTTTGGAGGTGTCCAGTCCAACCACCTGCTTGGAGTGGGACCAGCCTTCGGGTTAGGTCAGGGTGCTTAGGGCCATATCCAGCTGTGTTTTGAAAATCTCTGAGGATGGCAAATCCACAGTCTCTGTTCTTGCCTTCTTGTCCTTTCACTGAGCACCTCTGGCAATCTGGCTCTACCTTCTGCATAACCCTCACTGGGGTAGTAGAAGGCAGCAGTTAGATATCCTCCCCCACAAGCCTTCTCCTCTCTTTGCAAATCTACCCAGCCCCCTCAGCACCTGCTTATGTATCCAAAGGTCCGGCCCCCTGGCCAGCTTCATGCTCCAGTTTGCAAATGTCCTTCTTGCAAATGTAAAGGACCATCCTGAAGCAGCCTGAGGAATTGTCTGTCTCACCTCCTGGAGGAGAGCAGGTGTCTCTGTCTACTTGTAAAAGCATGTGTTTGTTGGGGTGTGTATGCATGGTACCAGCATATGTCAGTGCGTGTACACAGGAAGTCGATGCATCCACCTATCATGTAAATATTGGCTCAGAAGTTTAGATCGTAAAAATGGGTGCAAATTCACTCAAGTCCAGGGACCTGTGCTGGTTTCTGTGAGAGGAGCTGTCCTGCAGGTATGCTGTGTGAATGCTGTTTGTATGCATACCCAGGGACATCTGTGCACCAATCCTTCTCCTTCAGCAGCTCTGCAGCTTAGCAGGCACAGGTCCTCCTTCCCATTGTTATCGGAGAAGATGTTTACAGTCAGGTCTAAATCTGGTCAGGTAGCTTCTGAATTACTCACCTCTCAGCTATTACTCTGCTTCAGTAACCCTGAAGCCTGGGGAGACAGGGTGTACCAGGCAGTAGCTAGAGCTGGAAGACAACAGAAATCATGTTCTGCTCTGGTGGTGTTGCCGGAGGGCAGTGCATCACTGCTGTGATGTAATAACTGTGAGGAACGACCTTCAGACCGTAAAAAAGAACAGCCATTACTCAGTGGGCCAGCAAGGGATTTCAAAGGAGGCAAGAAGAGAAGGAAGATCTCAATACTTTTACTTGCTTGCTGTCTCAGGGATAATAGTAGGCAAAATGACGTGTAACTATAAATCAGCCGTGCCTTTTGCAATATCAGGATTGTGGCATGATGAGCAATCCCTCTGAAGTTCATAAAAGATGGGAAATGGGGAAAGCTGAGATGAGTTCCAGGCTGTGGTTGGGTGAAATTGTTGAGGAGTGGCTGAGGGAACTGGGATTGTTTAGTCTGGAGAAGAGGAGGCTGAGGGGAGACCTCATCGCCCTCTACAGCTACCTGAAAGGAAGCTGCAGAGAGCTGGGTTTGAGCCTCTTTAGCCTAGTAGAAAGCGACAGGACAAGAGGGAATGGCCTTAAATTGCACCAGGGAAAGTTCAGACTAGATATTAGGAAGTATTTCTTTACAGAACGGGTTGTTAGGCGTTGGAATGGGCTGCCCAGGGAGGTGGTGGAGTTCCTCATCCCTGGAGGTGTTCAAGAGTCGGGTCGATTTGGAGCTTAAGGATATGCTGTAGGTGGGAACTGGGCTAGGCGAACGGTTGGACTAGATGATCTCCAGGGTCCTTTCCAACCTAGATGATTCTGTGATTCTGTGAAATGCACCACAAGGGTATGGGATGTCAGCTACAAGGCTGACAAATAGGTCATGGACATATCTGCAGGCAGGGAGTGGGGAGGGAGGCAGGGAGAGGGCATCTTTGCACTGCTGTCTCATTGTGCAGCTCAGGTCCCCCCAGTCCACCTTACACAGCTGAGAGCCCCATCAGGAGTAGTCCCTGGAGAGGGGGCTTGGGGCAGTTCAGTGCAGGCCACACTCTTGTTCATGCGGTGTAGATGGACTGGGCAGGGTAGAACCAAGGCTGGACCAGCAGCTGCCCTGAGCTACAGAGGCTGCTGCAGAATGAGAAAGCATAAAAGTGTTGGTTCTCAGCCAGCCACATCAGCTCCTCATTTTTCAGCAAGAACTGCTATCAAGCCTCTGTAGTAAGAAGCTTTGGTGCTGCAGCCCAGGGTGCCTGGATGTCTGACACAGAAGGACAAGGGGTGCTGGGTAAAGACTTCCTCGGTGTTAAGCTCCAGTCTGGAGCTGTGGGCTTAACAAAGAAGAGGAAGCGAAGCAATGTAGTCTTGGATGGGGAACAGAGATATAAACCTGGGCTAACATAGGGTGAGGTGCTCAAATGACTGACCCTGTTCAGAGCTAGGCAAAGTTTGGTCCCCAGCTATAGAAGGTTATTACAGAAATGCAATAAACCAAGTTTTTAGTACAAGCCAAGGACAAGAATCACCAACTGTTCATATCACCCGGTTCCCTTTAATCTGAAACAATTTGGCAACTGCCTTAGGTGGCATGATTAAAAGGCAATCAGGTCAGGTTTGAAAGGTAGAGCTTGTTCCAAGGATCAACATCTCCTTTTGAGACCCTTTGGTAAATCCCAAAGCAAGGCAGGGAGGTAAAATACAAACTCAGCTACATTCCCCATCAGTTCCACCTCTGGACTTACTGATCCCAGGTGGGATGGGATGGGAAGCTGTGTCTGCACCACCACCATTGCTGGATATAGGTTAGAGGCCCCACAATACGTGCACAGCCATCGTAAACCATGGGACTTTGTTCTCTGCCCACAGCAGGGTGGCCTGTCCCTCCCAGCTCTGCAGCCTGGCATATCTCACCAGGCTTATCTGGTCGCGTGCCCTCCTCCCTCCCCAGCTGTACCCCCAGGGGCAAGTTTTCCTGCTTCACCCCAAATGCTTATTTTTATTATTTTAAAACAAACAGAGTTGCGTCTGTTTTGACTTCCAGAAGGTTAGAGGGAGGTCAGAGCTGACATCTGGGCTGGAGATAACATTCCCGTCTAATTAGCAAGCCCTGAATAATGAGGGCCTTCCTGTCCCATCCCCCTGTCCTGGTGTGGGAGAGGGCAGAACCAGCAGAGGCTGGGGCAGAAATGGGGCAGGAGAACACCCTGTTAGGTGGCATTTTGTTTCCTAGTGCCCTCAGATGGAGCTCGTGGGGCTGCTGCTAGGTGCCCGTGGGCAACAACTGGAGGCTGCCCCTCCTTTGTCTGTGTGGGCACCGTTTGCAGATGTGTGTGCAGACTCTTTTTTCCAGGGAATCAGCCATGGCTTTCTGGCACTTCCAGTCACCCCCCAAGCCTGTTGCCCAGGGAGAGCCCATTCACCCTTTCCGCAAAGCAGGGGTTACAGGTTTAAGCACCCTGGGCACCACCCATACTGCTGTATGTGTGGCAAGAGAAGGCACCGGAGACATGCTGTTGGTGGGAGACACAGATGAGATGCACAGCGAGGTCCCCAGAGCATGGCTGGGCCATCTGCTGCCCTCCCCTCAGTCTGGGGAGCTGTGCATTGCAGCTCTGTCCCCGCTCTTGGGAACTGGGTCATTTCCCAGGGCAGTGCAGCCCGCTGGGCTGCCACGAGGCAGCTGTCTGTGCGCAGCAGCGCTGCGGAGAGGAGGCAGCCATGGCAGGAGCCAGCTTTGGCCGGGATGCTGGGTTGGGGCGGCAGAGGGGCAGCAGTGCTGGGAGACCCAGTTGGAGAGGGCTCCTGCAATTTGTAGCCATATCGCCCCACCCCCCGCAGCAGGGCACAGAGACGCCGGAATAAAGCCTGACTCAGCTGGGAGAGAGGCTCCCTGGCTGAATCAGCCTGCGCTCTGCACCGCCCCTGCAGCTCCGCCACCGTGGGCTGCCTGCGCCCAGCCATCGCTTGCAAAACCCCATGAGCTCACGGGCGCAGGCAGTGTGGCGGGGGCTGAACCGCAGCCAGGTGTTCTCCAGGTGAGATTACACCGCCGGCTGCATCCGTTCCGTGCCAAACCCTGGCAGAGCCGGTGACACACCGACCTGCCTGCCCCGTCAGCCCCGTCGCGGGGGGATTTGCTGCCGGCAGCCTCCAACGCGCGGCTGCCCTCGCCGGAAATGCCACAGCCTGTTGATTTCTCAGAGGGGATGTGACTGTCATTCCCGGCCTTGATATAAAACCCCGCAGAGGGAAGGAAAAAGGAGGCAGGGGAGCAAGGCTTGGGATTTAACACTGGCAGAGCTCAGCTGCCGTGCACCTGGCCGCAGGCTGAAGATGAGGCTGGAAACTCTGCTCTCAGGTCAGCCATGTGCTGCTGGCCACCACGGGCTGGGCACAGTGTCACAGGGAGGCAAAACATCATGGGGGAGCAGCAGAACAGGAAGATGACAGCACCTAAGGAGTTTAATTACGGACACAGCCACATGCTGCCAGTTTCTGCACTGCAGGCTCTACTGAGACTAAGCAGTGATGGGTCCCTCATGTTCCCACATCCTTTCACCTCTAGGGTGCTGCCAGCTTCTGCCTTCCTGTGCAATGCCAGACAGATTAAGAAAACCCCAAATGTGCTTCCTCTGAGTGTGACCAAGAAAACCCAAACTGAGAACAGAACTTGAGGTCAAGGCCAAGGAAAGGGGAACAGGAACTATACTGGGCTCAGACAGGTACAAGGGGGTGGGTGTGCTGGGCAACCACATAGTTTAGCATTAGAAATGCAGTGGCAGGCATGACTTTAATACTGCCTGCACTCTATGAAATATCTCCATGCTTCTGCCAGGATCTTAGGGCAAAGCCCACAAAACCCAGCCTGGCTGGGAAAGGGAAGCTGGACCCCCTCAAGTGGCAAGCTCAGTTGAAAGAGCTAAGCTGAAGGATCAACCCCTTGAGAGCAAACCCAGCAAGTGAGAAGGAAGAATGCAAGGGTTTTGTCAAGTTACTTCCTGCCAAAAACCGGCCTGAGTGTAAACACAAGTGCAGAACAATAAGGTCTCCTGTCCCAGCAGCTGCTAAAGCCATCACCTGGGGAGCTTCCTGCAATCAGCCAGTGGAAGGACAAAAAGGAGCTCCCACATGCTTTCCTGCAATTTGTCATATGCCTGGTCTCTGCTCCACTCAGTCCCTGCCATCCTCCCTTCCCCCAGAGCTGCCTGTCTCATGCTCTGACAAGAGGATGTGGTTACGAAGATCATCTTCTGGTGAGGAGCAGGCTCATTGTTCAGCCTCACTTCTCTAAGCAGCCAGAAGTGCTTTGCTTTATGATTCTGAGTCACCTGAAAGCTTCTCAGCATACAGTATTTCCCCTGGGCTGGTTCTGCAGGCACTGTATGGACTTCCCCTGTGCCTGGGTCCCGGCATCCCAGATTGACCCACAGCACTCTGCAGGTCCTCTCTGCCCACCACGCAGCTCCAGGGTTTATGGTGCCCAGAGTTCGCACAATGCCACCAGCTTCTTTTTCAGACCACCGCACCTCTCCAAGGTGATAATATCTAGGTGTGAACACTGCCATGCTGGATCTCTCCTCACAGGTGAGTATTTTCAGAAATTTTGAGTTTAGACCATGCAGTCACTCCTGAGCTATGCCAGGACGAAAACGACTTTTGCCTGAACAATACCAGCATGGAACAAAAAGTCACTGCAAATGGGGTTTTTCAGCATCACTCAGAACTAACTGAGCTTTGAAAGACAAAACTTGCTGTCAAAAAAGAAAAAGGTTCCTAGTGAACAGAAAGGACTTTGACAACTTACTTAAAAAGCCAGATTAAAGCAAAAGAATATTATACAAATACTGGCGGGCGTGCTGGAGCTTGCATGCAGTACATTGCTCCGTCCCCATCACAGCCACTGTGCTAGCCAGGCCCAGGGCTTTTGTTACCCGCTGGCTGCAGTGTGGCCCAGCCCTGTGGATAAAGCCACCTGCAAGGGAAGGAGCCAAGCAGTCTCTGTGCCCACAGCTACGGGCCTTGCCTCATGATGGAGCAAGAAAGCAACCTCAGGGAATGCAGCTCCTCTCCATCCTGAGGCTGTGAAGTTACAATCACCCTCTCCCTGCCAGCTGTGTGGGACTGGCATGGAGGAGTTGCAGCCATGTGGGTGGCCAGAGGTCACCATCTCCAGAGAGCACTGAAATTTCTGGTGCATTTTGAACCCTCTGTACAACTTGAAGTGGATGTTTCTGAGGACTCTCACTGAAAAAATTTCCTGTTTTTCTGTATTGCTCAACCACTCCTCTGCTCATAGGAGAGATGGCGCCAGGGTGACTTCAGCAGCAGAGGGATGAGTAGCATGTGCCAAGAAGGATACCAGGAGCTCAGCCATCCCCTGAGTGGGAGAGCAAGCTGGCTGGCTCCTGTCCTCTTCCATCAGCAGGTACAGGTGCTGGGGACATCTGTGAACCTCAGAAGCTACTGGCACTCTCCACAACAGAAAACAAGTGTATGTGACTGAATAAACACACACACATACATATACGTGCAGGGACATTACTTCACAGAAGCTGTAGGCCATGGAAAAAACCCCGTCATTTTTAGGGCATTTTTATTGCAACCATTTGGATCATGAGGGCCTAGGAAGTCAATGCGGGCAGGCAGAAGGTTGGGTGCTGCCCTGTTGCCCACAGATGCCAGCTCTCCTCCACCGACAGAGCACAAGCAGCTCCATCGTCCCACTCCAGCCTCTCCTCACAGGACCGGTTCCCCCATCTCACTCCCCATCAGGACCTCTTGCACCAGAAAGGCAACCCCAGGGTTTCTCCTTGCCCCATCCCCACTGGGATGTGGGGTGCCACATTTTCAAGCTCTCCCCAGAAGTCTCTGGTTTCCACCCATTTGACTCCTCTGAGTGTAAGAAATTTGGGGTTTCCTCTGCTGCTCTTGCCTCCATTCTCTTCCAGAGAAACCACAAATCTCACAATCACACTCCGTGTCCTTGAGAAGAGCTACAGGAAGGCACCCGTGTGTGGTGATGGACTTGAACCTGGGTGGGCTGCAGGGGCAGGCAACAAGGACCAGACTGTAACAGGTAATCTAGTTTGGTTTTGTTCTGGAAGTCAAGCCTGTGGTAGTTTTATCTTATCTTTTTATTGCTTAGGATACTGCAGCTATGCGAGCTGTTATTCTTTAACTTGCAGAAAGCTGAAACTCACAGTGAGCACTTAACACATTTCAGCAAGTTTTGAATAACGCTGATCTTAATGTTGCTGCTAACAGCCTTGCAGGGTTGGAGAATTTAATTGCCAATTCTGTCTGAATCCACTAATTACTTAGATTAGAAAAAGGAGATGGGGGGTGTAAAGCTCAAAGCGATGAACAAACTGTTAGGGCAAACAGCCCGCCAGGCTGGCAAAAGGCTCTGCCTAGGGCAGCATGAGTGGTGGACGTTTCCCTGTTGACATGGAGCTGGTCTTCGTTTTGTTCTTTCCACAGGAGGAATCATAAAATACATTGATAAAGCAAAGGATTTACTGTTAATGCTGGGTGGCCAGGCTGCTGAGGCCAGACCTCAGTGGAGCCAAGTGTGGCCAAAACTGTCCCCTTCAAAGCTGCAGAGGACCACATATACACACCCTGCTGTGTGCTGCAAGCCAAGCAGCCTGAACTCTCCATCCTCTACCAGCACTTGAAGCTGGTCTCAGCATAGCACCCCTAGAAGAGAGGGTAGCGCAGTTCTTGCAGGTGTTTGCTGTGGCCCAGAGCAGTTGGAGGTTAACACCGAGTTCAGCAGGCAGGCACAAACATCTTGGGGAAAAGAGCAGCTGTGTTAGGGCTTGATGCAAATGTAAAGCCGACAGAAACAAATGGAAAACAGCTTGCCTGTAATCCACTGCCTTGGACAAGACTGTGAGGACAGAGGCACTGGGCCTGACCTCTGACAGGGGGATCTTGGTGTTGGGTTCATAACATACCTGGGGAGGGAAAAGCAGGTTTAGTCGAGCTTTGCTCCCCTTGGGAAGGCACTGACTGCCATGTCCTCTTAAAATAGCAACCAGGAACATTAGAAGCTGAGAAAGCTGCTGTAGTATAGGTAGACTTGGGCAGGAGAAAGCAAATGCCTAACAGATCACATGTGCTTAACTCCAAAAGGGAAAACAAACTGCACCCTTGCTGGAGTGAGCAGAAAGGAAACATTTTCTCAGATGATGTGAAAAAAGCAGCTACTGCTGAGGAATTACCTGTTGCTTCAGCTCTCTTCTCTCGGGAAAGAGCAACATCACATTCAGGTGGCGTGAAAATTGCCTGCAAGCCTTCTTTTAACCACTACTTAAATACACTGGTGGTAGTGCTTCCCACCTGTACCTCCTCTGTTATTAACAGCAGCTGTGAGAATCCCTGAAGCCTCCTTAGCAGTCAGCAAACAGGGAGCTGAATTAAGATCCTGCCACAGAAAACATCCCTGTGCTTTGAGTCCTGTCCTGTGGTGAAAATGGCAAAGTGCTCAGGGAATCTGAAGCTACCCCCAAATCCCTTCTTCTTTCCACCTGTTACACCATTTCTGAAGGATTTCCACAGGGCCCCATGTATGTGGGTCTTCAGCATTTATCTCAAAGAAACATAATTTGCTTTCCATATAACACACCCTAAAGCATGCTGGCGCTTTAATAGCTGAATGGCACCTTAGCTCCACTTTTCCTTAGAAGGAAGTGATAAAATAGCTAATTTATACTGTCCCTTAATTACACAATGCAAAGTCACTGTGTTTTTTCCTGTTCTGTAGGACGGTGAAGCATGAAAGTTGACTTATTATCGAGTACGTGACGCTGTTCCCCTACTTTTCCTGCTCATGCAGGAAAATGGACACAGCCTTTACTAGAAGTGTTTATGGAGCAGGAACACTGAAACTGCAGGGCAAATTGCCTGGCCTGAAACATGAGCAAGACATGGCCAGTATAGCTTCTGTGGTCTCCCAAATAGATAAAAAATGACTTTTTTACTGACTGTGACTGACCAACAGTTCTTTACCAAGCATTATCACCTCTAGCAGCATGCTGGGGGTGAGATCAGCCCAGCCCAGATGGGGAGGTACCCATCTTGGGGTGTTCAGCACCACCTTGTGCTGCTGCCCAGGCCCCAGGTGATGGAAGGAGGTGGGAACAGTGATGCCTGCAGTACTGCAGTTGCAGCAGGACACACAGGACTTAGATCACCACTCCCCTGCTCCTTCAAAGGCCATAAAATTGTTATTGCAAAGGTTGAGAAAAAAACTGCCTCGCTACTCATAACAGCCTATGCCAGGGAGGTGAAATGGAGCAGAGCCAAAGCAGAGTAAAGAGTGACTGAAGGAAACAGAAGCTTGGAAGATAAAAAAAAAAAAAAAGCAGCTTGTACATGGTTATTAAGCACTTATAATGTTCTCATGCAGCTTAGATAAACAAACTGGAACTAAGCATTACAGCAGGCATCAGCCCTGGTGCTATGCCTATGAGCGCAGGAGGAGGCTAGGAGCACTCAGAAGCGAGGCTGACTGGAAACAGTGTATAATGGGAGGAGGAGGAAGAGATGGGAAGGGCTGAAGGCTGCTCGTGATACAAGCATACAACTGCCTCACTTAGTCTAAAGGTCAGTGCAATTAAAGTCAAAAGACTGCCTTCCGGCAGGGCTCACCTGCGTGAGCAGATTTAATCATTCACACAAGTGAGAGGGAGACTCTCAGGCAGGAAAGTGGCAAGAAAGCCATGGGAGGAGCAAGCACAGCTCAGGTTCCTTGTGTGCAACAACCCACTGTTCCTCTGCACACAGGATGCGAGTCCAGCATCCTGGATCCAGCAGCACCGAAACCTGTGAAAGTAATCCACTTGTTTTGTTTTTCAGCACATTACCTTTCAGCAGGGATCAAGCCATGATGTGCTCTCCCAACTCACTGTTAGAAACCAGCCACTGTGCTGCTGGTGCTTCCTTCCACCTCCCTGGACAGACAAGGGACTTTCCTCTGTTTTCTGAGAACCAAGTTTTATTCTCCAGCTAGACAGTAGTGACCAATAAAGTTCTCTTTACTACAGGCCTACAAAAGGAGATCCATAAAATACTTCTATTTTCTCTCATAAAATTATGATGGGAGCCCAGGGATTTGTGGAGGAGTTGTACTTGTCCAGCGCCACAAGGACAGAGGAACAAAGAGACAGGTTTCACAGGCAAGGCAGAGGCATACTCAGCTTTAAACAAACCCACCCAGGGCAGGTATGTACCCACATCTTGCAGGAAGCAGCTGCGCTCTGCTCTGGGCTATCAGATGCTAGGCAAAAAGAAAAACACTCCTCTTAACTCAGCAGCAGCAGCTCTGCACATCATCTCTCTGCTGATAAACACAGGCTGGTGTAATCCAGCTGCATTCCCCCTTTTGGGAATAAAGCAGCCCTGCTCCTCAATGCCCTTTACAACTACTGCTGTTCAAGAGAAGTGGGAGTGGGAGGGAAGGGTTACAACACTGTCCATCTCCTAAAAATCCCAAACCAGAAAGAAAACCCCAGGCTGTAGAAGGCGCCTCAGCTCTCCCAGGCAAGGAATGCACAACGTGGATGTGTCCAGAGGCAGAGGTACTGCCACCTTTTTACTTCAGGCTCCAATGAGTTTCTTGAGGAATGCCTCCAGCTGATCCTCATCCTTTATGCCCACAAACTTATCCACAACATCTCCGTTCTTCATAGCCAGCACAGTTGGCACTGCTGACACCTGGGTGCAAGAGAAACAGGGAGACACACATGAGGAGAGGCTGTGGGGAGCCCAGCTGCACCCGGGCCTCAAATGGAGCCCCACAGAAGTGGCTGCAGAGGTAACAGTGCATACACTGCTCAAGGGTAACATGTCTGCTCACAAAACACAGGCCAGCTGAGCTCCATGCTCCCTTGGCCTCATCTCTGCACTGACTGACATCACACTGCTTATGTCAAAGCTGAGCAGCTTTTCAAGTTTAAGTAAGAGCCAAAATTTTAAAGACAAAACTAAAGATAATATAAAAACAAGGCAAAGCTTCTCCCCCCTTCTCCAGTACAAATTCCTCTTCTCCTTTCCTTCTGTCTTATCATAAGCAAACAAACCCAGTCTTTTACCAGGACACCTCTCAGACATGATGACCTTCGGATGTTTTATGGCCACGGTGACATGACTGGACCTGTGTTCTTCTCCAGACAGGACTGGAGCTGCAGGAGGGTTCTCTGCCTCATCACTCCATCCTACCACAGTAATGACAATCCCGTTCCTTTTCTGCTCCTGTTTTCAGTGGTTTAGCTGATCACACACCAGTGCTGTCCACTGTGGATCCCTGATGATTAGGTAAGAAGTGAAAAAGTCCCGCTGACCAGAGCCAGCAGGCCACTCCACTGCTCTGGGTGCTGCTTTTTTAGCCTAGAACAAAGATTTCTGGGAATATCCAAGAGAACAGCAGTGGAAATGACAATGATCCTCAGGGATTTGCCAGCTGACCAGTGACAGAAGAGACCCTGGGGACATGATTGAGAGAAGGAGCAACCAGAGCTCAGAGAGCTGTGGCAGAGAAGAGATATGGTGGTGTTTCTGACCCCATAGTTTTGGTGCCCTTATGTCTGCAAAGCTTCCCTCGCTAAACACGTCTTGTCCTTATCTGGCCTGCTGCCTCTCCGCCAGCTCATAGGGCCTTCCCACATGTGCTGCCCGCCCTGCTGCCTGAAAGGATCTGCAAATCCTTCCTCGGGAAACCTGCCAGAGGGATGGCTTTTCTCCCATCGGGAGACTGAGATGAAAGGGACATTTTGTGCTTCCCTTCCCAGCAGATCCCAGCCAGCCAGTCCAGCGTGGCTTCCCGCAGCCTGTCCTCATCTGAAGGGATGGGAGCGCTGGGTCTGCTGCAACGCGCGATCTTCGGCTCCTCCTAGTGACTGACGGGAGCAGATCCGGAGGGCTCAGGCCCCAGCACTGGCAGTGGTGCTACCAACATGCTCCCTTGTGATCTTAGGGGTGAAAAAGGACAGTACCAGCATGGCACTCAACGGGTGTCTTCCTCCCCGAGAAGGGCAAAGCTCCTCTGAGCCTCCCTCTGGTTTGAAAAATGGGTTAATAACGAACAGAGTTGCCCCAGCTTCATCCAAAAAACCAGCATGACCGACCAGCAGCAGCATCAGGCCATCGCAGCCTGGGTCAGGAACGGGCAGCTCTTCAAAGCACTACAGAGAAGCAGCTAACACTGAGTTACAGGGCTATGCATGCTGACCAGAGCACCCATGAGCTTCACACAGCCTCTGTCTCTTCCCCTTTTCGTGCTGGTGAGCAAACCCCAAGAAGAGGTGGCAGGTCCGGGGCTGCTGTTGCAGAGCTGGGTGAGAACCAAGGGCACTGAACAACTTGCCTCTGCCCAGAAAATATGATGGTTTTGACAGCTTCCTTCCTGCTAGATGCAGCAAGGTTAGCCTGTTAATAGAGCATGTACTTTATTTTGCTGCTTGAGAAGCAAATGTCATGGGACTTTCTAGAACACAAAGTTGGAGCCTTTTTTTTTTTTCTTTCTTTTTTTGGGTCCCATCTGCACTGAACTTAAACCCTCCTCCTCTTCCCTTAAGAGAACTTCTAGAGAAAAAAAATCAGGCTGCTTTCAATCAGCACCGACCATACAGATAAACAAACACAGCCATCCAGGCTATTCTTGGCAGCACCCGTTCTGAGGGAACTCTCTCCCATTTGAAACTGAGGCCTTTATACAAGCTCATATGCCACAATGGAGCAGGGGGAAGGATTTCAGCCAGGCTTCAGAATAAGGCATAACACAGGACCAAGGTCTGCTGATGAACAACCATCCCTGTATCCAGCAGCTCTCCCAAGCTGCCCACCTGCAGCAGACAGAGAAGGGGCTGCCCTTTCCCAGTGGCCACATGCATGGGCAAAGGGTCAAGGCAAGAGATGAATCTAAAGAATTTTAGGAGACAGCAGATTAAACAGAAATATTCCTTCTCCCTTTCGGCTCTTGGGGTGACAGGTCAGGAGCAGGCTAGAGCAGCTGAGAAATGCCAGAACCAGAGATAAAAGGAGGAATCCCCAGAGAAAGTACTTCTGTGCTGGACATAACTGGACAGGGAAGGGTGCTGGGGATGTTTCTAGTCACAGAAAACATGTCCCCGCTCCATGCTAAGCTGGGACAGCTGGGAGCCAAAGGCAGACAGCAGTGTGTGTGAAGCAATGTGCTGGCATTCCTCAGCTCTTCCAGGGGGTCTCTCCCCTCGCCCTGCCTCACCACCCCATGCCAAGGAGGCTGCTGATGAGGATGTTGTGTAACTGGGCAGCAAGCTCGTGGCTGCATGCATGGGCAGGGGAATAAACATGGATGGAAGGAGACTTCCTGGCAGCTAGTGAAGGAGTTGTAGGGGTAGCATGGACACTGAAAACACCCAAAAGAAAAACCTTCTCGGCCTGCAGACATCTGATCCCCAACAGAATGGCTTTAAACAAATAAATCTTTCCTGATCCCTCCCAAACACTACCTCTGGTCCATCTTTGATATCAACTTGGTGTTCTCCCACCAGCCCTTATGCTCACATCTCCTTAAGTGGCAACTTCCCAGATGATGAAGCAAAACCCAGCACGTGCTCAGCACATGAGCCAAACTTCCACCCTGAAAAGAATGCCCCGAACTATGAAGATCAAACCAAAAATTATTCCTTTACCTCTACCCATTTGCAGCTATCCTAATCACAGACACTGCCTAGGAATGGGCTTTTAGCCATAGGGATAATGGTCAAGACCAGATACATGCATCACTCCAAGAGCAGATAATGCAGCAATGATCCTCAGGCCCTCCTGCAAAACAAAAACTTCATCATGTTTGTATATAAGGCTACAGAATGAATTGCTGGAAACTGGCCCTTGCCTGCAGCTTCAATCCTGCCTGCACCTATGTCACCAGGGCTGAAAAGACAAGCAGACCTTGCAGACAAATGTGTGTACACAGCAGGCTGTGCAGCTGCTCACTCACCGGTGGGAGAGCACATGTAGCGTGTCATCAACCTGCACAACTTGGGAACTTTCAGCCTCTAAAAAGACCTTTCTTCACATGCACACACTCTGCCATTTTCCAGTCATCTGAGATTATATTTGTGTAATCCAGCCAATTCAATCTACTGGAAGGCTTGGAACAATACAAGAGTTAAGATAATAATCTCTGTTATCTTCTTCTTTTCTCCTTAGGGTGGTTGCTACCAGAGCCTTGCCTGCATCTATTAGTATTTATGTGCTTTCTGACCAGCACTAGAACAACCTCACCTTCTTCAACTTCTTCTCACTGGCACCCTCAAGTTACACAGCGTTCAGGCTTGCAACAAAGCCTTGCTCCGGGGCCAGCAGCCATCTTCCTTGGCCTGGGGTGTATCTGCCAGCAAACCACCACAGAGGAGAGCACCAGAGGCTCTCATACTCAGCTTGTGGAAGCTGCAAGTTGGGTTTGTGGGCACCAGCTGGGTGGACATGCCACCACAGCACAGGCAGAAAGGTCTCCTTGGGAAAGAGTGGGAGGGAACAAGCTGTTTCCACTTCCTTCTCCTTCCAGCTCAGCAGGGTGTGGGAACCACACAGAGCGTCTCCTCCAGGCTCAAATTGACAGCTTACTCAGGAAATGGTTCACACTTTGCTGGGCAACCTGAGGAGCTTCCCGTGCTAGCCTCCACCCTGGAAGCAGGATTTCACCTGCAGAGAGGGAGCAGATCCACCTGTGTGATAGGCACGTGAAAATTAACCATCTTCTTTCCTGTAAAACACAGCAGTAGGATGATGCCCTGGCTCTGTAGACTAAGTAGCTAAGACAATGGAGGTGAGCACAGTCACTAGAAGAGTTTAAGTTTCTTAAATTACCTAATCATTGACAGAGGGTAAAAATAAGTAAATCAGTCATGTAAACCAAAGACATGGCCTTCTCCAGTCACTCTGCTCCTTCCTGGGAGCAAGGCAACACAGGGAACACACCTGACAGTTGTGTAAAACACTAGTTTAACCACCAAGGTCCTTGCTTGTCAAGAGCAGGATGCATGCTCCTGTTGTTTACGTGTGTTCTCTGACCTGTATTCTACCTGTCCAAACAAAACCCATGGTGTCTCCTTGTGCTGTGGCTTAAGGACAGGACATTATCACCCAGCAAATAATCTTAAACAAGGAAGGGAAAGAGCGGGTGGGCTGTCTGCACAAAGAACCACGTTCAAGAGCAGAGGAGACCAAGGCTTGTTACCTCACATTCCCACCCTGCACCTGAGCAGCCCATGCATGCAGGAAAATTCTGCCTCAAGGCCAGGCAAGTATTTACATTGACAGATGCCTGCAAAGCTTAGAGGACACCTTTCTGCAGAATTAGAGGTGGAGATGCTGAGCACAAGCAGTAGAGCTGGAGGAGAGCCAAGCAGTGAAATCCACCTATTAATGAGTGACCCGAGGGATCAGGAACCTGTAGGCACTGGGCTTCTCCCCAACAACGCCACTGCTGTGCAGGCACACCTTTCCCCAGAAAGGGACCTTCCTTGGCCCACCAGCAGAAGAAAGTCTGCACTCTTCCAACTCCTACCTCGTACTCAATAGCAAGGTCTGTGTGATCGTCAATGTCCACTTTGGCCATTAGCACCTTCCCATCCTGCTTGGCCACCATCTTCTCTAACCTGGGGCCCAGGATCTTGCAGGGGCCACACCACCTGATGGAGGAAGAGAAGGGAAATTAGAGGAGGCAAGCACAGCAGCAGGTTTGCTGGTATACCAGTGCCTTTACCACCACTGCCATTCCATTTGAGAGCCAACCTGGAAAAACACCATTCCCGAATCACTGTTTAGGAAAACATTTCTCTCACTGTCAAAGGGTTCTGTGTGTGCATGCACATCTGTGTGGTGGGGGGTGTCAAGTGGAAGAAGTAGTCACCATTCAGCTTTCGTGGTGCTTTTGATGTAATTTTGATCATACTGTGGTCTGCTCTGCCAGCCTTGGTGGTCCTCCTGCCCCCTCTTCTTGACTGTTCATCCCGACCTTGCTTTGCGTCCCTGCTGGTGTGTACCAACAGAGCTGTGACCCTGCTGACCACAGAGCTGCCCTAGAGAGAGTGTTGCTGCTGGGTATGGGAGTCACTCAGATTGGTTTATGCCAACCATCAGATCAGAGTCTTTCCCTCCACACTCATTGCAGGGTTTACAGAAATTCCCCTTCTGCTGCAAAACTCACAGAGGCATCGCATTCCAAACCCAGGTGCTGCAACTGCAGACTCTGCGACGCCCTGTACACAGAAAACACCCCCTGCATCCCCTAACATTAGGATGATACGAACGTACTCCATTCAAGGAAAACATGAGTTAAAGCTCCAGGTGCCCTTTTTTTTTTAAAATTGAAGCTCTGGTAAACGTTGTTCCTCCTCAGTCTCCCTATTAGGTTTGAGGCTTTCAGTTAGTTGTTCTCTCCTCCCTGGATGGTGCCAATTAGTGTTCATTTTGGTTTGTCAGTTTGGTCTATTTAGAGCAGAACCTTTTGGGCTGTTTCATACTCTGTTTGCCCAGAATCAGCCACAACAGGCTCACATGACAGCACTGCAGGACTATGAAAATACATGAGAAAACAGATGATCAGTATTGTTAATCCATCAGACAACATCTAGGAATATTTTTACTGGCAAGAGGATGACAATGTTTTTATCACTGACAAATGATGCTGTTGGTATCATGTGGCTGTTAATAATACATAAAGGCATTTTCTGTTAAGAGCCTAGCCTCAGGAGTACTCAGGGTAAGAAAAATGGAAAGACACAACACAACGGTGCAGGGGTATATCAAGTGCAGCGTTCTTCCAAAGCTGTTAACATAATTTAGAGTTTTTAAGAGGACATTTAACCCACAAAGCTAAAACCAGGAGATATCAGAGCTTTTTCTTAAGGTGTCTTTCACAGGATGATGCAATGCCAGGGCCAGGATGACACCTGAACACTTGGGAGGTGCAGCTACATAGCCCTGGGGAATACCTTCCTGGCACTTGTGTTCTATGTTCCTGCAGGGTGTAGCTACACCTACAGTGGAGCAACCTGACAAGTGAAACCTCTGTGGATTGCATTGTAGGGGCAGAAGCACCTTTTAACACCAGATGCCCAGCAGGGCAGTCAGCAGCTCTACAGCTTGGGAAACCCTTGGGCATACTCACATCTCCGTGTGCCACAGTGTCATGAAAGCAGCAGGGACACACCTGCATGTATAATGGCAGAAAGGGCCACAAGAGCCATGGGGAGGGAACTTACTGTGCGTGGAAGTCCACCACAACAGGTTTGGGGTTGTTCACCACCCGGTCCTGGAAGTCGTTGCCATCTTGCACGTTGAAGGTGCTCCTGCAAGCTGCTGAGGTGCTGAAGGCCCTACTGTGGGGTGCCGGGGGGACACACGGTGCCAGAGAGTTCTGCGGGGGTAGTGTCCTGGGGGTGAGGGACAGCAGTCGCTGGAGCACCAGCCTCTGGGCCATCTGTGGGGAAAAGAAGAGGTATGTGGGGTGGGTGCACCCCATAGCCAGTCCCACTGAAGCACCGACCTATGCTGAGTCCCCCCGGCAGGGCAGCCCCCAAGCCAGGAGGTGCCCTAGATAGCAACATACAGCGGCCTGCACAGAGGCACTTGCGGTCCCTACACCCTGCCCTTGCCACCGCGCAAACTCCAGCCACGCTGCAGCTCCAGCCCTACAGCCGTGGGTTCCCACCTGCCATGGAGCCCCAGCTTCCTCGCCATTTCAATGGAGCGGGGCTCCCTGCCCCAGGCACAGAGTCCCCGTTTCCCCGGGTCCTACAGAGCAGAGCCCTCCACCCCCGAACTGCCCTTTCCCACCCGTAGGGCAAGGCGCCCCAGCGAGGCGGTCCCCATTCCCCTGATACCACGGGGCACGGCTCCCATCAGTGGGACAGGGCCCCCCAGCCCCAGGGTGCCCCCCTCAGTCCCCCGGCCCGGTGGGGAAGGACACCCCCACAAGCCACAGGGGCCCCCCTGCTCCTCCAGCCCCAGGGGGCAGGACACCCCGGGCAGAGGGACCCTTCCCCTGCCCGCCAGCCGCAGCCCCCACCCCGCACCTTCCCGGGCCCGGAGGTGACCCACGGGCAACCGCACTTCCGCTCCGTGCCCCGCCCACCCGCGCGCTGATTGGCCTTTGCCGCAGGAAGGCTTCGAACCACGGAACAGCCACCCTCCCAGCCGATTGGCCGCCATCTCAAGCAACGCCGATCTCTGACTGGACACCCCGGCCGCCCTCCAAGTCCCGTAAGGGCCGGCGGGCCGCATCACGTGGGGCGAGCCCTGGGTGCTGATTTGCGGCGCCGCGAGCGCGACCAGGGGCGTGCCCCGCCCTCCGCACGTGCCGCGCGGCCTGGCCCGGCCGCGGTACACCCCGCCACGCCGACCCGCACCCCCACGGCCGTCTAACCACGATGCCCGATGGAAAATGACTAAGAGCCGGCGTTCCACGCCCTGCCCACTCCGAGGGAACCGGGCCCTGCCGAAGTGAGGCTGAAAAGGCGCCGCTCGCCCAGCAGCACACGCAGGGTGGGGTGCGGCTCCCGTGGGGGTGCGGATCCCCAGGACCCGCTGGAAGCCAGCGGCAGCAAAGCCGATCCAGCCCTGGGAGCCGGGCGTGGAGCATGCCAGGAGAGTCAGTGGGTGCCATTCTTTTAGATACATTGCTTTTTGAAGGGGAATCACCACTTAAGGCAACGCACATACTGTGAACGTACAATCTGCAGGTCTTCTCTTGGAATCAGGATGGAAGAGGAAACATCTGGAGAAAGTGTGTGCCCCTAGGTATAGCAGGGAGGCACGGACAGGGAACAAATGGGACAGGCTCTTGGTGACAACCACTCAACCCAATTCAGTCACAGGCCTTTTTCTTCCCCTGGACAATCCCAAAATAAAAAGCCTGTGGCGCCAAGGATGTAGAAAGTAGTGACACCACCCAGGCAACTACTGGCCACGAGAGCCATTCCCAGCCTGGCCTCTGGCCTTGGAGTGGGGGCAAAGCCTACAGAAGGATGGTGGTCAATGCCAGCTGAGAAGGTGATTGCTTGTCCTTTCCAGCTGCATGTGAACACATAAGGTCTTCCAGCAGCATCAGCAGTGTAGCCCAGTACTCCTAGAGAGGAGCAAGAACTAATCTGTCACCTCCTTCACCTCTTCTGCTCCCCAGCCTCTCCTAGCATGAAGCAGCAGCTCAATTTGAAGGACTGGAGGACTTCTATGTACATGTAGGTACAGCCCCCCCCCTTTCAGTCTGGGGTATCAGGAAGCACAAGTGCAGAGGGGTTTATTTTTCTAGATGCTAAGGGGTTGGAAAACGTGTGGAAGTAAAGTCCTGTTCTCTCTTACCCCCCCTCTATTTCCTAGAAATCACAGGGACATCATAAGGTCAGGATCAAAACTGCTCTTGCTTTGGAACTCTGATGCTGTCGAAGGAGCCCACCGGGAGGTGATGGACAAATGCATGTGGCTGACAGAGGGAAATATAAAGGGCAAGCAGCCTCCCAGTCAATGCCGGTAAGATCTCAAGGTGACTGGAGAGGAATAAAATAGAAAACAAGCATTTTAACAACATCAAAGTCAACCCAAAACTTTCTCTTGATGGGACATAGTGCAAATAGGAGAAATATTGGCCATGCTTTTATAAAAGACAGGGGCTAACCTTTCAGGCTTCTTGGTACAGGAGAAGAAAAATGTGAGGACAGTGGAGCCAAACTCAGTGTAAGTCTCTGTGTCCCAGGCATTCCAGGCAAGCTACTTATCCTTCGTGGAGGGAAGTGTCCCTTGTAGTGCTCTCCAGGAAATGACAAACTATCCAACCTATACAGTACCTAAAAAACACCCCTCTCCACTCTGAACTGCCCTAACTCAAATGCAGGAAAAATATCAGGAAGTTTGCCTGGAGTACCACTTCAGGATTCAGCACACAAACAGATTTTTAAGTATCTGCAATGTATGGCACCCAGGGACCAGAGAGCTTGCACCGGGCTTCCAGAAGGTGTGAGCAGGTTACCTCTGAAGAGGGACGTGACATTTTAATTTACCTAGGCGTTCCTGCACTCTCTTCTGTGACCCCTGGACGTCGCTGCAGATACTGGTCTGCAAGATAAACACAAACACCACCTTCAGGCAACTCTGAACTCTGCAAGGACAATGGGGGAGCCTCAGCATCACTGGATTTTGGCCCCTTGCTTATCCTTCAGAGCATGTTGGTCCTCTTTGTAACAGCAAGATCTGAGCAGGTCTTTGGCAACTCATGATCAGTGGAAGGCATGGGGATGGAAGAGGTGCACGGGAAAAGACAGAATCCTGCTGTGGATCTCTGTTACAATCTTGTCACAACAGCACCTATGGGTTTCAGTGTGGATTGAGAAAGGTTAAAGCTCATCCTTGGCATAAACAAGATGCTGCAGTGGACGAACTGGTATCACGTGATCTCTCAGCAGCTGGTCCTGTGACCCTTTGTGGTTGTCAGGGGTTCTGTCACCCAAAAAGTCTGTGAGAGTGTAATCCTCCAGCAGGCCAGCTTCTGCTGCGTGGCGCCGGAGCCCCGCGCTCCCCACGAGCCCTTGCAGTCTCATGTACCCCTGACGACAGAAGGGAGGGAGCTTCTGATGGGTGAAGGCAAACAGGAAACAGGACTCTGCAGGGGAAAGGATCAAAAATCAGACTCAGCAGAGAAAAATTCTCATAAACTCAAAACGAAAGGCAAAAAGGATGAGAGAAGGTGACTGGTTTCCCAGCTGCCCCCCTGCCCTGGATGGTGGCAGAGTAATCAACTTAATTCTGCAGAGCTCAGGAGGTGCAGGGTGGGATCTCCAGTCTGTACTCTGAGAGGAAAAGGAGCTGGATTTGAGCTTGCAGCCCTCTGGCATCTTCTTCGCACCACTTGCTTCCTTCGGTGTGCCACATGGGGTTCCCGCAGGAAGTTCCCAGACCAGTCTTCAGACCAGGAAAGGAGGCAGTAGAGGCTCTCCAGCTCTCACATCCCAGCACTCCCATTTCCCAGGGGAAAGCAATCCCATCATCAGTACATGAAAAGAGATCTGGTACCCGATGGCACAAAGGAATGTTCAGATCATGGAGGAGGAAGGAAAGGTGCAGCTAGAAAAGGGACTGAACCCAACCTCATACCCTGGGGCAGTCTCTTTCTGGTGATGAGCAAGAGCAAAGGCTATTTAGGAACATACACAGAGCACCAGCACTTTTTACTGTCTGTGGGAGTGCATCAGAGAGGTGTGACTGACGATGAGACCACCAGCTCGCCACAGGGAGATCTCGGCTATTTGCAGAAGAGATTGCTCCTGTCACTTGTCCCTCACATACCTCCTCAACCCTATGCTCAAATTACCTGCAAAGAAATTGCGCAGGTCAGTGCTGAGGCAGTTCTCCAAAAACCGCCTCAGCGGTAGGATGTGAGCATTAGGGGCCGTCCAGTCTGTCAGGAAGTCCTCCACAATGTGATGGATGGCATCTGGGCGAGGGAGAGGCCAATCTGGGTGCTGAAGTCTCATCTCACGCTCTGCCGAGAGAAAATTAAGTGAATCTCTCAGTATCAAAATGTCATTAAAAAGAGCTTGGGGAGTGGAAAGCAGCTAGGACAGCTGTTTGAGCTTTTGTCCTGACCTTTTAATCCCTATCTTACTTTCATTTGCAATCCCCTCCACTAGCTCTGTTCTCAACAGCCCTGCCACTGCACAGTTGCCCCTTGTCCCTGCTTGCAGCACTTCCTGTCATTTCACTCCTGTTCCCCCTGGGCAGGGGCTGCCAGACAGGCGGAGCTGCATTGAAGCTTTAATGATGCTACCCCATCGCTTCTTTCTGTACAAGGCAGGCTGGACAGTGACCCTAGGTTTCTGGAGATGAAGATTCAGCACACTCATTTCCCAAGGAAATCTATTCTGAGTGTGTTTGTTTGCTGGGTATAACACTCATCTCCAAACCCTTGCCTTTGGCTGCCTCTGTCACTGCGTGACCTCTACCTGGGCTAGCCACAGAGAGCAGTTTTCTTGTGGCGGTAACACTGAACAACTCAGCCTCATCTGCCAGGACTCTGCAAAACACACGCACGGTGCCAGCCAAAGGGAAGAAATGTTCCCCTTTTGGGGAATGGGGAAGTTCTCAGCATGTCTGTTTGTTCCTGTTCTCAAATATGAAGTATTATGACACCCACCCCCCAACACCCACCCCCCACCCCCTGTATTAGTCTGACCAATGGAAACTTCTTGCTAACTCCCAGCTTTTTTTTCAGCTCACACAGCGGTGGCGGGTGCCCTAGAGGATGGACATGAAGGAAGTGGAGGAGAAGAGTGTGCAATGCCTTCAGGTACCCACCCCCCTCTTTGGCTTTGAAATATCTTCATCTCTCTCGATTTTGCTCACATCAGATAATTAGCAGAGAGAGGCAGGAAAGCCTACCTGTTGGGAGCTGTTTGTAAAAGTAAATAACAGGGTGCAAAAAGTTGGATTGCCAGGCATGCTGTGCCTCTCCCACAGCTCGGTTGTAGTAGAAGACATCCTTGTCAGCCCCAGAGAAATTCCTCCCATATTCCATGATGATGACAAACAGTCCACTAGGAGCCTTTCTCCCTGTCTGCATTTCCAGCTCAGCCAGGACTCCAATCGGGTACTCTTCCAGGTATTCAAATGCTGTGGCATTCCTGTGAATTGCAACCAAAACCATCAGACCTTTTTACCAGAGAAAAGCTAGCTGGGATCCAACACCCCCTCAGCTGGTTGAGGCTAATGTCAAAGAGTCATCAGATGGTAATTATTTTTGGACATGACAGATCTGGGCTGAACTCAACACAGACCTTATGAAGGCTGCAGATACTGTTACAAGACTCCATTATTTTCCTGGGTTATGGGATTTCTCTCTACATTTGCACTGCTCAAGGAAAGCTTTTCCCTGGGGACAGTAAAAGGGTACTACACCTCTGAGCCTAGAGGGAAGGTCTGGACCGTATCTGCCCTTTAAGAGAGAGACGTAATTGGCAGAATTAGGCATACTGGCACTAGGTGTGGCAGTGGTATAGGTTTTGAAGTGGCTGTCTATGTGACGGTAACATCCCTAAGCAGCAACAGAGCCATTTGTGTGATGGTACAATGGGAAGCAAGGGTAAAGAAAAGGGAATGAAATGATACAGTGCTGGGAATAATTACTCACTCACTCTCTCAGCAGTATGATGTCAGCCAGGACACTGAACATCTGGTAGAGGCCCGAGGCTTCATTCACCCGCTTGATGATGGAATTGGTCAGCTGTGTAATAGGGTAGACTGTGGATGGCCAGGGGACACCATGGTGACGGTTTTCCAATAGGCGGTGGACTGCACGAGCTAAAACATTGAGAGAAACAAAGATAGCTTATTTAAAAATCCAAGGTTATGCTTTTAAGAAATCCAATTGCTCTGCTGCGGCACATGCAGATACTGGCAGGACACTATAAATAAGCTTTACAGCTCATCCGTGCTCAGGATCTCCCACCCCAATCACCAGGAACTGCAGTGGAGATGCCCACTGAAAGCTGATGTGATGCTAAGTGGTTGGTGAGGGGGTGGGGGTCCTTGGGGATGTTTCATTACTTCTGAGCAGTCCTTTAATGATAAGGATGGGCACACGCATGTAAGACAGAATTCTCTCTACTGCCCAAAGCCGCTGGGTTTTAATGCCAGAGCACAGACCTCTCACCCACAGCCTGTCACGAGGCAGAGCATCTGGCAGATGGAATTCTATTGCGTTACATAAATAAGAGACAATGGGCAAGAGAGACACAAGACAAAACAAAGACAACTAAAAACTTCAGATATGACCCCAAGTCACTTCTCTTCCACTTCAGACAATGCAGCTGCAGCCTGGCTGTGTTTTGCTGTTCTTGCTGTCAGCACAGGACTAGGGGTGATCTCTTTCCAGCAGTAAGCTATCAATTGTTCCTTCGAAGGGAAGAACAATTCCCACCTCTGCCCTTTCTGTACACCCCAGTACTCACTTGTATACCGGAATCCATGAATGAATCCCCCAGCAGATTTCCTGAAGTCAACAGAATGGCTAGCAGTGCCGAGAACAAAGAGCCCCCGAGTGCCTCTGGACTCGTAGCTGGGTTTGATCTGAGGATACTTCTTTTTATTCCCTTTTCCTGGCATCATTCTAAGGGATCTGATGTGCAAAAGAGAAGAGCAGGCTGTCAGGAACGGCAGAGGTGGAAAAATAAAAAGTTTCTGATAAGGCACACACTGTATTGCAGCCACTGCACAGCTTCATTCCCCCACTGCCTTCAGTGGGATTTACTACTACAATGCGGATCTTCCAGAAGCCAAGGGTGCTCATCTCAAGGCAGCTCTAGACAAGATCAAATTCCTGCCTGAGCCACTGACAGTGAATTTTGGAAGACAGTGAAGTTAGCAGTATCATTTTCAACTGCAGGATGTACTAGGAGACAAACCAAGGTTGTGTGAAGGTTGCGTCCTCAGGGGAAAAGGACAAAACCTTTCTGTAGTGATCTGTACCTGTACCAACCTCATTCCAAAAAAAACCCCAAAACCCACCTGCAAAACACAAAAACATTGCTAGCCCTCTCCATGTGATCTGGCAGGTCAGGATGTTAAGTTCTAAATGCGCAAGTTTTTCTGTGTCACCCACATGCCATTTGTGTCCCAACACTGCCATCTGCTCATCCCTAGAGTCTGTTGGTCAGAGGGCCATGGCACACACGTTCCCACGGGGACACAGCCACAGCTGCAGGGTAAACAAAGGACTGTGCAGCACCAGGTAGCTCAGAGCACGTGGAGGTCCACGCAGTGCTGCCAGGAGAGGACCCCTTCCTCCCTACTCAGGCCCTTTACTCTAAATACCTACTTCCCTGGAGACCCTGGTTCTCCTTCACCTGTTGTAGATAGAGAAGTCAAACTTCCAGCCCAGGCAGCGGATGACACGGTCATAAGGTGCACGGGTGGCAAAATTATCCAGTTCATCCTGTGGGAGGGTGATGGAATCGATGCCTCCGCTGGTGTTCCTGTTCTCCAGGTAGAACCGGAGCGTGATGTGCAGCTTCCCTTTCTTGTCCTTGACAATTGCCAGATCTTCCAGGTCACCCTCCAGAAGCCCATCCAGAGACTTCAGCTGGTAGGTGTCCAGCAGGCCGTTGTTAATTGCTCTGTGAAAAAAGGGAGAATGTAAGAAGGGCTGTCTCAGCTGCTGAAAATGGGACACCTTTACCAGGCGTCCCACACTTCCCTTCAGTGCAAAGGTTATTCCCAGAACCTCAGGGCTCACAGGAACAGCACAGGTAACACCCTCGCTGCTCTTGCAGGATGTAGTCAACCTCTCAGCTCTCCTCTGTGATTGCAAGCAAGGAAACGACTTGGAAGCCAGCACTTTTTAATGATAGTTTCCAAGGGGATGTTTCCCTATTTCATACAGACCCTGAAGCACTCTCATCTAGCTCCTGTGTTCAACAACTGCAGCCTGGACTGCTTTAAATCAAGAACCGAAAGAGAGAAAGCCTTGTGTTTCATCTGCAGCCCACAGGACCACAGCACCTCCTGTGTCACTGTGGTTCATCACCTGGGCAAGAAGCAATTCTTCTTGTTTGTACTCCAGCTGTATTAGAAAGAGGAAAACGAGCAGTTTCCTACCTCAGATCCCCGACGTAGTGGGTGGCCCATGAAAGGCGCACGCGGGACCGGCTCACCATGTGGATGAAATTCGTGACACCCAGAATGTTTTCTGCTGTCTCAAAGGCTGAGTTCCCTCGGCCCAAGATCAACACAGTTTGGCCAGCAAAATCCTCCGGGTTGATGGACACAGTCTCGTAACCCTCGACATATTCTGAGCCAGGAAAGTTTACCACGTTGGGGACCCATGTCCCAGTGGCAACCAACAAAGAGCTGCAAAAACAGGGATAGCACTAGGGAATGCCTGAATTATGGGAATAGGGCCGCCTCTCCCCAACTTCACCTAATAACCCCCTCCCCTCTTCCCTACCCTCAGGCCAACAAAGATGACTAGAAACATCTTTATATATAGTAAATGTCAGTGTGGGTGCTGTACATATCTCTCTCCTTCCGTTGTTCATGAATATGCAAGTACTACTCCTATGTACTCACTGATGATATATATAATACTAAAGTTTCACAGGTTGATTGTATGTTGCATAAAAAATTACTTTGATTTAAAATTTGTGTTGCCTTTTAGTATAGCAGAACAAAAGCAATTTTTAAGAAGGATAGAAAATGGTTTTGATATTTTAAAATGTAACTCCTAGCCCTAAAAACATGTCAGCAACATCCCTAATTGTTAACACCAAAATTAAGTACAGTAATCTTTTTACATTGCTCCATAAGAACTTTTACTTGTACCTTAGGGAAATGTTTGTGACTAGCCAAAGCTAGCAGCACTGTCTGCTGTCCCAGCCCTACTCACACAGCTCCAGAGAGCAACTCACTTCCGGTGTGTGAGTGTCTGAGATTGCCTCCTGTCTCCTCCAAGCTTGCCAGACAGCACACCTCCAAGTGACAGCTAGCACGACCTGCTGTTGTAGAGCTGAGGTTCTCAGAAGTGAGAAATATACTCTGTACATTCACACAAGTAACTTCTAGGTTTTTATGAATGTAGCTTGGTGGCAGTATGGGCTACACACACAGAAGTATGACAAGGGGAAGAGGAACTGAGGGACCAGCAGCCTGGAGAGTTATTTATGACAGTCGTCTCCCTCTACTGAAGCAGCCCCACTTTCCTCTGGTTCCCCCCTGCCAGCTCTGTGCTAGCCCAGGGCTTCAGGTTGGCTGGGGCATAATTATAAGCACGTGCGGGTTAACAGAAGCGAGGTGTCTCTGCACTGACTCACTTGAGTTTGTAATAAAGGCAGCAGTGGCTACAACAATTACAACTGAATTACTTTTTTCACAGAGAGCAATCATCTAGTGATAAAACAAAAGTGATTTCAAGTTTACCTATCAAGACTGGAACCTGCGGTGATGATAATCACATCCAGTTTGTGTCTGCCCTGTCAGCTCCTCGGCTAAGTCATAACACCACTCACAAAAGGCAGTGCTTTCCCAGGAGCAGTTATTCCACCCACCAACCCCGCTGATCCCTGCAAAACGTTTTTCCCCTGTGACAGTGGTTAAGGCTCTAAGAGGCTGTGAAATCTCCATTCCTGGAGATATTCACACCTCAACAGGGCAAGACTCTGAGCAACCTGACATCACTGGCTCTGCTTTGGGCAGGGGGCTTGGACAAAATGACCCTTATGGGTCTCTTCCAACCTAACTCATTCTGCCATTTTGTGACACTGAAGATGCCTGTGGAGAGCAGCACGGGTAGCCCTGGGTTCACCCATTACCTGCACTTGTAGTTCTGCCTGTCCTGGTCAGTCAGGAGGAAGTAGTGGCCGTTCCAGGCCTGTATGTCTTTCTCCAGCATCACGTGGACGATGGCCGTGTTGTACTGAACTCGCAGCTTCAGCAGGGAGGCAAAGTCCTCCAGATAACGGACCATTGCGTCAGCATCAGGGAAGAAGTCGCGGGAGTAGCGTTGGAAAAGCAGTCGGCGGTCGTGGCTAAGGAGCGAGTTCCAGTCATGGCGGAGGTTGAACTCGCTGTTGGATTTGCCTGTGTAACGCTTGTTGATGCTGATGAGCTTGCGATGGCGAGGGTAGAGGGCGAAGAAGCTGCCGGGAGCGTGGCTCCGCTCGAAGATGACGTAGTCTCGGCCAGCTCGCTGGAGGAAATAGGCTGCCTGCAAGCCCGAGGGGCCAGCCCCAATGACACAGTAGTCATGGTAGAGGAAGTCAGCAGCAAACACCGCACACAGGTGGCCAGCGTACAGCGTCAGCCCCAGAAGCATCCCGCAGACTACTGGGGCCATGGTGGCACTGGGATGGCCACCCCTGCAGGGGAGAGGACCAGGTGTCACAATGAACAAGAAGCTCTGGTAGGCAGAGGCCTCCTGGTAAGAGGCCCCCAGCTTGGCCAGCCCCTGCCTGCCCAGGCCCAGCCACCATGATGTGCCAAGGGCCCCTCAGGGCCCCAGGTCAGGGTGGGGCTGTTGGGGCAGGGCCCAGCTCCCTCCGCCAGCCAACCGCAAAAGGGGTCCCAGGTCTTCCAGCCAATGGGCACACAGGGCCTCCCCGCCCGAGCCAACCGCAGCGAGCGTGGGGCCCGCCAGGTGGGAAGGGGGGCCGCACCTGTGGGCTAATGGCTGTAAGCCCCCACAGTGCCTCTGTGCCCCAACAGCCAATGGGAAGCGAGGTGCAAGCCCATCAGCCAATGGGAGATGGGGTGCCCCGCGCTGCCCTCGCCAATAGGCACCTGTCTCGGCCCCAATGCCCCCCCTTCCCCCCCCGCCCGCGCTTAATGGCGTACGGGGCGTGGCCGGCGGCCGCGAGGCTCCGCACGTGACGCGCGGCGCAGCTGGCACGGGGGACACCGCGAGCCGGCCGGCCCAGCCCGGCCCCGCCGGCGGCCGCACCTGCACCGCGGAGCTCCGGCGCTGCCCGGCTCCCGCGCCGCACGGGGCACGCGGCGCCTGGCGGGGGCGGCACCGCGCGGCCGCCCGCCGACAGGGGAACGTGGGGGAGGTGCGCGCCCCGCATCACGTGACGCCGCCGCGGCTTCCCGCCGCCAGCAGCACGGCGCCGCCGCACGCGGACCACGTGTCTGAGGGAGGGCGGGGCGGGCGCTTAAAGGGGCAGGCGCGCCCGGGAAGGCAGGCCGCCGCTTCTCTCCCACCGGCCGCGGCGCGCCCAACCCCAGCCGTTACCCGCCCGCCCCCTCCAGGCACGCACGCACACATACCACCACGTCATTGAACACAAGTAACTTTATTCTGCTTCCCCCCCCTCCCCGCGCCGCTCAGTTTATTTGCAGAACAGTCGGGTGGGAAGGCAGAACCCATCCTCCCCTCCACCGGCAGGGAAAAGTGAGGGGGGCCCAGGCCCTGCAGCCCCCCCCTCTCCTGGACTGCAGGGTTCAGCTCTCTTCCTCTGAAAGAAAAGAGAAACAGTGACAATGCAAATGTAGCTGGAGATAGAAAACCACCCCAAAATAAACCCTGTCTTAAGGAAATGCCACCACAGGGAGACTGATCCCACCTCATTGTGCCTGTCCCCCCATCCCCTGCAACCCTGTCTCTCAGCCAACACCACACACACACATCATTTGGAACTACACAATCTACCTGCCTGAGCAAATTACATAGGGACCTAAAATCTCCCTAATGAAAAATCAGAGCAGCCAGGCTAAGTTTACAGCCTGAAAAAAAAAAAGCCAGAAGGCGTTTTTTTGTATCACAGAAGCAGGAGCTCTATGTCAAGTTGTTTCCCACTGTCAACAGAGCATATGCAGATCACACCTCAGAAATCACAGATGGTTTTAGGCAGCAAAGCAAACACAATAGTTGTCCACCGTGGCACCACCAATCCTCCAAAACACCCAGACTGACCAACTAACAACTGTTCAAGAGTCACTTGATCAAAGCTTTCACCCAGTTACCTCAACCAGACTAGGTCACCACACATTTTAAAATGTGTTGTATTCTAGTCACTCCCATCTCTAAAACTGTAGTAAAAAAAAATATCCCAGCACCAGTATAGATGAGCACCCATCCACTCCCCCAGATCCTGGGGCTGCTGAACAAAGGGCTCCTTGGCAGGCTTTGTATTCCCAGTCGGTGCTCTGGATCTGGGTCTTCTCCCCAACTCCTGCTAAAAATCAGTCCTCACTCCATCTCCATACAAAGGTATATCATCTGCATTTCCAACTCTCAGTTCTTTTTGCTTCCAAGTGCTCCCAATGTCCCTCACCCCTTTCCTGCCACCGAGTCTGACCCTGGGGACCACATATTCTCCAGCCTCACTCCTGCCCTTGCACTAGCCAGATCTCACCCTTTCAATCTGTCTGGTCTTCATCACAGTTCACCCCTTTGCATCAAGACCAGTAGATCACTTAAAAGTATAAATCACAAAGTATGCTACAAACCTTCCTCCTCCTCCTCTTCCTCCTCATCCTCCTCATCTTCATCAGAGCTAAAAGTGCCATCAGGCAAGCTGTAGATTCGGATCACCTGCTTGTTGGGGTCCTTGAGGATGAGGTACTTCCCCTCATCCAGCTTCATGCAGATGTCAATGACACATCGCAGGATGCCCCAGGCGTTTTCTATGCTCAGATTAATCTGGCTGGCAAACTCATTCGGCTTGAACTGCTGTGTGCCCAGGATCACATGGCGGGCAGAGTCCTTCACGTGGTAACGGGATACATACCTGAGGGGGGGGGGGGGGGCAGGGAAGAAGAAACCAGAGGAGTATCAGGAGATTAAGACCAGCCAGCAGAAGAACAACATCAAGAAAAGCACCATGATCATCTTAGTTGTGTTTTCTGGGCTGAAAGCTAAGAAGGTCTCCTGGCTACAAGCTGTCAATCAGTAATGTACCTGGAATCCTTCTACCACCCCAAATCAGATGGGGTGGTATAAGATACAGAAGAATTAAGTCACACAGATTAAAATGAAACAATAGCGTGATTAGCCCAGAGTCTGGAATTAAGCAGATGCAAATGCATCAGTCCCATAATCCAAGAATGAAACCTGGGATTGCAGAACCACCAGAACCAAGTTAAAAAACGCCTCTTGTTCATTATCCATGGCACAGACTCAACTGATTTTGAGCCAACAGTTCAAAAAGGGCTGTAACGATACCTCCTCTCCACCCAGTTTTTCAGTAACAGGGCACTAAGGATCTCAATCACATTCCTGACAGGTAGCACAGTTACTGCATTTATTTCTCGTTAGCAGTCTTGGCAAACAGGCTGAGAGCCGCAAGAGGTCGCCTGTCCATCATGTGCGTGAGGTCTCACAAGGTCACAGCACGGGGCACATCAGCCTGATGCTGACGGGAAGCAGATTACACCAAAGTTGGTGTGCTCACTGCAAGCCTTCTCCCCTTGGCCACTCAGAATGTGGTGTGGTTTTATGATTACGCATTCTACAAATGGTTCACTTTGACATATACTGGGTTAAATCATGGAAAACGCACACCTGAAAAATGCTTGGTGTGAAAACTCCATCCTACCCGAGTTTAAGATACTCTGATCCAGCCAACAGCGCGCAACACGTCCAGCGGGCTAATTTGTAGCTGTTGTTTTTCAGCTCTGTGGCAATCACAGCTCCTCTCTGAGAGTCAAGCTTCTGGCGCCAGTCTACTCCATTGCAATACTGAAAGAAGAATCAAAACTAGGGTCAACCTAACAAGCCAGCAGCAGTCATCTCTTCAGCCATCTTGACATCATGTAGGGAAATTTCTTCTATCCACCTTACGAGACCATATGAGGGAGTGCGGAGAGCAACCTACAGGGAAAGCCCTTGCACTGGAAAGGGAGAAATGCAAACAGCAGGAACTGGCTGACATCTGTGGCACTGAAGTGTGTGAGGGAAGCATGGGGACAGACCAGCCATTGTGCCAAACACCTGGGGACAAGGGCGTTCAAACCAGCTACCTCGCATCTCGGGGAGAATACCATCAGCACTGCTTGTCCACCGAAGTTATACTCCTTTGGTGGAACACAGCCACCTGGGGGACACTGCCAGATATTTGTCTCATCTTGCCTGCTGTACCTGGCATGTCAGGCAGCAGTGAAACAGTTAAAGCTAGCTTTGGGATCCCGTTCTTCCTCACCCTGGAATCCCACTCATTCAGTGTTTTGATGTTGATGAATGACACTTCTCCATTAGCTCCTGTCATCACTCCATCATGTTCACAGCGGACAATGAGATCTATATCATCTCCCAGCTTCCACCTTCGGTATCTGCCAACAAACAATCCAGCTAGTTATTTATGACCTCTGTTCTCTTCCAGATCCATGCAAGCATTTAGCAAAATCATTTACCCACTATCTGTTCACTGTGAGGATGTTCAAGAATCCCACTCATGGTAAAGCTTCTAACACTTGTAACTTGTTTTGCCTCTGTATCATGCTGACATCCTGCACCCTTGCCAAACTTGGGCAGAAAGAGATCAACATACCTGTATGCAACAGAGGCTACTTCGTTTTTATCCATGTCATCCTCCACAAAGGGGTTTGGGTTGGGAAACTTGTATTTCTCCTTTCCCTGCAGAAGAAAACAAAAGTGCACATTAGGAAAAAAACCTGAGTGAGCTTTTGCCCACTGCATAAATATTCTCTTACAGCAAGTAAGTAGCTAATTTTCCTTACAAACAGTAAAATATTAAGACAGATAAGAAGCCTCATATTCACATTAGTCACTTTGCTGTAAACAGTACTTCTACTGACACTTCAGCTTCACTAAGTGTACTCAGAAGTCTGCCTGCTTCACCAATAGGACTGAAATTTCTTCGCTGTGGAATAAAGATGAAAATCTTTCTACAAGAAAGTCACACTGCTCACCAGAGGTAATCCCACCTCTTTCAAAACTGAAAGAACATCAGCATAACATGGCTCTGTCAATCAAAATGCTTCTGTGCTGTATTAAAGCAGCCTTAATGAACTCTCTTCTTGAGACTCTGAAACACAGACCCTACTACACAGCACTGCTCAACCGTACCATCCTCAGACACTGCTGTGAGAAGTTATGATTGATGTAGGTGGCTTCCATGGCAAGGTTGCGTGGAGAATTAAAAGAGTTGCCCTCTTCCTGTGGTGGTTCATTGGCTGTTTCACTCACTGTCAGGAGGTCTGTGAAGAAAACCAGACACGAGTGGTTATACTTGAGAGAGTACATCAGCTTCAGTGAGTCTCTAGCCCCACACTGGAGCAGACCAATAGTGAAGTTACCCCCACAACTAGCAAGGATACTGCAGTAATCAGATTGTTCCAGGGGTCTCAGTTTGGACACTGAGACACAGAATAAACTCAAAAAAGCCTGAAGAAAATTAGGCCCTTTAGCTACCGTGACAGAAATTTCTTTCAGGACTTTTCCTCACCAAAATCTGAATTGTCCCTCTTGTCAAAGAAAAGCTTGGATCCAACTCTCTGGACAATGATGTCCCAGGAATAGACAGAGCGAGTGCAGCTCATCAGTGTGGCCAGGATGGCATCTGTGGCAAACACATTCCCTTGGGTCTTGGCCAGCTATGGATACAGGATGAGAAAACTGTGTTTCAGCAGTAAAAACAGCGACCACTTCTTCAGCCAGGATGAGCAGTGTTAGCAAACCAGATCATTAAATTTCTTCTCCCATGCTGAGGAAGCTAGACTGGTAGGTGCACCATCAATTCCAGACAAAGCGTGAGGTACTACCCAGCAATCCAGTCCCACCCTCATCCAAACAAGGAAGTAAGCAACCTATTACAAAATGTTAATTCTGCTGGGAAAAAGACAGGGGTCCTTATTGCTGATCAGGTCACAGAGAGAAATTTCCAAGTCTTCCTCATCTCCAAAAGCAGAAACCTTAAGAACCAGGTCTCTGACACTGAAGTTTCTTTCCCAACATAGTTCAAGTACCAGTCTGTTTGCCTTTCCAGAATGACAGCTTTTCCTTGGCTAGTAGTTTTGCATTAATCTAGCTCTGCCTTGGACCTAGGAATACCAGCTAATGTTTCTTTCCCTTTGCAAGCTGGGATCTGGAACGTTTATGCCCTTAACTTTGATCTGACAGTGATAGCTGGTTTCTAACAGCATGCACTGAGAAACACTCTACTGAGTTTTACAAACCAGTAAGTGTACCTTTCGGATAACTGGGTCATCAGTAGTAGTGACGGTATGGAAGATGCGCTTAATGCTCCTCAGTAGTTTCTCATTTCTTGTTGTAATGCGGTCAAAAGCTTTGTCATAGTATTCTAGGGCTCCACAGCACTCTCTGCAGAGGTAAGAGGAGGACCATCTTGACATCCTCACCACAGATACCACCACCCACAAACTGCACAGGACCCCTCCGCCGCTTTGGGCACCTCAATGAGAACATCTTGCCCTCCTGCTTTCCAAAAATCTGGTCAGTTCAGGAAGCAAACAGCTGTTTTAGGAACTCACATGTCCTGTGGCTCAGACACCTCCAGGTAGCGCATCTTCATCAGCCGAGGGAAATCCATCTCTTCCTTCACCTCCCAATCACTGCGAACTTCAACAGAGGAGTCACGAGGCTTCTGCTGTGCAGTCAGAGGTAGGACAGGTAAGAGAAATGGAGCCAGAGCACATCAGGATTTGTGCAAGAGGAGTTGCTCTGTGAGCACAGCCAGAAAAACTGAACCAACACAGAGGGCAGAGAGCTTGCTTGTTTACCTGTGATTTTTGGTCCCATTTCTGCCTCACTCCAAACTGCTTCTGAAACTTCTTCTGTAGGCGCAGACGATCTCTAAAATGGCAAAAGTGAGAAAAGTCATGAAGACAAGTTCTCGATTCCTATGCGCCACAACCATTCCTACGCTTCCAAATTACCACCAGAGAAGCAATGCTTTTCGGCACCAAGCTGCCGAAGCATTTGCTAAGCCATCTGCTGATCAAGATGTCCGAGGCATTAAAAGCTCTGTCAGCTCTTTAAATATTTTAATCTCTAAAGATTGTAATGGCAGTTTTCAGACAAGTATATGCTCTGCTTTAAATCACCATGCTTACTTTCTAAATAAGATTCAAAAATTCTTCTAAATTCTCAGATAGCGGTTTGAAATCCACGCTTGTAACTTCTGCTGACATCAGCACAACAAACTTGAAATATCCTGAAATTCTTCTTTGCTGACTGTTTGCTCTAGTGAGTTCTGTTACACTAATGTCATACATTTATCAACAGTATGTTCACACACTCCAACCCAAGTATGGTATGCTCATATCTGCAGCCTACCTCTCCTTCTGCTTGGCACTCTTTGGCAGTGTCTGCATGCTGAACTGCAGCATGTTCCGACGGTCCTTGTCTCTCCGAAGGTTCCTCTGCAGACACGAAGGAAGAAAAAACCCAACATTTCAGCTGCAAAGTAATTCTGTGCTGCTGAAGCTCTCCTTTGAGCCTGTTTCTGAAAACACACTACCTGTGCAAATCGCATACGATTCCTCTGGTACGCTGTTTTCTGCGTTCGTGCTGTATCCACCAGCTGGAAGCTAGTCTCATCCTCCTCATGGAAATATGCATATTGACTTCCGCCACCAAACTGCGACGAGTACTTGTCTGGAAACAAATCAAAGCATCTCGACACCAAGCTTCTAGAAAAAGGACCCTGACACTTTGCCTCCTCCCTCAAAATTCCCTCCAACTGCTTTCACCTAAGTCTGATGCATAAACCAGCACTACTGGTTTACACCAGCATGTTCTCTTCCCCTCCACGCCTACCCCAAAAGTCCTAATCATAAGACAGTACAAAAATCAGGAGTAAGCCCTAAGTACAGGGAGAGCCTGACAGAGCTCTCACAGGGGCGAGGCCCGCTTCATAATTTAAGAAGCCTCTCTTGCTGAGGCTCGCAGGTAACCACCAGAGCGGGTGTGAGACATGAAAGCAGGAATGCTGCTTGAACAAAAATTTAGGAAACAAACCACAGGAAGAGCCACCAGACGACACATACTTGTATATCTTTTATCCTGGTAAGTGGCTCCTGTCCAATCAGCCACCTGAGGACAAGCATAAACAGTCAAAATAAGTGAGTATTAACATGACACTTCCCCCACCACCTCTGACTTTATACGTGCAGGACTTCAAGCAACAGAAGCTAACACTGCTGTATGCTTCAAAACTAATACTTTTAAACTCTCAACTTCACTTGCCAGCCCTGCTAATTATTCAGAGCTGTGCTATATGCTAGGACGCACTGCAAAGCATGCCAGACGAGCAGCCACAGTAATAAGAAGCAAAGGCCAGTGGCAGCGTGCAAGGGGAAGGATGCCAGAAGGCACACAGGACTCGTTCAGCAGCAGCCCAACGCGCCATGGCACGATGAAAATACCTTTCCGAGGCGGTCTCCTTTACTGAAGGGCTGGTAGGGCATGTCCCTGAACTGCTCGGGGACGGCGCACGGGCCCCAGCCGGAAGGATTGTCCTGGATCACAGGTGTCACAAACTTCGCCATTTCTTAAACTTCTATAAGGTAGAAAAAGGGAAAAAATTCCCAAACCCTCAGCTGCCGCACGGCGAACCCCGCCGCACGCCGTGACACCCGCTGCAGTGGGGCACCCTGCGGGGACCGCGGCCTTGCCCCGGCGCAGGCCAGGGCACAGTGCCACCACAAGGGGAGGCCGGGGAGACCACCTCCGCCAGATCGGCCCGCACGGAGGGGAGCGGCCGGGGCGGGACGGGAAGTCCCGGTCGCCGCTGCCACCGTGTGCGTGTAGGGGGAGGGGTGGGGACCCGGCCCCCACCAGAACCGAGGGCTGCGCCGGGGCGGGGCCGGGGGTCCCGATGCCCGCGGGCGAGCGGCAGAAGGACAGGAGGCTGACCTTGGAGCAGCCCCAGCGGCCTCCTCACCTGCACCACCCCGTCACAGCCCCGATGACAGCGGATACGGTAGCGGCGGGCGAGGAAAAGGGCCTCGCGCACCGTCGGCCTGCCCCGTCCACGTCAGCGTCACGCGACAAGAGCGCCGCCAAGTACCGCTGTCGTAAAATTAAAAAAAAAAAAATAATCACAAAACACTAAGCGGCGTGGAGCGCGGCTGCCGTAAAGCGCCCCCCTAGAGTACGCAGTACGTCACGGCCATAGAGCTGCGGGAGGGGTGGGCTAGGAGGGAGCGGCTCGCGCAGGGGCGTACCAGTGTCTCTATGATCCATCCCGCCGCAGGCCGAGCGCGCCGGTGGGCCCGGGCCGAGGCGGTGGCCATGCCTCGTCCCCTGACCACGGCATTCGTAGCAGCCGGAGTTTCTTTACGCGTTCGGCTTCGTGGCCGGGGGCGTTAGAGCCGCCTGTCCCCACTGCTGAGGGGCCGCGGGGTGCCGGCGCGGTGGGGAGGGCGTAGGGGCCCACGCACTCCGTGGAGCTGCGTTCTGTGTGACCTGTGCACGGGTCGAGTTGGTTTGCCTCCTGTTTTGCTGTGCCTTCTGTCATGATGCTATTATTTAATGAGATTTCCCTCCATCTTAATTAGTACTTAACAACAAAAACGTGTAGGAGTGGAAAGAGAGTGATGTTAATGATAGTAAATTGGCCCCATTGATTAAAAAGCTTGGGTTCGACTTTCAAGTAGAAAACCTGTGGTGACACATGACAAAACCATTCAGTTTGTACCTGGTTGTCATGAAGAGGAAGAAAACATCTTCTCTGTCTGCTGGAAGTGTGGCAGAGCATGGCAGCTCAAACAACAGTGAGGTGTCAGAAATACCTTCTCCAGTGGTAATGATGATTAAACTTACTACAAATGTGGGACTTCTCTTAGTGGAAATATTTAAGCCTACAGTAGGCAGATGTCTGCTGGGAACAGTTTTGGTGTAAATGACTTGCCTAATAGCAGCAGGATGGGGTAGGTTGTCTAACAAATTTCTTCCTGTCTATTCTCTACTCTCTTGATGATAACTTAGGCTTCATGACCACATAAAGGACTGCCCAATCTCAGTAATAGGTTTTTGCTCTTTGGAGGAACTGGAATTCAAACTATCTGGCCTAAAATAATGTATCAGAAGAACACTGATCCTCAATAAAATAAGGTTTTAACTACTAGTGTGCAGTCCCTGTCTGGTTGTGCCAGGTTGCTCTACAGAGGTGAGATGGAGTTACTGTCAAATTTGGTACGTAAATTCCTGTTTTTCACAGATAAAAATGGAGATAGAAGTTAAGAGATTTATGACTTTGATAGAGAACAGACTTAGAGGGCTCTGGACAAGAAGTGTATCAATAAAGTGTATCAACATGTCAGGACAGGAAACATGACTTAATGCATGACTTAATTTTCTCACACAGCCTCTTGAAATAAAAATACGTTCCAAATGATGCAATGGTTTTGTAGAAAAGCAGGTACTTTTCAGGTCGTAGTTGTATGATCATTCAACTGACTTTGTGTTATAGAAGTTGTGAAAAAACACTTGACTGAAAGGTAGAGATGTGTGAAGAATGGTAATTACAGTTGCCCCTTGCTGTATTCATGGTGTGGTTTTGCATTGTCCCTGATGGCTTTCTTTGACCTGCTGAAGGGGAGGTGTAGGACTGAAAGTTAGGATTCAGCCCCACACCCTTTGTAGGAGACCGTGAACCAGTGATTCACTACAGTGTGTGCCTCAGATCCCTGTGTCTGTCACTGGGATAGTACTACTTCTTAGGGAGTGAGGGCAATAAATCATTACATCTCAGATGTTCACATGCCAGAGTGATTGAAATTTTCTCTACCTGTAAAAAGAGCAGGATCCAGTTTACAGATCTCTACAGCTCACAGGCTAAACACTAACTCTTTAGAGAATTTTGCTGGGTATCTTTTACCTTAGGAGGGTCTAGATCAGTATTTTGCAGGCAGGGCCATGTGCATTTTCTTCTTTATTTACCACTTGTAGTTCCTCCTTGAGAAACAACTGAAGCTGCGGCAGTCTTTGCTTTGCCAAGACACCCTGCCATTAATCAGAAGTGGGATTATTAAAGCACTTTTCCCTGCTAGTGAAAAAATCCACTTATAGAAATACAGTTTATAAAATACAATTTGTAACTGTCTCACCTAAACAGCCTTTTTGGAGACAAACATGGTAAGTTCTGGAACTGCCTCGCCAGTTGCTGGTGGTGGCTCGGTGTGATCCCAGTTCTAGGTAACCCCTTCTGTGCCTGTCCCTCACCTTCCTGAGCTGGGGCAGTGGACAGAATGGGCTCAGAGGAGCTGGCTGCTTAGGAGGTGGTGATAAAAAGAGCAAGAACTTCTGAAGAGAAAACTCGACTAAGCCATGAATGAAGAGAAGCAATGACAAATAGATGGATAAGCCAAAGTCTCTTTCTTTCCACAGCTTCCTGTTTGCACCTAGGCCTGCGTGAGGTGGTTACAAGAGACTGTAATGCTGCTGCTGTCTCCCAGAGATGACAGATCATGTGCAGTTTGGGCTTAGCCCATCAAATTACCGTTTCTGGGGACAGAGCTGGGTAAAGGCATGGGTCAGAGAAGAGAGCATGTGTGGGATAAATGCTCCGCTGGGCACGGACGTAACCTTCCAGTTTCTTATCAAGGGGAAGCAAGGTTCTAGGAAAAAAAATCCAGACTTGAAGCGAGTAAGATCTGTGAGATTTTGACATTTAGGTCAAATTCACTAGAAGAGGGGAGGGAGTGAGGTCTACACAGGGAATGTGCTGAGTTTATTATTCTTGGTAGCAGATAGTGCTTTCACTGCAAGGCTTTCTCCCTCTTCCTCATCCTGACATGCTGAGCTCTCCCTCGCTGGTGGGCTGGACTGTCTTGCCCTCAAGGGCAGACAGAAACCTGACAAGGGCAAGTTTCCCTGTCTTAAACCATGTTGCCTCTGTAGGCTGGGCTCAGAGCCTGGCGTTGCATTGTCTGCTCCTTCCATGCTACCAGGAAAAGTCAAAATTTATGGCGCACTCAAAAATTGTCTTTCTCTGAACTAGTGCAGTCTCTTGCCTGACTTTGACTGTTTTTATCACCAGTGTCAAAGCTCTCCCAAGGCTTCTGTAGCTTTGACCATAAGGGCCTGGATCACACGTATCGCTGAAGAGTTAGCGTGTATCGTGCTCTGTCCTCATCTTTGGCTGCTGAACACTGCCCTTTCCAGAGCTGTAGAAGAAGCCTGGGTCCGTCTGTCTCCCCACAAACTGTCAGCAAGATTGCCTCCTTTGATCTGCACTCAGTGCTGGATTTTATCCTGGCAGCCAACAGGCTAATTCCACAAGTTTATTCTGAAAAGCTCAGTTAGAGCAGCTGGCACTGGCAGCATCCCTGCTGGCTCCAAGCCTGCAGAAGGAGAGGAAGCCTGGTGCAGTGGCTGGGGTATGAGCTTGGGAGTCCATAGGCTGAGCTGCAAATCCCCATTCTGTGGCTGTTCTCCAGGCCACCTTGGTAAGCCTCCCCAGGGGGAGACTGGCACCTCCATGCTGTGCAGGGATGGGCAACATTTCCCTGCCTCACTGGAGGAGAAACACATTAGAGATACAAGAAAGATATCATGGTGATGGGGAACCATGTCCATAGAGGCAGAAGCAGGTCATGGCTGCCGCGTATGAGAAGTGCTGTGTAGATCCAGCTGGACCAACAGCAGGGAGGAGGATGGGGCCCTGGGTGATGGAGGGTGCAAGGCACACCATGCCTTCTCACCACTGAGTTAGCCATTTGCTTCTCAGCTGCAGGAGCCCCACTCTGTGCTCTGCAGTACTCTAGTGCCTGAATTATATTCAGTGCTATCCTGAAAAGGATCCTGGTGTGTATGAGCAGAACCACAGGCAACATGGGCTTTCCTATAAGGGCGCTTTCCCAGCGCAGAAGCATCCAGAGTTATTTCCTTCAATGTCATCAGCGTTATGGTAACCTCTGTGAAAAATCAGAATCTTCTGGGGCTAAACATGCTCTGCAAATACTCCTGCCTGGCTTGTCCCTCCTCTGGAAAGCTTACTGTTTATGCCAGCCAGTCAAAGTGGTCTAAACAGGACATCAGGAGGCAGAAAGAGAGTCCAAGCAATTTCTGCTAGGGAGCAGAGTTAAACCCCGTTTGTGCAAAACCTAGTTATCAAGGCAGCAAGGAGTTGAATACAGATGCTACCTGTGTATAACATGCTGTTCCCATCCAAGGGACTCTCAGGAAAGTCCCCACAAAAGCAAACAGTGGCAAGGAAAATGCAGCAGCTGCATGAGTCCGCAGCTGCCATTCCTTTCCCTGCCCCTCAGGAAGTCAGAGATGGGGCTGGTCGACACGCTTGACTGGGAACAAATGTGCCTCTCAGGGTACAGGGAGTGCAGAGCCTTGGGGCTATTCCTTCCTCTCCTCTTGAGCAGATTTCAATGCCATCTGCTCTCTTCTGTCTTTGGAGGAGTCAGCCGGGCGCTTTTGTCCCTTCTGGCAAAGCCGTGCTTCGTAGTCCCCCATCAGGCGTCACGCACCCCGAGGCAGCTGGGAAGGATGCGCATTCTCCGCCTTGCTCCAGAAAGCTCTTACTGCAGCAGTTCAAGGTCTTTCTTTCTCTCCTCTTCCCTGTCAGCAGCCTGTCCCTCTGGATGAGGCACTTCCCAAGGTCACAGCTGATTCCCAAGGTCAGGTCTGGGCTTCCCTGAGCCCTCTGCAGGAGGGTCTGGGACTGGGAAGTGACCTGTCCTGCAGCACTCATTCCCCAAAAAGGCCCACAAGCAGTGCCAAGACCTCGGGGGAGACTAGCAAGGTCAGGAGGAGATGCAGAGCAGCCACAGGGTTCCCTGACCTGGGAACTGGTCCGTGGGATTTCTCTTTTCTCTGCATGTGAGAAGTATCTCCCTGCTCAACACTCCTGGATGATCCCTGGTCCAGCACCAGCCAGAGACCAGAAGAGCTGCAAAATTTAGGGAAGGAGAGCTGAGGAGGCTTGCTGATGGCCGGCAGCTTGCTCGGACATGCTGCCTCGAACCTCATGGCTGCATCAAGCTCAGGAGAAGAGCTTTGTTGTCTGCCCTCCCCTCCTAAAATCATACCTGCCTCTGGGCTGGCTGTAGCCTGTCCTGAGTGAGACTGAGCTGAACCCCCATGTCCAGGTGTCTTGTGCCCCCTCTGAGCTTTCCTGCTGGAAGGAGAGGAGGAGTGAGAGGATGCAGGTAGTGAGGAGACCTGACAGACTGGCAATGGTCCCCGGCCACCCTTGTGCACCAGTGGGACACCGGGCAAGGGTCCCACTGCTGCGTCTCCTGTGGGAGCTGTGTGGCTGCTCTGGCTCCCGCACAGTGCAGCTTTGAGACTCTGCTGCTGTGCCAAGCTTGTCCCACGGGATGGCACTGCCTGCTCAGGAACAGGCAGCCAGGCCAGTGCTCCTGGCAGGCATAAATTCAGCAAATTAAACGGTGGTGGCAAATTCTGATTGACAAGTCCCTAGAGAGCAAAGTCCCTTGTTTTCTCCGTGCCTGAGGGCCTCAGGAACAGCAGGAGGAGGAGCAGCAGCAGAGAAAACCCTATCTCAAGCCCAGTGCTTTGCCCTTGTTTCTGGGACTTGGCCCATACCCTTATATCTTGACCCCTTTGCTGAAGCTGCCAGTGCTGGGCCAGTCAGATCATTCACTGTGGACTTTCTGCAATATCAAGAGCTGACTGCTGTGGAGGACACTGCGGACACCTCATCCAAGCCCTCATTGCACACATGAGCTGTTGCACCCTTGTCGCTCCATGTCCAGGGTGCAAGGCCTGCAGGTTTCAATAAAGGCCATGAGGCCAGCAGAGTTTAGTGACATTCATATGTTACTCCTTTCCACAGTGTAAAACTGGCACAAATGACAGTGCTTTGCCAGAATGGTTCACATCTGCCTTGGCTCTGCTGGAGCCAGGTCAAAGCCAGAATTTGCAGCCTGGGAAGACAAGGTCTGGGTGAGCACCCACCCACCACTCTCCTGCCTCTGCTGCTGTGCCCATGGGAAGCAGCATGGCCATTGGTGTCCAAAGCAGCAGCATTGGTGTCCTAGCTCCTCTGGTAGGGTCCTCACTGCAGCTCCATGCCTGGCAGGTCCTCAGCAACCCTCTACCAGCTGGTGGTTGATGGCTTTAGAATGGAGTATCCACCATGGACACTGGGACATCACAGATGTCCACCCTACTCTTGTGAGCACGGGTCCCCATGAAAAGGTCTTTTTAGGAGCCATCCCATGTTCAGGGGACAGGTCCTTGTTCCCTCTCAGGCTGGAGGGGAGTTCGTCCTCTCTGTGGAGCATTTTGGCTGCACAGCTGCTCTGGACCTCTGCAGAGACACCAAAATGTGGTGCAGGTGCCATCGATTTGGTCAGAGCTTGTAAATGCCCTGCCTGGGTGAGGAGCAATGTGCCACACAGTAGACCCTGCAGGGTCCAGCTCCATGCCTCAGCTTAGCAAGAGAGATGACTGTTTTTCCACTTTTGGAGGGAACACTCAGACTGGTGGCATTTAATTCATATCCCCTTAATTTGTATAGGCCCTTGACTACTCTTAAAATTTACCCTCTCTCTGCCTCCCTTTCCTATCAAACCCATTCCCTCTGCTTTCTGTTTCTCCAGGGGGTATCCAGAAGGGCCTGAAGAGATGAGGGGAGAAGCCTCCAGCAGCTGGAAGGCACCCAGTGAGAGGATGCCATGTCATCTGAAGCCACTTCTACCCCCAGCAGATGTCCAGGACATTCAGCTGGCCTGCCCTTTGCCAGCATTTCTCACCTACTGACTGTCATTAGGCTGACTGCACCTCCTCACAGACCCTCTTTCTCCATCAGGTCTCCTCGTACCTTTCTCCATCCTTGGCCTCGGTGCCTGGCTTTTGAAAGGTGAGCTGTGTGGCTGTCTTCCTTCCCTATATCAGTCCTCCCTATATCAGTCCTCACACACAAGCGGGACAGTAGGCTTGTGTGTCGTCTGATGCTTGGCCTCTCTCTGTTGTCATCTGGCACTAAAAATTATCTGCAGAGAAAAGTACTGGGCTCCATACCTAGGTCATAATTTCCTTCCTCACTAAACCATTATTACTAATTACTGCTCCTAGGTGTTTAAACCATTTCAACGATGCTGTTAAATGCCCAGTGTTAATTTAATAGCCAAGTATCTGGGTTTCCTCATATGAGGAGCTCTCACAGAAGCAAAATCCAGCCAGCCCTGGCTGTGGTCTATACAAAAGAGGTAGCAGAGGAGTAGTGAGCAAACATTAATGGCAGACCCACCAACACCAGGAGCTGGGCATTACTCAGCAGGAATTGTTCCCTCACCCTGTACTGTTCCCCAAAGACAGCCCTCTTTTCAGCCGTGCTGCGTCTGCAGTGGGGGAAGATCTGGCACTGGTGTCAGCACTGACCAGCATCCCTTGGGCAGAGCATGCCCTCTTGAGCTTGGATCCTTTGCCAGAGCCATCTTAGGGAATTGTTCTGTCTGAGTGGGGTAATATGCTCCCTGGCAGATACCCTGCCTGCCTTTCACCCATCCCTGGCCAGCATTTGAGTGTGTACTCATATTTGGAGGGGGTGTGTGTGTCAGAAATCAGCTCCATGCTGGGCTGGACACTGCTTTCCTCCAACACCTGAAAGCAGAGAATGGCCATTATCTCCAAACAGGTCCTGGGGCTGGGGTGTGACATGGAGCTGTCTGAAAGCATCAGACCAGACTTTGCCTGCTGCATCCCTGTTCCTGCTGCACTGCAGAGGGCTGGCTGGCTCTCCTCCCCCACTACTGGAGCTTGGGACTGGGGCAGGGGGACTTTTCCAACCCAAATATTTTAAATGACCTTTCAGTCAGAAGTCTTTGACATCCCCAGGACCTCAATGACTCAGTGCTGTGAAGACCCTGGTGCCTTGCTCACCCTTGATATACCCAGGGCCTGCCAGAGTACACAGCCAGCACTGGGAGAGGCAAGCAAGTGGCATAGGGAGCACTGAGACCTAGGAGGGCCACAGGGTATATTTTAGAGTCTCAAACCCACCCAAGCGTTAATGTGCCCTGGGAGAGAGGGAGGAATGAGGGATTCCTCCTATGCACAAGCCCTTTGATTTAAATGCTGCCCCTTTAAGACATCACTTAATAGGACAGATTAATTAGTTAATGTTTGTAAAGTGCTTTGAACATGAGAAGTGCTGTGTAAGTGCTGAGTATCAGTATTAATTATTATGTCACGGAGGTTGGCCCTATCTGAGCAGCATTCCTCATGCCTAAGTTCAGGCTGGTGCTGCTTCCCTGCCTCTCCCCCTCCACTGCCCCATCCTGTAATATCCAGAAGGAGAAGGGGAAAGCAGAGGAAGAAGTAAGACCATCTGCATTCTGTGAGGAAGGAGCACCTCATGGAGTCATGTAGGGGGGCTAAGACATGCACTCCCTCTGCTCCAGGTAGGGCATCACGAATTGATGTGGAAGTGGAGCTGCATCTCATCTGTGCCCCACTGGCATTGGGGGGGGGCGGGGGGGCAAGGAAGCACCCTCTTTCCCCCAGCTCTGTGGCAGACTGGGACTGGAAACATCTCAGGGAGGATGGGGAAGATGCAGGGTGGTTTCTCCAGCTCATCCTGCCCATGCCTGGGTGAGGGTTACCCAGCACTGGAGGTGGTTTCAGAGCCAAGCAAAGGGATGAGAAGGAGGTGAGAAGGTTTTGGGATCTGTGAGCTAGACAGGGCAGGGAGGTGTCTGTGTCCTAGACGTGTGCACACCAGGGCTGGGAGCTCCCCAACCTCCCCAGAGCTGGCACCTGGCCCGCTTTACTACCTCTCCCCTCCTCGCGCCCTCCTTCTTGGCAAGGCTGCTCCTGGGAATGGTCCAGAAGGAGGAGCAGAAATGGGGCAGCAGATGCCCCCAATTACCTCGGCAGTGAAGTGTCCCACCAGCTGGCCCACAAAATGTGTGTGCTGACAGGCATGCTGGGGAGGCATGGGGTGGGTATGAGGTACTACCAAGGGCCCAGAGGAGAGGGGTGAGCTGGAGGGGTGGGCTACGAAGGGCCAGAGTGGGAACTCACAGGTGCCGGCCTGGGCGGCATGGAGGCAGGGAGGACTGCAGTGCTGTGATTGCACTGCGACCCATTGGTGTCTGCTGGGACACCTGGAGCATGGTATGCTTTCACCCTGCTGCCCCCCTGCCACCACTGAATTAACCCACCTGGCCCCACCTGCTCATTCAGCTTGTGATCTTACTCACCTGCCATGGGTCAGACCCTGGCTGCACTTTGGAGGGGCTTTGTCACTTAGGTGACCTTCCCTGTCACTCCTCCAAGCTGGTGGCGACGGGGTCCTGGACTGCTCCAGACACCATGGAGTGTCACATGACAAGTGGGAGCCCAGTGGAGGGTGAAGGAATCTTGGTGCATTGGTGGCAACTCTGCTGCCAGTGGTGGGGTGGGAGGTGGGGGGACATGCTGGGAGCCCAGTCACATTTGTGGGGCTCTCACTTCCCTGCCCTGCTGGCCACCTCACCCATTTCTGGCTCTGCAGCTCTGGCTGTAGCATCCCTGCTCTGTGCTCCAACACCAGACATTTTCACAAAGCAGCCACTGCCAACTCAGCTACTGAGGAAATGGCCAGAAATCCCAGGAGTGGCTGAACAAAACCCCAAAACAACGTTAAGCCCACTTTCTATTATCTTTCCTTTTTGAGCCCTTGAGCCTGTATAAATTCTGAGCTTGCTGGCAGTTCTTGGCTTACTGCTATGAGAACTGCTGTCTGTTGGGGAGTTGGGGCATCATCACTTGTGATAATAACACCCCGGAAGGAATGGGGTAAGAAAGGTAATGCTGGAAGCTAAATGGGGGTTGGAGCAGATGTTTTGGAGGGCAGCATGGAAAGCCCACATGTGCGACTTGAGTTTACCTGCACTTACTTGAAAAAAAAGTTGCTGCAAAGCCCTCTCCTCTTGCCTCGTCCTTCCTCCTTGTATCTCGAAGACTGTCTTGAGGAGTTGAAAGAAGACCATCCACTGAATTGCCCCAAAGGACAAAAACGTTCACAATGGTTGACTCTCTTGCTGGGTTTCCAGGTACTCCTCTGGCACAGCAGGGCAATAAGCACCCCACCCCACCCCACCACAACCCCCCCAGTAAATCCACATAAACGAGGAGCAAGTTATATAAAAAAAAAATCTTTATTTCATGTACCAGGATTTTTTTTTTTTTTGTCATTTTCTCTTTTTAAAATTTTTTTTCTTTTTAACAGTCTGAAAAAAACCACAAAATAAAGAAAATGGAGGTTGGTTTCTTGTACTGGTTTTAGCTGGACATGAGCAACACCCTCAGAAAAAAGCTCCCTCACCAGCCCTTGCCTCCCACAGGCACTCTCCCCTTCCTGCCTGGCCCCAGGGGTGTGCTCGGCCCTGTGAATGCTCCCCAGCTCTGAACGGTGTTGGGTGGGTGAGGGCGACTGGCAATGGAAACCCCAATGCTGCCCTCCCTCTACGCTGGGGTCCAGGAAACTGGCTTTAACTTATTCCTCGGGGGGCATCGAGGGGAGTGTTCCCTGTGAATCTTTTTTAAAGGGGTGGGGCAGGTCACAGGAGGGGATTTCAACAGTGAGGATGTCTGGACACCCAGCCAAGCTGCTAGTATCCTCCTCTTGTCCTGTGATGCTGTTTTTGGGGGATGAGCCCCCCCAACTGCTGCCCCCTGCCCTGCCCCGGAGTGGGGAGGGGGGAGTTAAAGTAATAGAGGTGGGGATGCAGGGAAGATCAGGCTGCTTTTAAGCAGAAACCCTGCTGGGACACAAAGCAGGGGACTGCTCGGCTCCTAAAACTGGAGCAGCAGGAACGGGGACAGAAAAAAAGTCAAAAAGTGGATCTGAGCTGCTGAAGGGCTCAGCGGCCCCATCTTGCAAATCCTCAGTCTCATGCCTGCTACTTTTGGGGAGTAGCTCCAAAATGGGCCCTCTCCTTGCCCCAGGCTGTCTGGCGGCTTGTGGGGTGTCAGGGAAGCCCTCCACGCTCACCTGCCACCACCTCCCTTCCCACCTGTATCTGTGTTGGACATTGTCAGGGGAGCTGGATTAAAAGCAGTTCCTGGCACCCATGGTGCCCTGTCCCTCTGGCACGGCAGGGAGGGAGGGGGCTGCAGCCAGGCCAGGAGCCTGGGGGTGCGTGGTGGGGGCCCAGCTGGCCCACAGCAGGCCAAGACCCCGTGGCAACAGGGGGTCAAGGACAAAACCCAGTGGGAGTAGAGATGCCCAGTGGCTTTGCACCTCTTCCTGGCATGGCAGCCAGGACTCGGGGGGCTCAGGCTCAGAGCAGGGGGGTGTCTCTGGGATGAGGGCCAGAGGGGTACATGTGTCAAGGCCAGGCAGCTGGCAGCCAGCTTTGGGTCAGGGTGGGCTGGGTGTGCCCAGAGTGGGGCGGGAACATTTCACAGGGTGGCTGGGTGGGACTCTCCATGGCCCTGACATGGCTTCAGCCCCACTGGAGGGACTTAAGGGGGATGCAGGTTTGGGGCATGTGCAGTTGCCATGGGGAGCCTCTGGAACATTCACAGGAGAACATGCATGCTCCTGGGCACGTGTGTGTGAGCACAATCATGCGTGTGCACGAGTGCTCACCCCCACCAGCACGCTGCCCTCAGCTTTGGCCTTCCGTGCCCCCCTCACTGCAACAGCAGCATCCTGAAGGGATGGGATCTCTGGTTCTCCTCCACCAGCCCCTGCCCCCTGCCTATGCCTCCCACCCCACTCCCCACTGTCTTTTTTCCTTTTTTTTTTTTCACAGTTTAAAGCTGGAGAAAACAAAAATTAAAAGAAAAAAATACTATCTGCTTTTCTTGCAAGTAAATCCACTTATTATATTTACATTTATTTATAGCTGTTGTTTTATTAAAAAAATTGCCACCTTTTTTTTTTTTTAAGAAACGTTTTTTTGTCCTTTTTTTTTTGTCTCTGTGTGTGTGTTTTTATTTACTGTGTCTGTTTGCTTTTTTCACTGTCACCATTAACCCCAGGGTCCCCAGGGCTGGGGAAGTGGGGACCCCCCATGGGGGCACTGTGGAGGGGTGACTCAGCATTGACTTCCACACTCCCTAGGGGACAGGAGTCACTCTTAAACCCTGTGGACCCACGGGGGATGAGTGGATCCCAGGGAAACAGAGCAGGTCGCAGTAGATGCTGGCACCCTGGGATCTTCTGTAACTGGCCCAAGGACACCAAAGTCACTGCCGGCCAAACCCCCATTCCCTGTCCCCAAGAAACCTGTGCTGGGTTAAAGGTAAGTGGGAAACAAACTGTAAAATTAAAGAATAAACCCCCCCAAGTCCAAAGAGCTGCCTCCTCCTCCTTCTTCTCCCACTTGATTTATTGTCATTTGTTATTTCTTGGTTCCCTTTTATTTTTTTTGTCTGTTTTTATTAAATGTTAAAATAATGGTACATGGGAAATCATGCATTTTCTTTTAAATTTATTTCTATTTTTAAATCTCTTTCGGTTTTAAAGTTTTTCTTTTTTTTCCTTTTTTATTTTTCTTTTTTTTTAAAGATTTTTTTTCACTGTTGTCTCTTTCCTTGTGTTTCCTTTTCATTTGTTTGTTTGCTTTTTTGTTCGCTCACTTGTTTGTCTGCTTATCTGCTTGTTTGTTGGTTGGTTTTTTGTTTGCTTTTTTGTTTGTTTTTTTGTTGTTGTTGTTTTTTTTGTGGATTTTTTTTTTTTTTTTTTTTTTTTTGCATTGGGAAGGTCCCCACCCCCCCAAGGGGTGCTTCCACCTCCTCCTTCCCACCCCCCTGCTGCCCCCTTCCACCCTCCCTACCCCGCAGCCCACCCTGTCTCCTCCTGCCTGCTCCTGCCCCATTTTCAGCTCCTGGTGACAGCTTCATACCGGGGTGGTCCGGCGGTTGGCTGTGTTGGTGTGGATAGAGTCCTTGTTCTCTTTCTGGATACAGTTGTGAACCTGGAGGAAACTGTTATCCCTGTCGGAGTTGTAGGTGGTGGTGGGGGTGGTGGTTGCCTTCAGCGGATCCCTGGTCAGGGTGTACATCGAAATCTCTGTTGATGGGAGGGTGTTGAACCCTTTGATCCCGACAGGAGAGGCATCCCTGGAGTGTGAAGGCTCGGTGGAGCGGGAGCTGGAGCGGCTGCGTCTCTGATAGCGGTACCGGTAGCTGGGGATGCGGGTGATGGCGGAGGACTGGAGGTAGTCCGTGGCACGAGCGTTGGCGCGCAGCTGTTTGTGCCTGTCTATGAACATGTGGACAGCCAGCACTCCCACCATCTCAGCTATAATGAAGGACAGTGCCCCAAAGTAGAAGGACCAGCCGTAGGAGTAGCTGTTCTTCTTGGAGTCACTCTTGGAGGGGTCTCCAGCGTTGGCTGATATGTATACGATGATGCCAATTATATTACTCAGACCTGCCAGCCGGCCAGTAGGGGAAAGAGAGGGAGACATCAGGAAGGTTACACATGGTGGTGGTGAGGGCCATGAGGTTGAGCCCCTGTCCCCAGGAGGTGGGGACTGGAGGGCCCCCAGCCAACCATGCCCTCTCAGTGGGCAGCTTTCCTTGGGGAAGCCAGGCAAGATCCTCTTCGTGTGCCTGCTGCATCCCTGGACTACACTCCTGGCTGGTCCCCGAGAGATGTTGGATGCAGGGAAACTGTCTCCCTCCAGCAGCTCCCAAGCAACAGGAAAGCCCCTGCCTGCAGGGTGCTGCTGGCTGCCTCTGCCAGGCAAGCAGACAGGGTGGAGAGGCATCATTTGGAGTCTGCTTTCACCCTGAATAAGGCTCATTGGGGCTGGGAAACACATGCACTCCTGCCTAGACAACCATGCCCCTGCAGGATGCTCTGGCTGGGCAGACCTCCCACCACCTGGAGCCCATCTCTGGGGCATCAGGCCCTGTGCATCCCTTTACCTGCAGACACGAAGAAGATGCCGGCACTAAGGATGATGTTGTGTCGGGTTTTGTAGAACTCGCTGGCTGCAATGCAGAGTCCACCCATGAAAAGCAGAATCACACTCAGGATCGGGAAAATACTAGAGGCTCTAACAGCCCCTGTGGAGGAGAGAGGGAGAAGGGGATAAAGAACAGTGAAGGTGTGAGAGAGAGGAAACGGCACCAAGGTGAGGGGATGGGGGGGACGTGAACACGTTCCGTGGGTAGGGGCAAAGGGGAGAGATGGAGACCAACGTGGCGGGGGGGAGTAAGTCAAGGAGGGACAAAGGTGTCGGGGACAGAGGGAGAGAGAGAGAAACAAAGGGTGTCAGAAAAAGAGAGCATTCCAAAGCACCTCTCCCACACCCTGGCCCTGCCACGAAGCTGGTGAGCCGGCATGGGGAGGTGGAGGGGGCTGCAGGGCCAGTGGCTGAGGTGGGAGCCTGCCTGTTCTGCCTCTCCCCCCTCGTACTGTCTTTTCTTATTCTTTTGGGGGGACTACAGGCTGGAGGGGGAGCCCCAGCACCATCCAGCTTCTCCTCCTGTGGGGTGCTGCTGCTCAAGCCCACTCTTCAAAGGTCAGCAACCCAAATGCTTCCCGCAGAGCTGCTCAATCTCGAATCCTCCTGAAAGGGCACAAGCATCTCAAGGAGAGATTTTTTTGTTTAGGGCTGGGGAGGAGCGCCAGGTGCCGTGCACTGTGCAGCTGCAGTGAAGACTGAAGTGGCAGTCCTAGCCCTGCACGCCAAAATGTGGGGCTTATCCTAATGATTAAATAACTGGGCTCCTTCCAGAGAGCAGTGATGTGTTTGGATGTGTCAGCTCCCACACACGCACACTCTCCATCGGTCGATATGGGAAGAGCTCAGCCAGCAGAGGGCAATGGCGCAGATGCACGTATAGGCTCATACACACATGCAATACATACCCCAAAGTGTCTGGGGCTGCTCTCTTGTATTCACACAGCAAAAGGCCAGGACTGTGTATACACACACCCATGCACACATACACACACACATACGCTGCTCGTGGGCTGTTCAGTGGGTACCAACAGCCTGTCTGAGTTCGCGTTGCCAATATTCATATTTTTTAACTAGGAAGGTCTTCCCTCCTCCCTTCCCAAGAGAAAATAAGAGGTTAAAGTGTGAAATGAAGCCTTGCTTGATAGATAAAGAAACATATCAGATGGGCTGGTGCAATTCTACTTGTGGAACGAAGATCTGAAAGGGGGGATGAAATCTAATCTCTCCTTGCCTGCAAGAATGAACCCTACTGAATCAAGTTCAGGACTTTTTCAGGGACCATGCTTCAAAGGCCCTGTTGGCATCAGGATCTTACCAGGCACAAACATTTGGCTCTTTGAGAGGGGCCCTAGCCCACTGCCTGCACATGGGTAATGGAAAAGGCAGGGAGAAACCTCTCTTGCTTGCTTTCCAGTTCTGCCTGTCTGTGTTTTGGGGAACAGGATAGTGACAATAACCATCTTAATAGCTTCTGGAAAGCAAGTCAGGATTTGACAATGTGAAGTTTAAATGGCAGTAAGCAAACATCAAGCATACATCTGCTGTTCATGTTTCTAGAGGTTTCCCACAGCCTGGCCCTGACCACATCAATTTTATCTAGGTCTTAATTCTGAAATTAATGTCTGTTGAGAGAACACAAAGTTCTGAAAGGCTCACATGGAGAGCTGTGGGCTTTATGTGATGGGGCAGGACAGCAGCCTTGCTCAGGCCCTGCTTTCTGCCTCTCAGAAGGACTGTACAGCAAGGGAGGGGCAGAATCTCATCCTGTCTTCCTGGGTTCAGAGCCTTTGGTCTAAAGAGAAGGAGAGTCATGATGATGTTCAGATGCTCCCCCATATCATCTGTCTACTCTCTAACTTGAGTGTCTTCTAGCAAAGAAACGTAGGGAAGCTTCTGCTCCCTTTGTGACAACAGTGTTTAATTTCAAAAAGCCTAAGACACCTTATGTGAATGGCTGGCAGAAATAAAGTCCAAGCTCTTCTAGCCAGACCATGGACAATGCTCCACAATGCTCCTGGCCCTGTGAATGAGGGAATTGCATAGTCTGATACCCATAAAAAACTTTCGTAGCTGTTCTTGCCAGTACTGCCACGCATTGCCCATGCAGAATGTCCAGGGACTCAGGTTTGGCAGAAGCCCAGTGAAGAAGCTGTTCAGTGGGGTCCCTCTCCAGTCAGGTCTAAGCCAGCAAAAATTCCACTTTCCTCAGGAGTGACCCAAGCAGTCCTTTACTGACTTGCCAAACCCTCTCTGAACCTGGTTCTTTCTTAAGGGCTCTACCCTGGATGTTGGGCTAATTTTTGTCTTCAGATCTTGCTTCCTCTGAGGGAACAGACCCATCCGTCTTGAAATGTTCACTCCTTTCCCCCAACTCTTCTTTCTGAAGTGCATCTGATGCTGCAAGCAGCTTCCTCAGTCCCAAACAACTTTGCAAGAGCTAGTTTCCCCTCAGAGGCAGTCTGCAGAGGCTCTGTGCCAAACCAGATCAAACCCCAGTCTTCAGCTGTGCTGTTCAGGGGCCATGTGACAACTGAGAGAAGATGCTACAGAAAGGCATCTGAAGGAAGCAATCTCCCCGGGTTATTTACAGTTTGCAGGGGATGAAGAAGTGTTTGAGAAACCAAGAGGAAGCAGCATAAGATCTACCTCTTTTCACATACAAATGAGCCTCACAGAGCCTAAATTATCTCTCTCATCCCTGCCGCAGGGCTGGGTCTCCACATCTGGCTTGGAGCACACCCGGATGACAACAAGATATTCTGAAAGACTTCTGGTCTTTGGAGACCTCTGATGATTATCCTTGGGAGGTCAAAAGCTCTTATCTCCGATTTCTGACGGGAGAAGATCTCATGATGTCAAAAAGTGTTGGGATTGTAGAGGGAGGGCAGTATAAGCAAGGTGTGGACCTAAGAGTGGGAGTGATTCCTGTTCAGCTGTGCCAAAGGAAGAGCAAACTCCTGCTTCTGGGGCACATGGAAATGCTGACTTGTGATCAGGGCGGGCAACACATGATATGGACCTGCCCTACTGGCCAGGCTGCCTTCTCTCTCCACATGCACAATGTGGTGCAAGCTTCACCCACATGTCCCAGGCTGGACTCAGAGCTCAGCTTAGTTTTCTTTACCAAGATGCCGTGTGCCTGGGTGAGCACCAGGTCTTTTCTTCAAAGGGCTCTGACTGTCCTTATTTCTGCTTCCTGTTCCTGTCACTAAAATCACTTACACCAGCAAAGATCAGATCTCGTAGGCAAGTGGTATTTGGGAAAGGTGAAGACAGAAATAGTGCTCCTTGGACACATTCTAGCTAATTTCTTAAATCTGATGCAACTGGAGTATCAGACAAGGAAATATAAACTTCCTCTGCTTTAGGAGGAAACACACACACACTCACACTGCCCCAGCTAACCCAGTCCTGACCTTATAACCACTCAGCAGCTCTCCAATGAATTTGAATTAAGACTCTGGATTTATATCATAATTAATTGTCATTAATAAAAAATGCCACTGGTTGTTACTATGAGTTCAAAACTTGCACTGTCTCATGGGCAGGGCCCCAGGAAGGTGAGAATGGAGCTGGTTTTGGGTGGTGGCAAGGCTCTGGGGTTGCTTCCTCTGGCCTGCTGAGCCTCAGAGGTCCCAGCATCTCCACAAACCTATCTTCAGAAAGCAAAAGGCACCCGACGCTAGCACCTACGAGCCATTGCCAGAAGAGCCTGCGGACTTACGGAGGAAATATTCTGCTGTATCGGCTTCATAATCTGCATCCTCAGGGAAGTGATCGATTTGCTTACACAGACCTTTAAAATTCCCTAGGGAACAAGAGAAAAAAAGAACAAATGAGAACACCAAAACCTGCCTCACAAGAACAGCTGCCCTCTGCGTTGCCCTTTGTTCCTGCGTTGCCCTTTGTTCCCGCCTTGCCTTCTTCCCAGTCAGGACGCCCACTCGTGTATGGATGCCTATTAAATGCCCAGGTACTCTCCTTGCACACTCACACATGTATTTTCCTCTTATTTGCACAGGAACATAGGATTTGCTGTCTGAATCAGCCTGATGCCCACCTAGCCCAGCGCCCCTCTCTCAATGGTGGAGAGCACCAGAGGCTTTGGCTGGCTGGTATGACTCCTGCTGCAGACGGACAGGAGAGCACTGCCCACCTCTGAGGGAGGTGGGATGGGAAGAAGAGCCAGATACTGGGTCACGTTCTGAAGCATGAGGGTCAGGGTCCCTTCTCTCAGCATCGATGGGCATAACTGTGTGTTTGTGTTTCACCTGACATGGCCTCGGTGGATCCCAGCGGTGCTGTGTATGGTAGGATGATCAGGTTTGGGTGGAAAAACATTTGTTTCTCCCAGGTGTGAACTTGCTGGCTATTCATTTAATGGGCAGGATATATACCATTGTTCTGGTGCAGCACAAGAGAAACAAAAGCTCTTAATCTACTTTCTCCATATGACTGCTTGTTTTTTCATACCTTTGTCAGGCCTCCTTTTGTGTCCTCTCACAGACTAAGGCTACAAGAAGCTTGGTGCAAGCATGTGTATGCAGCTCAGCAGCAAAACACTCTTTGCGCTGGGGGAGCAAAACGAAGTGAGGGAAGCCAGGCTGGCCATCCTCAGTTTCATCAGGTTGGTTTATGTACAGAGCTTTCTACTAGCTTTAGTCATGGGGCACCCTTTCTCACACACTTCATGACCAGTAAAGCCATCTCAGCATGAGGCCAGTGACATCTTCCCAGTCTTTTGTCATCTGAGATGTCTACCAGTCCCTTATTTTCATCATTCATGTCTCTCTCCTGTTGAAAATATTACTCCAGAGAGGTAATCCTCAAACCATGACATCATCATGACCACTGACTGACTAGCATCTTAAAGGATCAGGTTGTTCATGTTTGTACAGGGGTGACCATGTGGAAGGCAGTTTCATTATACCTTCTGTGGTTCCTCCAGACTTTTTCTCCTGCTTCCCTTATATTTCCCTCTAGACTCTTGCACCAGCTGTCCATTAACACAGAACTGATGGACATAATCTGTCCAGAAAGGAGGAATGTAGTGTCTGCATGAGGTACATGAATACACATGGTGATCCCATGGACCCCCTCACCAGAGGTCAGCCACCAAAGTGGCTCAGTCTGATTGCTCCCTCAGCAGAAGAGCTTGGAGCCTGAGTCTGGAGAGTGACAATTGCTCTGACAACCTGGGAAAGCCACCTGCCACCCTGGCCCTGAGCCCAGCCATTGGACCAGCTGGGTGTGCAAGGTGAGGGGACGACAAAGCCCCCACACTTGTGGTTGTTGCCTGTGGGAATGGCTGCTTGTGACGAAATGCAGAGCTCTTCCAGGCCAACCCTGCCCAGACTGAGACCTTTAGGGACCATGTCAGGTCCCCGAGTCATGTCTTGGAAGGTTTATTCCAGATGAATTCCAGTGGTCTTTCATGTATTTGGGAACAGCTAGAAGAAGGACCAAGCTCAAAGGATTCCCCCTGAGTTTCCTCTTGAGGCCAACCCTTGCTGGAGCAAGGTTTGGGATGCTTTGGTGGCAGTGCTGAGCTAATATCTGTAGAAGGCAGGGAGGTGGGTTTCTGTAGGTCAGCCCCCAAGCTCAGCTCCTTTTGCATCCAGTTGGCTTTTGTCTGATATTTCTGAGATATCTATCGCCTTTAACTACTAGTTCAAAGAGCTTCCTCTAGCTTCCGAAGAGGCTAGAGAGCAGAGAGGAGTGTGTGTATATAAGAAGTAAGTAATAGGAGAAGAAAGTAGGAACAAAACCTCTCCAAGTACCTCTAAAATGTTATTCCTACATTGAAATGGTGGGTTATGAAAGAAGGCTATTAATCACCCATCCCCAATCCAGTTACCTTGTTCAAGATGTATCTGCTTCTCAGTCAAGACTTTTCTGGAAGGAAAGCTTCATAGCCAAGCAAATTCCCTTGCTACACTTCCACCCTGCTATTTGCCCACTTAAATACCTGTGAGGAAGGCAGATACAGTATGAAGGGGAGTCCTTTCCCTTGCTTGCCCCTGACAGCATTGGGCCACCTGCCTGCAACAGATGAGCAGCTCATCACCCTGGTCCTTTGGCTGTGCTCACTGCTGTATGGTGCACAGGAACACTGCTGCTCTCCGAGGCACTGGGGTAGTCTCCAGCCTCAGATTTCTGCTCCTCTCTCAGCAGATCCTGAATGCTGAGTGCCTCCTGTCTGTACATGCTGGCGAAGCAGGCAGAGCCTGTATGCACCTCCCAGGCAAGGCGCCCAGCACATAGCCAGAGCCTCCCAGTTGGAATCAGCCAGGGAGGGAAGAGGCACTGCATCTGGAACTCCCCTCACTCTGTGACATCCTTTTCCTGCTTCCCCTCTTCTCCCTCTCATCCACTCCATTTCTTGCTGTATTTGAGCCTGATTAATTCTTATGCGAAGAATCAAGCTGCTTGGGAAAGAGGCTGCATCTTGTGCAGAATGTCTTTTATATGGACTTGTGTGGCATAGTGAGTTAGAGGTTCATCCACTTGGGCAGGGTGAGGGGACATGCATGCTCTTTGAAAATCTGCTCCTGGTGCTGAGTGTCCAAAAGGCCTTGTTGATCTGGCTCGGCAGGGTGCTTGGCCATTAGGGTGTCCAGCCTTGGCTTGCTTAAAATACTGTGGCATTGAGAAGCTGCCCTTCACCGCAGGCTGATAATGATGTGCCAGGCTGATCTATCTCCCTGGCTCAACCCTGCCAGGGCTTGTGAAGGCAGGGTGGGCAGCATTGGTCCCAATTTAGGTCCTGCTTTCCCTGTGCTCAGTACAGAGCACCCTGACTCTGGATGCTGACTATTCGCCTGTGCTACCACATCCTCTCCGCCAGTGCCTCCTAGCTCCTCTGGGCGATGGATGGGGAAGGGATGCAGAATTTAGGTCATTAATGCGCTAACTGGGAATATAAGAGAATGAGATTCAGTTTTTGCTCTGCTACAGGTATGTTGTTAAAACCACTTCTTCTCTCTGCTTTAGAGTCTCACCTTGTAAAATGGAGGTGACAGCACTCCTCTGCCTTGTGTTGTACAGGGACATGTTAAAGAGGTCATGGTGTGGGTGCACTGGTGCCAGGGCTGTGCAAGCACACCAAATAGGTGAGCGATGGGCGGTGGCGGTTCAGAAACCCACTTGGTGCAGGGAAGGCCTTGATGTCACTTCACGCACCAAGGTCACTTGACAATTCTCTGATGGACATCTGTCGCCTGCTGAGATGGTGCTGCTGCCTCCCTGGCACCTGTGCTGGTGGAAGTGCTGCGGCCACACGCAGGGAGTGGGATCGAGCAGCTCAGCAGTGCTGCCGAGGTCTGACACAACAACCTTTTCCCATGCTGCACGTGCTTTTTGCAGAACCAGGTAGGGAAGAGCCATGTGCCACCCTATAGTTAATACTCCTGAATGCCTGATCAAGATCAAATCATTATTTGGGAGGGAGTGTAGGGGTCTGAGAGTCCCTCAAGGGAGTAAGAGCAAAGTCTCCTCTGTGCTTCTGTCCCTTTGCCCTTTCTGTTCTTCCCGACTTGAGCTATTCCATGCTGTGAACCCTTAAACAGACAGGTGTTGAGCTCTCTGGCTTCTCCTTCACACCTCTCTGAGAAACTTAAGCCACGCACTTCCACCTCCTCCCTGCAGCATTCCTAGCACAGTTCAGGCTCTCCCCTCATCCACTTTCTCGTGCTCACCCACCAGATCTTCCTCTCAGTCTCTCTCATTCATCGCAGTCACCTCCTTCTCCCTGGTGTATTAGTGTGGGCATCCTTTGAGCAGCCTACTTTGAGATGTGCAGGCTGCAAAGAAAGTGAGGAGGAGCTCTGACTTGTCTCAGGACAGAAAGGCTGGGAATGCCCAGGTCCATGGAAAATCACCGAGCAGTCTGCAAGCCCCCTGGGTATTACTGGGAGTCCTTAGACGAGATCCCCACCATTTGCTTGTTGCCTGGCCAAGCTTTGGAAAATGCATTCTGAAGGACCTAGTACTGGTGCAACAGGCACCCCCACAGTTCCTGTACCGGGACAGAAGTTGCCCAGCTGGGGCATTAAGAGCAGAGACAACCTACCATACTGCCAAGAGGGACTGAGTGTCAAAGATGCATGATCAATGTTAGCTGCAGGTTCAGCACTCAGAGAGACCTCCTTCAGTGTGGCTGGGTCATCGTTTGGGTACATGTTGTCTATCCAGGACATCTGGCAGCTGTTAGCTCTGCTGTAGCAAGAGTCAGGCCGAGTTACCCCCGATGAGAACATGGCTCGGTATTGTTGGTGATACAGTTTATTTTTGTGCTGCTTTGTGCAGCCCTGTCTCCCTCAGAAGTCTCGCTTGCCTGCAGAGTGCAATCCATCACAAAACAGTAGTTCCGAAGAATGAAAAGCTACACCCTTCCCACGGGGTAGGAACACTTTTAGATGGTCAGGATTATACATCTGAAAACTGGAAGCCAGAGGCAGAGGAGAAGATGTCCAAAAGGAGAGAAGCAGACAAAGAGGGACGAGAACAGAAAGACCTTTTTCCCCAGAATGATTTGTGATATTTCCATTTATGGAAAAAAGCAATCCACTGAAAGCTTTCCTTCATCTCACTCTCTAATTTAGCAGAGGTTTTGGCATGATGGCTTCTAGAGAAATAAATAAAGGGAGCTGGATATAGCAGTTGTCTCTAAAAGCTCAGAAGGATGGCTTGGTGTTGGCCAAGGATTCAATACTTCTTTCTGTCACACACTCCCTGTATCATTTTAGGCAAAGTCATTTAACTACCCTAATCTTTCACTCAAAATGAGAACAATGGTATTTCCCTGCCTCAGGGAAATAGCCTGAGGGTATTTATATGAAAAATATGAAAGTGATCAGACACTGGATCATTTGGGTCAGATAATTCTCCCCACCTTCCAGTTCAAACGTAACATTCTTATCTTTGATGTGGCTTTCTCCCAGATAAACACAAAGGCTGCACACATGTGAAAGCTCTCCCAAATTCTCATTTGTGATTCCTGCCTTGGAAGTAAAGTTCACTGCAGATTAAACTAATATTTGCTCTCTACCCATGAAAGAAACATGAGAAATGGCACACAAAGGGTGGGTAGTCAGACACAAACACAAACATTTTTTTCTCCTCCAGGACCCTGTTTCTGAGCAGAGTCCGTCTGGTACCAGGTGGTGAAGTGGAGCTCAGAGTCAGGCTCTGGGCTGGGAAAACAGATTTCACAGCTATGTGGCCACCTGTTGGCATGTCTTTCTTACACATATTGGCAAAGGGCTTCCAAACCAGGAGAGGAGGTCTGCTCTCCCTGTCCAAAAATGACACTAGTGACACTGAGTTGTTAATGCTCAACCTGACATGACTTCAAGAGGAAGGAGTGAGGCTTCATGAAGAGCCAAGGGAAGCACAGGAAAAGCCCTTCAAAGGCATTTTGATTGCTCTCCACCCTTCCAAGAATGAATCTACTTGAAAGCACTCATTGTTTTGGGTGATTTGGAGCTGATGAAGAGCACAGTGTCAGGGAGCACAGACATCTACTTTTACCCGACTGTGCTGATGTACCCAAAAGAAAGGCTGGCTTTTCAAAAGTGCTCACTATCCCTCTTGGGGAATCTCTCCATAGATAGCACCTTACAAAAATTAGGCCATCTTTTCAAGTGCCTCAGTACTCATTTAAAGGTCTTGGTTATGTGATGTAGGGTAATACCAGCAAATGTAGCCACTATGCCACAAGGGATGGTCATTCTGGGGCTTGAGCAGGTGCTGGTCTAGTAGCTCTGACCTGCACTGTGACGAGGATACTGTGCTAGTGTCAATACCTTTTGACTCAGGTGGGTAATTTTAAGATAAGAGTCCACAGCTCTCCTTATGGACAGAGAAACTTCCCAGTACAAGAGGAAGCTCAGTGGAGTAGCAAATGGGGTCTGCGGGGCTAAGCGTGGGGCAATAGCAGAGATACCATGGGAAAAGAGGACCATCAGAAATCTTGCCACCTTCCTATCCACATGCAATGCTCCTGCTTTGATGTGGTCTTCTCCAACATAAGCATGCAGCAGTGCATATGTTAAAGAAACCAAACAAAACCCTAGCAATATAACCAGTATGTTGCATACACAACTCTCTCCCTGGTGAGAGGATAAAAGAACAAACCACATGTGACTGATATCAAGCCCCACTTAATGTGCCACTGGAAATCATTCAGATATTATGGTGAAGAAGCCTGTAAAAGAACTGGTGTAAAATAGAAATTGATCTTATAGTTATGGAAGAATATCACCCCCGCCTACTAGGCAGAACCATTATACCAACTCTCCTCCCCTTTTTATTAATAATCGTGTTTATTACAGCTGTTGCCAAGGATCAGATGATAAAGCAAGTTTATTGCAATAAAAACGGTTCAAACACTGCCTTACAGATCACTGCTGCCTTGATGAGCATGAAGGAAGGGGTATATTACAGCGCATTAGCAATGACCAAAGCTACAGCAGTAAAACAGCCAATAATACCAACTCTGGGGAGATGAGTTTAGTTAGGAGATGGTTAATAAATAGAAAAAGAAATGCAGACATAGATGGGAGGGGGAGAAAAGAGTGGGAGAAGCCAGTATGGGTTAGCACTGAGGAGGAGATGACAAGGTAGAAGGAGAGCGATCGAGTGACTGGCCACTGAGCACTGGGGAGAGAAGTCCCATACAAGTCAATACCAGGCTCCCATTCTCCCTTTTCCATTTCTTACTCCTCGCTTGCTCTCCACAGCTCTCCCTGGCAGTCACCCGGTGAAGGAGAGGGGGATAATGACAGAAGATGACACCACGTGTGTCACTGGGGGTCCTTGGGTCCCCCTGGTAGAGCCTTGGCAGTGTAGGAGTGCAGAAGAGCCCCACCATGTCCCGGCGTTACCCGCATGGTGCCCCTGCAGCACTCTTCTGCCTGCCTGGCACTGCAGCTGCAGCGGTGAAGGGGGATCGCACTGCATTACGGCTGGACCCTGCGCCTGCTCACAGCCCTGAATCGCTTTGCATTTTTCTTGGAGGCAGCAGCCTCTTCGCCTTCCCACCCTGCTCTGTAACGTTGCTGCGTACTGCTAAGTAGCCGATAGACTCTGCCTCAGAGCTAGCTATAGCTATTCCTTGTATGTGGGTGGAGATGCAGTGGTAGCAAAACCTATTATTAAGATTATATGAAGATTTGCATTTATAAACACCCTCTTTTTACAGGGTTGTAACTTTCAAAAATATCCTCACTGTGGCTTGAAATTTCCTGTGCTTTGTCACAGGCAGAGAGTGATATTGGCTGGGAAAATTGGGCTAAGGCTCTTGAACACGTTTTGGTGCAAACAGAAATCCAGCACGTTTGAGCTTTACAAGCTGAGACATTGTGGGTGACTGGTTTTCAGGGACTGCTTAGATACCTGTCCAAGTTATGAATGAAAAACCTCAACACCGCAATAATAAAAATAATTCAAAAAATCCTTTCTGCATACATCCGGTACAAATATCTCCCCTGCTAAATAATTGCCTCTGTTTTCTAGACTTTGCCAGAATCACACCGGAGATGAATTTCTTCCAAAAATAGTACTACACACAAAAATGTATTAGGCTCATCTAAATCATCTAAAGCTGTGGATAGCTTTGTTCCTCCTAATGTTACATTTCTCACATTTCCCTCTGCTGGCATTCTGGAATTGAAAACAGTTTTATATAAACTTATATAACAAATGCATGTTATCATATATGTCAATGAAATAATTTGTTTTTTCTAGCATATTTTCCTTTGTGATTCAGTGAATGTGTAAATCATTGACAATATCTCTGATTCCTTAGCAGAGAAGTTAGAAACAATTTCTACAGTTGTTAGAGTACTAGTGTCACTCTAGGTAGGAGAAATGTATGAAATTTCTGGTGTATGAGCCCTGTTGCTGTTTTCAAGGTATATCAGCTGAGCAGGTAAAAGCTATTGCCTTTGCCTTGCAAGAAAAGGCAGAACTGGTCTTTAAATGAACTGGGAACCAGAAAAATAATTGAGAAAAGAGTTTGTAAATAGTTCTGCTCAGATGTTGTAGCATGATGTTAGGTTTTAAACTCCAGGAGCACAACTTAAGTGCCTGATCTGCTGAGGTGGAGGACGGAAAAGTGAAGGCAGAAGTTGATCAGGACATGGAGAGAAGTTCAAGTAAAACAGAATGAGCAAGTGGAAGAAAACAATATATTACAGAGGATTTAAAAAAAATCTGTCAATTTGTAGCAAGAACATTAGTGTGTGTGTGTAATGCGTCAAATGTGACACTACAGCTGTGAGCCAAGTGAAAGGAAGGGTGATGCAATTATCTGCAGTGAGAGAAAAATGATATGCATAAGGTGTGGGAAGAGAGGAGATGCTCCACAGCTACCACTGGCAACCCCAATCCATGGCTGCACATCCAGATGTCGGAGGAAGGGAGATCCTAATGTAAGCCTGGAGGGAAAGGGGTGGATGGGATGGAGGGAAAGGGGTGGATGGGATGAAGGGAATAATTAAGAACTATTGCTTTTTTTTTTTTTTTCCCCCCCCCCTATATTGTAACTAGGGTGGGTTTTGCATATAGTGTTACAACATCGAACTCTCAGAAATCAGTGTATGTAAACAACATCCTAGCTGGATGAGGACGTAAGGACTGAACCATCTCAAACTTGTATTCAAAGACCCAGAGCTCAGATGGGTTAAGTCTCTCCCCAGAAGTATGCAGAGGAAATCCATAGGCTGGATTTACAATTCAGCTCATCTTATCAGGCTGCATTTTTCTCCTCAGATGTAACTATGTTGCTGATCTGTGAGCATGCATCAGAGGACAGAGCCAGGCTGACCTTGTACGGTAGGTGATGTTTTGGGTCAGCAGTGTGACTATAATTCTAGGGGTAACTGGAAGTTACTGTGCACAGGTACAGATTTACTAAGCAAGAAAAGAGGGAAAAGCAGCCCTCCTTATACCATAAAAAGTGGTCTGCACAGCCTGGGAAACAGCTGTACAGTGCCTTGCTTCAGATGTGGGCTGAGCCCCTACCCCTGTAGGAACTTGGGCTGACTGTTCCCAAACTCCAGATCTTGAATCTTGCAGTTGTAATGCTGTGTTCACAAGGATTTTTGAATGCAATTTCCTTAGTCATTTTTAAGTTATGAAGAAGGAGAAAAGGCAAGTCAGATCTTTAATCTCCAACTCCACACTGCATTTGTCTCTGACATATCCAGCTGATCTACAGGGAGATGCTGTCCTCAGCTAAACTGGTGTAAATCTAGTGTGACTCTGATCTGCTCCTTCAGCAGATATGGTCACAACCAAGAGGGGAATTAGGCTCATAGCTGGTAATTAGCTTATGAAGTATGTGGTGTGCTTTAGAGTCCTTCAGGATGCAAAGTGCTATATAAAATTATTAGTTATTAATAATAAAAATATCTGAGAACCCCAGGGAAAATCCAAAGAATAGAGCAAGTCAATGACAGAGGCAGCTTTCAACTCATCCTCCCTCTTCTGCATCACTTAAGTTCTCCTCCTCCTTCCCCTCCAAGTCTCAGACACATGGAAGAAGGGAGAGACCCCCATCACATGTTTAGCAATTTGGCAGTCTCAGCAAGTCTCCTGTGTTCTACCATGCAACATCATCAGCCTGCAGTAGGAATTGTCAAATCTGTAACATAATTGACAGCCATCAGTAGAAATTTTGGGGAGTAGCAGGGTGTGGGAATTCCTCAGCTTGCTTCCCATGGGAAAACTGCAACCCGGTCCCAGTGGTCCTCAGGGCCTTCCATATCATTGCCCTCCCTGCCTCTGGGGAAAGGCCTGGGCAGGTAGGTGCCATTTGCTTTCTTTAATGATCTCTGGGTGAGAACTAGGGGTCTGGCCATGGTCACATGAGTTGGGGTGAGTAGCTCCACTGGGGATGCACAACCTGTTTTGGCTATTCCAGCCCAGCAGATGAGTGTGAATTTTATTTTAGGTGAGGAAATAGAACAAGGGAAGGGCCGGGTGTTCTCTAGCACTTTTTATGCCCCAGGGAACCCAAAGCTCTCATGCAACACTGAGAAAGATCCCCCAGTCTGCAGATGAGCATGGCAGTCATTATGTGCTCACTGAGTTTGCACACGCTTGCCCTCTGAGAGCAGAGGCAGCTTTACCCAGGCAGGGAATATTGGTTATCCCTTACTCCATTCAGAAAGCATGCTGGGATTTTTGCTGTCCCTTCAGGCAGCCCACCAGAGATGGTCAGGAGGGAACTTGGTGTAGGATTTCCTTGGCAAAAGCCCTGCTGACTGCAGCACTGCAGGTTGAGCTGCAACTTGCAGGGCCATGCACTCATGGAGCTTTTTTGCCCTGTGGCCTTTATGCCCTGAAATGCACCACCTACAATAAGAAGATGAAACATGCAAGGAAGAGGTCAGGACTTCCTAATTTTGCCATTTTCTCTAGCATTCACTACATCTCACCCTGCAGCACTGGTGTTTCAGGAGAAGCCCAACCAGAGCAGCTCCCCAGCCAGGCCAGGGCTTCCCAACGCTGTGCTCTGGGAAACACCTGGGATGAGGGAAAAGTGAGTGTGATGAACCTCTTTAGGATGCTCATCCCCAGTAAATCCAATCCTGACCTGGGCCTCACTCACAAAATGATCCAAAACCTCCCAAATGCTCCTAAAGCAATAAAGAATAAGAAACTGGAGGGAAGATGGGGCAGGGAGAGTGGAGGGCTGACGTGATGAATGGCATGCCCTCTCTTACAGACAGCTGTGGAGGAAGCCGTTGATGTCCCCAGCTATCCCAGAAAGGGAAGCTCCCTGCCTCAGCAATGACCCCAGGGTGGGCACAAAATGCGTTGCAACCCCTTCCCAGTCAGCCTGGGCGCTGAATCCAAACGTGGCTTAACATTGTTTCTTGCATTTCCCAGCTATGCTGGGATTCGGGATTTGAAGAGTTGTGTGGATTGTATGTACGGGTCTCAAACAATTTTAGGTTTATACTTCCCAGGGATTATTTTGGTTCAATTGCTGGCAGGGCAGATATCAGGAGTAACAACTGGACTAGTCTGTGAAAGCTGTAGGAAAGCAGTGCCGTATGTGCTAAAAGAACCAGGACACAGGGTATGTTTTATTACATGCTAAACATCATGCTTATTTTTCACTTGGGTTGCTGGAGTTCAGAATGTGTTGGTAAACACAGACTATATCCCACAGGGCCCAACAGAGTAGCTGGCCTGTGTGAGTCTGATCAAACTGCGCTAGCACAACTATGCTGTGGCTCTCAATGTCTTCAGAGAAGCCGCTGCTGTTCCAACTTGCTGCTTTACTCATAATCCACATCAAACATTGGGTGTTAAAGTAGATATTGCACAGATTTGATTTTAGGTCCCTTTTTATGCAGCTGAGCAAAAAAACAAATGCCAAGCCTTACAAGTGGTGTTGGCTTTTAGAGGCTGCTATTAGAACATTAATAATTTTATTATTGTTATTTCCTTTGGGCTGCAGGTACCCCAGTGATTTACATGGAAACAAAGTGACTTGGCTCTCTCCTGAAGCTCTTACAACAAAAGTTAGACTTAAGCACAGCACTGGGCTTATTTAACAAGCGAACAATGCCAGCAGGGTGTTTGGAAGAGGGAGGTTTATAGCAGCACAGGATCATGAGACATTTATGGTTGTGCGCGCATGTGTATGCTGTTAGTTTATGCTGGTTTTTAAAAAGAATACTATGGAGGGGGAAAGTGTGCTAGATTTAGGGATGATGCCTGCAAGAAAGGTGAGTGGAGGTCAGGGAGGGAAGGAAGATTTCGAAAGGAGAGGTTGAAGAGGAGTCCACAAAGGAGTGTGAAACTACCTGTGGCAGAGCCAGAAAAGGTGTACGGGGGAGCAGGTACTGCTGCTCAGTCATAATAACCCCTTTGAAGCTTGACTGCAAGCCGTGCTGCTGCACCAATATTTTTTCATCCATTGAGCACGCTAATTTATTACAGAAGAGTCTGTAGGTGTGAGCTATGTTCTAGGGCTAATCTCTGAAGCGTTTTCAGTTGCTCTACACATAACATTACTCTTGCGTCCTGGGGAGGAAGCTATTCATAATGGGATAAATTTTACTCACAATACTACACTAGGAAATATTATTTTTAATGTGATCTGGTCCAGTTACACTCAGTTAGAAACCTGAAAGGCCGTTTCAGGGTTTTGAATCATGTCCAAGCCACCTTCTGTGGCCAGGATTATATTACCTGGAGACATGCCCATCAGAGCTTCTTACACCAAAACATACCTCCCCACCTTCCCAACATGCTGAGTAACACAGGTCTCAGAACTGAAACTTCACTGCTTTGAAGTCTGTAAAACAAGAACTTGTCTCCTAAAGACTGCCAAAACCCAAACTCCTTCCAGATTTGCCCACTTTACCTTGGAAAAAATTACCAGTTCTTTGCTGGAAACACTGGTCTGAAATTCCAGCCCCTTTCTCTGTTTCTAATTTACTGCTATAGCTACAGCAGACGGTGAAGCAACAACAAATGTTATGCTGCACCTTAGATCTTAACCTCATTATCTTACTTTCAAACTGGAATTGCCAGTCAAGAAGTGTGCCAACATCAAAGAATGGCAGCATTTCAGTCTCACTGTGTTTGTCTCTCCATGAGTAAATCTCCTTTTATGTCCATGCTACAGCCACAGCTGAAAGTCTTTTTCTCTTGAAGTTGGTCAGAGTTTTTTAATGAAAATTTCTTGGAGGGATACAGAGACTTTGACCCGATCACCTGAATCCCAGGTGAATAAGACTGAACTATTGACTTAGTGACAATTTCAGTGCATCTAACTCATGGTTTTGGTCTAAAAAAAAAGCCTTTAAAAACCATCTTTGTCCCACCCCAGGTGTAGAACAGGAAGCTTTATAAATTCAGAGTTTTGTGGAACAAGAAAACAGTTCTTCATGTTTTTCCAAGCCTGGTCTCTGCATCTACCTGACTTCATGTCAGCTACCATGCATCCTACTTAGCATGTATTTGCAGCTTCTCTTTGGACCCCGATGGGACAGCTGTGGTTGCTGAAAGCACAGCTGGCCAGCTGTTCTTTGGGGACCGCTTGTTCACTTAACTTTATCCACAGTTGCCTACCATCTCGGTCTATCGGTCTGTTTCTTCATAACTGACCTCTGAGATACATTGTGCACCAAGACCTTGTTCTCTTGGCCCTCTTGATCAGCACAACCTTGAAAGGCTGTGGCCTTGGTTTTGCCAAGCCAGCATTATAGTCATGTCAACCTCAGACATGAAATTCAGTCTATGCATTAGTCTGTGGTCCAAACTGCCTCTCCTGGAGTCACTTTTAGTGAACACCAAAATGAGTTTTGGCCAAGCTAGAACCAAACCCTGTGTGTTTTCCTCTCACTTCCTCTGTGATCTGACATAACAAATGTGTTGTGTAAATGCCTCTTCAGGGCTGCCCTTCATTCCTACCGAGAGTGATCCTCTTTCCCTGTAGTGCACTTCACAGTGTGCTGCAGAGCAGAGGTGGTTAATACATCAGAGCAGGAATGAATGACTTTGCCTAACTCCGGGATCCTGTAACAACCCCGGTACTTGGAGATTCCCCTGCGGGGTGGAGAAGAGAGAGCATTTCATGACTAGCTGGAAACCCTGTGTACAGAATACCTGCAGAGACTGGCAGGGTAAATGAGTGAGCTGGGACTGGATGCCTTCCAAGCATCAGAGCAAAACTGAGTGTCTCAGTGGAGGATGCTAAATTTTGACAACGGGAAAGAAACAGATAGACAAAGGGTGAGTGGGAGGGGAAAGCCTTTCCCTGTTAATGCTGTCTGCTCGTAATGTTAAGCATTATTATGTATTTCCATATGCCATCATGTGTACACAACGTTTTACCGGCAGCTAAAAAGGCAGAATCTTGCCCCCAAGATTTCACAGTATAAAGACCCCAGCCTTTGGGGCACTAGCAAGTGAGGATCCTCAGCCAGCTCTTCCAAAGAGGCTCTGCAGCCATTCAGCAGCAACTATGAGGCCTGGATTCTGCTTCTGGTGAGGTCAGTGGGAAAATACAGGGACAACATTAGGTCTGAGTTGTGCACACTGGAATGAGGGAAGGAAGTGCCTAAGAAAGGTCATAAGCTGAGCTATAGCATGTTCATGTCTTGTTTGCTCCTGTCTTTGGCTGGGTTATCTCTGAATCATTCCTTATTCTAAAGATGTAATATAGTAAACAAAGTTATAGTCAGAAGGGGTAAAGCTTGCTAAAGGCGTAGGAAAAGTGGCAGTCATTAATGCCGGAAGACTAGCTGTAGTAAATGAGTCCTGAGGGCAGGCATGAGGGAGGTGAATAAAGCTGTGTGGTGAAAGGAGGGGAGAGGGCAGCAGGAGGGAAGGAGCAGGGTCATTGCTGCAGGGAGATGGAGATGTGCTGAGTGAGCACAGAGTAAGGTGGGAGAGGAAGGAGGGAGAGAGCTCTGACGGAGCCATGTGAGGCTTTGAAGATGAAATGAGAAACTGAACTTTGATGTAGAAGGAGACTGGAAGTCAGCACAGGAATTCAAGAAGTGAGAGTGACACAAGTGAAACAGCAGGTAAGGAAAAGATAGTGTAGCTGCAGCACACTGGGTGTTTTAGTGTGAGTATTAAGCCTCTCCTATAGCCCTGATGGGCCTCACCAACTCTGAGAATTGAGTGGGTTTGTGCTTTTGTGATCTAGCCTAAATAGCTTGGTAAACCATTGTCCCTATATTGTTTTTGTCTAATCAATCAGCCACACATCAGGAGTGTTAACTTGTAAGAGGAGGCAGTCACAGGGAAAGGGCTGTCTATGAACAGGGGAATGGGTGCCATCACGGCAGCGTAACAACATCACACTGAGGGGCGGAGGATCTCCCAGCCCAGACCACAGGTTGTAGGGTGCAGAGCATTCCTACAGAGAGGAAAGCAGTGGGATTGTCTCCAACCTCAGGATCTCCCCAAAAGGTGACTGACAGGATAGTCCCAGCAATAGAGCATTTCCCACACTCTGCAGGTTCCCAAGGACACCAATCTTTGAGCAACCTGGAAGGTGTCCCTACCCATGGCAGGAGGGTGGAACTGGATGATCTTTAAGGTCTCTTCCAACCCAAACCTTTCTATGATTATATGATCCTATGACAATACTGCTGTCTGTTGTTTATTGCAGCTTCTCTAGATCATGTCCTAGTAAGGGTAGTTCCTGAAGGACAGAACTGCCAGCATGAGCAAGAAACATGCCTGTTCCTCTGTCTTCCTCCTAGGAGAAGCCCTTTCTTTCTTTCTTTCTTTCTTCTTTCTTTCTTTCTTTCTTTCTTTCTTTCTTTCTTTCTTTCTTTCTTTCTTTCTTTCTTTCTTTCTTTCTTTCTTTCTTTCTTTCTTTCTTTCTTTCTTTCTTTCTTTCTTTCTTTCTTTCTTTCTTTCTTTCTTTCTTTCTTTCTTTCTTTCTTTCTTTCTTTCTTTCTTTCTTTCTTTCTTTCTTTCTTTCTTTCTTTCTTTCTTTCTTTCTTTCTTTCTTTCTTTCTTCTCTGCTTTCACTCCTGAGGCAATTTTCTGCATGTGAATTTCTTCACCTTCCATGATCTTTCAGACTTCTTAAAGTCTTTGCTTTATTACTCCAACTGTGGTGACTCTTTCTTCATACTGCCCCTTCCTCTTCCTTCTCCTTCCTTCCCAACTATTGGAAGGCAGTTTCTCACTTTCAGCATCTGGGACTCTGTTGTAATGAGCCCAACTTTTCCCTCCCTGCTGCCTTGCTTAATTTTTACCAGTCACTGTTCTCTCTTCATTTTAGGATTACACTAAAATTTTGATTCCCTTCAAGGATTCTCCCCACTTTATTTTTAGTGCTCATGTGCAGTTTGACTGGCTCCTTCCTTTCCTGTCTCACAGCACTGCAGCAATACCTACAGTGCTATGTTAATCTCAATTTCTGTCCAACACTATCTGCATTAAAAATCAAAACCAAAACCAAACAAAATCCATCACTTCCAGATCTTCTTCAGGATACTTTGTCCAGTGTCCGATTTTCAATCATTTGGGTTATACTTTCAGAAACAACGGTATGAATCCCTCCTCTATATCCAGCCCAGGAGTCTTAGGGCAGTTTATTATGGGTAGTCCTATTCCTTCTTTGCTTCTCAAGCTGCTATTGACCCTTCTTTCCTGTTTCTCTGACACTGGTATTCTTCCCAGCACACCCATGTCATTCTCACCTCCTAGCCCTTTTCCAGACAAGTACATTATACTTTTTTCATCTTTCAATCACAGATTTCCCCGATTTATCTCACTTAGACTTAACACTCCCCTTTCCCAAGCCTTTCTCATGCCTCTCCTCCTACTTTCCTTGCAGCCCTGGAAACATCTGACATAATTCAGTCACTCAAGAAAACAACTACTTCTCTTGACCCTGGTACCTCTCATCATTTAGGCCTATCTCCTTACTCCAGCTTTTTACTTTACTCCTGTTTCCAGTAATTCCTTAGCTTCTGGTACTCTGCTCAGCTCTTTGAAAATAAGCCATTATCTACTGTGTCCTCAGGCTCCTCCACTGACACTGCTGTTCCACTTAACAAGCACCCAGAGCCTCCTTATTCTTCATAGAGCACTTAAGGGAGTCACTCCCTGTTATCTCTCCTACATGTCTGTCCTCATCCATTTTCACTGTAGGTTCATGCAGACCACAGTGCAGAAATCTAATGATCTCCTTTCTGCTAATGACGTCTGGTCCCATTTCTTTTTTACCTTGTGGCAGCCTTGTGAAATGGTTGCCCACTCCATCTGTCTCAGGGTATTCATTGAGATGAAGGTACTCTGGTTTCTTAGCAACTGTTCAACTTTCAAGCAGTTCTTCGGACAGGGATGCCTCTTCCATGCTGGGATCCCTTCTCCAGGGATAAATGATCCTTTAAATCTTTTTCTAATAAAAATCATAATCATACTTAACATCCATACTGCTTTCACCCATAGAGCTCAAAGCATTTTGCAGAATCAGTAAGCATCATTTTCCCCATTGTAGAGATGGAAAAGCTGAGTCACAGAGGTATTAGGGCCAATAATTTCATGTGTTCATTCATTTTATGCATCTTCATTTCTGGGAATCCAGTCTGAAATAACTTTACCTAATTGCTTTGCCATAGGACTTGAAAGGGAGCAGCAGCACTTCAGCACCTTTGAACAATACAGAATAGAACAGCAGGTGCAAAATATCTCAGAGGAGAAATGAGTACCTATGAAAATGTAGTTATATACCATATGATCAAGACCACACAGAGCTCAGCTACTTATGGCCATTCATAAGGATACTGCTGCTTCAGGGTCTTCTTTCTGCCTCCAGTGGTGGAGAGATGTGATGGTGCAAGGCAACAGGGTGTTTTAGAAGTTTCAGAGTTAACCTTCAATTTGTAGTGTGGCATATCCATACCTCCTCAGCTGTTTTTGTTTTTTTTTTTTTTTCTGTGGGGAAGGGAAAAACCAACCCTGCCCTAGAAGAACTAGTGGTACAGCAGCTAGGTTTAATATTGAAATGGTGGAAACTGGTTCAAAATTCTTCTCACACAGTAAAGACTTTACCCTGATTTTCCTGTATTCTTGATGAGTTAATTATTTGACTCTTCTGACTGACTCTACTCTTTCTCTTCTTCTGACTAGTGATCCCATCTCAGATCTAAGCAAGCTTTTCTGCTGAGACTAGAAAGTATGTTCCTGCAGTGTCAGCTTCAACAAACTGACATTCACGAAAAAAAAATGTGTTTCAGTAAAAAATTCCTGTGAGCTCAGCCAGTCACTTTAATGTCAATAGTATACAAATACACATACCTTTTATAACTGTACTGGCTCTTCCCTGCTTACCTACAGCCTCTCTTGAATAAGAAAGCTTCTGGATTTGTATCAGCTTTTCTCGGTTAACTCCTTCATGGGTAGAATAGTTCCTCTGACTCTAAAATGCTTCAAATTATCCATATTTCTTTTCTGTCTATCTTTGAAACCCATTTGGCATATGCTAGGCATAAACTGGGCTTTTTTTGTGGATTTTTAACTCATCTTCTCTACCTAGGTATGTCACAATAGCAAATCTACCAGTCATAATGTCTACAGCATGGTCTGACCTTTTGCATGTTCTCACTCAGGGCTTTTCCAAATTTGTGTGTAAAACTAAACACAACCAGTATTACAGCTTTGCCTTTTCATCTCAAACTTTTCATTTTCCATTCATTTCAAGGCAAATTTTCAAATTCTTCTCCTTTATTTTCCAAGATGATTTGTTCCACTCTGTGCCATTACTCACACTTCTCTGCTACTACCAGATTCCTCAGTGTCCCACAGCTCCAGTTGTTGACATATTTTTTTCCAATACTGTTTCCTTGGCCTGGACTAACGTTTCTGTCTCTCTGCTTTTTTGACTCTCTCTCTTTCCCCTCTGTCTTGATTTTAATTGATCTCAGATTTGTTTTCAATTGCTTTTTAAAACTTTAGGTCTTGTATTTTTCCACCGTGAACCCAGGCCAGCCTGTGTTCTTCTAGCACACAGTACAAATGTTGCAAAAGATGGGATTGAATAGCAATGTAAAAGTACAATTCCATGCATGATCAACAGAAAACCTTTCTCTCTTTTGAAGAGCCTGGGAGATATCCAGTCCCTCAAAACTATTAACTCTCACTCCCGTCTGTTTTTAAATAATTCTTGGAGGAAAAGAATAATTTCCCTTCATTTGTTTGCTAATTGATATTTTTTGACAACACAAGCACAATTCAACCTCCAATTTGTTTGCTAATCCATTTCTGACAGTATTGCTTTAAGTATATGAGATGTGAAATTCTGTTCTTTTCTGACTGGACACATATACTGAATTATTTTATAGAAAATGTTTTAGTTTATGTTGTCCCCCCTAACGGAAGTTCATATCAAAAATATGCGTAGAAAAACAGATACTTTTGCAGCTCTTGTAATTGTGTGTAAATTCCAAGTTTCCCTGAGACAAAAATTTCCAGTAACAATTTGGTAGTGTCTTTAACTCATAAACAGTAGTGTCTCATGAGAGTGAATACTTTTTGAGTATAGATTCAACATTTGCTTTTTACAAACATGTTCACTTAAATGTTGCTGTTTGAGTGAAAATCTGTGCCAGTAAATATGTTTCTGGAACCGTCACAGAAGGCAGACAAATGGAGTGGGAACACAATTGAAGCAAATTTGTTTAAAGTAAACTGAATGATCACACAGAAATGTTTTATGTGATATTTACTAAAACCTATCTCCTTGCCCATCTGACAACTGACACATAATTTTTGCAAAGTAAGATACAACATCCTGACAACAGGCCCATCAGAGCATAACCTGTCCCTTCAGAATGGTAGGAGATAACCAACAGTGGGAGATGTAGCATGCATTAAAAGGGTAGTCTTAGAGGTTAGTCTAAGATTCAGGTCTCACACACACTTTTCACTCCAGTCCCAGTTTGACTGCAACCGCAGAATCCCTCCTTGATGAAATAAGCCATTTAACAAAGAAAACGTGACTGGAGAATCAATACTTAAGGAAAATGATAGGTAGAGGCTATGAATTGCTACCTTCTCCTGGTAGAAATACATCAGCTTTCTCAGTCACTGATCTGTCCAGCTGTTTCTTTTCTTGGCTGCTCCAGGAGTGCTACTGTTGTAGTACAGGATAGTCTTAGAGGTGCTATTAGGAGCACCACATCACTATCCTGTTTACTGGGCAGCAAGGGACAAGTGTGGGGGAGTCCAGTGGTAGTTAAGATAGTTTAAGTTGTGTGAGTGCTCGCACTGACTCCCATTCACTCAGTTCAAGCTGTGAATTCAGCCAAATGTATACGATTTGCTGGCATTTTTATTAGTTATAAACTTCAATCTTCTCCATCCAGGCCAGTGAAACCGCTCTTGTAGCTCACTGGATGACAGGCTTTTGCTCCTGCATGGACTCATCCTGAATTAAATCCCAGATGTTATGTGCAGTGAAATGGCTGCACTGTAAAGTAATGGCTGTTGGTAAATAAGTTGGTATTGGAAACTTATATTGCAAACATCTGATGAACTGTTTAGAAGAGAGATGACAGAGGTGACAGTGTCACCACATCTAGCTGTGGATCAATCACGCTACTGTACAACATTGCATGTCTAATATATAGATTATAAAACAGCTATACAACTGATAAGCAGCCCTGGGAATCACACACATTTCAAACCCAACAAAACACCAAGTGCTCGTCTACCACATGCAGTGCAGTGACACTCTGTGCCATGAGGCGTACTAGTGAATATGAGTAACCAAATATAGGGCTGTGTGCGGAGTCATTTGACTGGGTTTCAATGGCTGCACAGCATTAGGTTTGAAGAATGTTATCTCTCTCTAACATAGCCCCATTTCCTACCTGGCCTGGGCAGTCAGCTCCAGGAAAGTGGGATTAAGAGCAACCGATACATGTGAGTGCAAGTTGTTACTGGAGGTGACAGTAAAGAGGAGATGCCTGTGACCAATGCAGCCACTGCTATGGAAGAGGGGGAAGCTTCTGACTATACAAGAGGCCCAAACTATTACCTGAGGTCTGCACAAAGCTGTTTTCAGCCCTATGGACGGTGTCTGGAGCATAAGTGTGCAGTACCACCCAGAGATGCAGCCTCTCCAGGGAACCTGGAGTTTGAGAAGGTCCTCTGGCTGCAGGCTTGACTGCCCTGACTGGACTAGATCCAGTGGGCCAGCCTAAAGACTTTTTTGTGTGTTTCTCTAACATGTATCACAGTAGGAGATACTGCTTTGTGAAATACTTACTGTTTCTAATTACAACCCAGGGTTTTCCAGAACAGTGGCATTGGCTGACAGATATTCATGTGGTCTCAGATTGCCTTTCACTGTGTTTCTCATCCTCTAATTTGTCCAATAGACCATTGAACTACTGAGCAGTTCTGGCTGACAGTTTTCCAGCTCTGCGACATACAGCAGTAGATCCTCAGCTCACGGGGACTACAACCCCTTGTCATATTTGGGGGAAAAAAAAAAAAAAAAATTTTTATCTGAAACAGCTAAATTGTTTGGTGTTGCTGTTGAAACTTTCCTGTCTATTTTGCACTGCATGATGGAAGTAGTATACTCCCTGAGCTGTTGTACCATTTCCTGAATAAGGAGCCAAATAAATGGGATATCAGAGGGATTTTTTTCTCCTCGTCCCTCCTGACAGGGCATTATGCCTCAGTGCAGAAATCCAAATCCATTAGCATCCATGCTGACCAGAGACAACGTCACTGGTTTCATACACTGCCCCTGCTCTCAGGACTCTGAGAATAACTTGGATGGGTTATGATACAGTGATTCTTCCAGCCTAACCCTTTGCCAACAGGAAGGCATAAATTCCTGTTATGTGTGCAGAAGACTGTAAGAGATGGCTCACAAAGAGTAGTCCACTCATCCTCAGGACAGAGGGGAGCCCCATGTGCATGTGACTGCAGGGACTAGAAATAGGGTGTGTGGGATTTCTGGTGCAGAGAGGCATCAGAGGTGTTCCCGTGGGTTCACAGCCTCCAGTGTGCACACAGTGAGCTCCCAAAGAGCTTGATATTGCAGATCACATTTTCCTACATCTCTGGCTACTCTCTAGTTATTGTGATAAGGTAGATGAAGCACTGATTTCTCTCTACTTGTGTGCACCACCTAGGAAAAGTCATACAAGGTGATTCCTTTGGCTTTCTTACAAGTACATGGCCCAAGCAGGGCTTTCAGCTTATATTGATTTGAGATCTAAGATGAGCTATTTTCAGTTCTTGATCAGTACCTACTGAGGACTGCTAGAGTGAGGAGCTGGGATAAGTTTCAAAGATGTGACGCACAAACCACTAAGACCAAAGTATTAATTTTTAAAAAGCCATATGCCTTTGGAAGTTTGGCCATGGCTGTTCTTCAGTGATATACCACATTCATTTGAAGTTCTGCTGGGATATGATAGCAAACCTGGCCCTGACTCGACAAAGACCTGAGCAAACTGGCCAGGCCTCACAGTTGACCTTGCTTTGAGCAGTAGCTTGGACTAGAGACTTTGTGAGGTCCCTTCCCACCTGCATGCTTCAGTTATCCTATGAATCAAACTTACCTAATACAACTGTCTGACCAACCTTTTCTTTACCAACACCCTCTGCCCTGTGATTGGAGGGTGTTTATAAACAAGCTCACCTGGAGGTGAAAGTCAGTGCTATGCCATTGCAAAGACTGGCAAGCCAGTGCTAAAATACAGACACAGCATGACGATCAGACTATAAATACCTACAGAGCAACTGTAAAGTTTCATCCTACCACAGGATCCAGCTGCTGAAACTTGCGTTATAACTAGAATTTACAAAGAGAAAAGGAATCAGATTGAAAAACATGAACAGGTAAAAACAGACTTTCCCAGACTAGCAGCATATTGACAGACTTCTCTTCAGTGCATCATATATTAAAATAAAATAAACTTCCATGCTAATTTAAACATAGGAAAAGGATGAGTGCTCCAGCAGATCCACCCCATTGGCTGGTCATAATGTTCTTCATAACTGGTAAGCCTCTGAGAACATTTTGGGATGGAAGCGCAGACTTCACCCAAGATTTATGATGCATTATTATTTTCAGCTTATCAGTGGAACTGAATCAGAGAAAAAGGACTGAAACTGAACTCTAACTCAGACCAGGGGTGTTTTATTCAGCTTGGGGTGATCATGGGTCCCAACACATTTGAGAAGTGCTGGGCACAGAGCAGAAAAATTGGAATCCTGAAATCCCAGTGAAGCAGTCTCAACAGCCAAAAAAAATGCACTTTGCTGGATGTTGCTTCATTCTGGTGGAAAGTAAAAAATGGGCTTGTAGTTCACAAGAAATTGCAGCAAGAATCCAAAATCCACTGACTCTTCAAACCACCAGTAAAACCCAGTTTCTTCTCTCTCTAGCCCTGGGCATAAGGTTTCCTCAGGAGCATACCAGGTCATTTCTGGGCATGCGCTTGCTGTAGAAGAGAGTATTGGGATTATTAGTTTTGACCCTTCTCCAGTGGGGCTTGTACAAGTTCATTCCATTAGTGCACTGATGAGACTGGTGCAGGCAATGAGGTCATGACTGCAGTTACCTTGGACCTTCGAGGGTCTCTGGAGAATTGGAGCCCTTTTCTCTAGGAATGCAGCTGCATGCTTTCAACCTGCATTTATCTTACAAAGAAGTGTGTCTCAAATTTAAGTTCTGCACAACAGAATTCTTCATAATGGACTTGACAAATCTGGGGCAGTGCATAGAAAATCTCCCTGCAAGGGAACAAGTTCAGGTGCACCGACACTGATTTTCACTCTTCAGCAGATGGAAGGCTATTTAGAGGTGGAACACTGAAGATGGCGTTATTGCCAAGACTTGCACCCTGGGGTTGAAGGAAAGGGAGCTGTAAAACAGAGACATTATGCTGATAAGAAACTCCCAGACCACCCCAACTCTATCGCATCAGGAGGACTGAATGATCAATGACCTTGAGCAGATACTTCTTTTATGGGGGTAGACAGCTTCAAAAAGAATTGTCCCTGTGGAGACTGTCCAAGGAAAGAATCTAAGATGAAACAAGAAGTGCAAAGCCATCCAAGCAGATAGAAAGTGGTAGCACTGACTGGCCTAACAGGCTCGTTTGTATGTGCATGGTGAAGCCTAGAGGTTAGCTGCCAGGGATGGCTCAACGCATTCTCCCCCTGAGGACTTCTGTATGGGATCCTTAGATTGGAATCTCCCTGTGAAATCAGTGAAGCAGGCATCAGTTCCAGACTGTGTTGACATGCTCAATAGCTTGTGGAAGAAGAGTAGTGTAAAGACAGTCTTGCCACTCTGGACTTCAGAGATTACTCTGGTGGAGGTCAGGATCTTCACTCCTCTGCTGTAATGAAGGAAATGTCCCAGGCAGAGAGTCCCAGGGAGGTCATACAGAATAAAGTTACGATGGGCATGCTTCAGCTTCTTATGAATCACAAAAGGAGAGGGATGGATGAACAGGCTTTTCCTTTTTTTTTGTCCTGTCCTGCCAGTAACTATTGGACTCTATAAGGCTGCTGAGGTATTGCTAACTCACTGTGTTAGAATCTGCTTTTTAACTCCCCTGGATATAAGAAAGGAGTGCAGGCGCATTTGGGAAAAGGCAGAAAGAGAGGGAGTATGGAAAAGATCTTGGAAGGAAAGCCAAGGACAATCAAATATAGTCATGATGCTTTGGCTGGCATGTGTATTGAATAATACTTCTGAGTTGCCCATAAAGTCAAGATCCTGGCAGAGTGGATCTGGATGCTAACTCAGCATTTGTCTGCTATGGTGAGAATACCATGGGGACTCAGTCCATTTTCCTCATTGAAACAATCAACTCAAGTGAATTAACTTGGTCTCCACCTCACCCAACCTAAAATATCCTCCTTTGAAGTTCTCCTTCCCCATTCATGCTATATTTGTGCCCTATATACAAAATCCAACATGTCTCAAAGGCAGTTGGAGTAGAAACTACAGAAGGGACAAAGAGGCCTTTCATCTAAAACAGACCCACACAGAAAATTAATCACATTTTTGGACACTGTAACAACTCTCAGATTAGAAACAGAAGAAGGTAGCATGGCTGGACTGCTGGCTATACCTCTGCTTGCTGCCCTTGAAAGGGACTGATTCAGGGGACTTTGCTCACCCACACTGAAATACTTGTGAATTAGAGGAAGGTGGCAGGTGGAAAACCTTGTCCTAATGTTACATAAACACATCATGTAATTTAAACTGAGGTATCAGTTCAACTCTGTAACCGTGAGCAAGCATAACTGTAGTGAAGCAAAATTGTTATAAGAAGGAGTGAGAAAGGGCTTAGGGACTGACTTTTCTTTCATATCTCTCAGGGAAACTCACCAATATTAATGAAAGCCAACTGGAATTTGATATAAATCATTTTGCTATTTGACAGCATCGGTTGGAACACAGGGATTTAGGTACATTTCCTTTGTAGAAGCACACCTAGGAATGCTGTGCTGTCTTCTCCGAGCTGTGAGATACACAAGCCTTTGGAAATTTGTATCTCTCTCAGGATCTGGTTTGCATTCACCTATTCAGATTTTTGCGGGAGACCAACAAACCAACTCTATTGGCACCCATTAACTGGAAGAGAATGCACGAGGACAGACAAAAATCCCACCTATGTGCTGTGAAGGAACCAGAAGAATGGAAGGCAAATACAGGTTCCCATCACTGCACCTCTTCTAAAAATCATGACCTAAGTTGAGGAGAGACAGGATGGATAAAAAACACCTTTTCTCAGTTGGGTAAACTACCAATTCACAAAGAACAGGCTTCAATAAAGTGCTTCTCAAATCATTAAACAGGTCATGGCAAAGAAATGGCATGTGAGAAAGTGGTGTTTGTTGCCCACGGTCATGATGGGCCCAGGAACTGGAGTGAAGGGAATGCAGTAAGTGTGGACCAGCACAGCATGTAGAGATCCTAGAGAAACATGCTACAGCTGGGATGTTTGCTGACTGCATATTCTGGTATTGCATTTGGCTCTGACCAAAGCCATTCGCTGCTCTATCAGGAGCACACAAACATTCCCTCCCATTTAAAATGAAGGAGAAGGAAGAGCTCAGCTGCAGGGGAGAACAGAGAAATCAGAGAGCGAGGGAGGGAGCAGCAAAGGGAAGAGCAGGTATAGTGCACGTCTGATGATGTCCATCTGTTCCTCATTAACCAGATGTCCCCCACCCACCTCCTGAAGTGCCATTGACTGTATATTGTCAGGACAAGAAGGGGATAACAATGCCACCATGGTGCAGACATTCATACACCAACAGGAGTCCTGCCATGCAGCCATCCCTCCCTCTACTACCATTCCAGACTGGATGCCAAATCCTTTTTCTTAATCAGCTTCTAAACAGTTACATCCTCATAAAGCTTCTTGCATTATAATTGCCACGTGTTTCATCCTGCTCTGAAAATGGCAAATTATTTCAGACCAGTTTACCAGAATCAGACCTTACTTCCTGTAAGTGTGTCACCACTTCCTGCAGTATTTAAATGAGAGGAGAGTGAATCCTGGATTTAAAAACTGATTTCTGCTTGCCAAACTTAATAATTTTCAGAGTCAGAGAGTCCTTGGATTCACACCTCTATCCAAAGAACAGCAATAGATTTATGGACAGTTCAAGCTACTGAAGATTATTCAGAAATACAGGAAGAGCCATAAATTACATTGTCTATGTTGTTAGCCAGGGATCATTTATAATAAGAGCCCATCGAGTCATCCTTACTCCAAGGATGATCTGTGCATTGATCTGTGTGTGGGCATGTCAGTGTAGGAAGACTGTCTCATACCCTAAACTGAATTCATAGCCTGTTCATGGGAAGCCTTCCCTTACCCCCATATCCCTGATGAAACCAAAGCACTCTGTCCTCAACCCTCTAAATCATACTGCAGCACAGCTCATAAATTATACTGTGCAAATGGAGCATCTGCTGAGCTGCAGTCACAGATAATGTGATGCTTCCACCTATTTCCCTTTATAAAAACATTCAGGTTATGCTGTGCACTGGGTCCTTGACTCATGTAACAGCCAGAAGATAACCTGTGTCCTGATCTCATCTTTTTGCTCTGAGCTCCTGTGCAGGGAACTCCAAGGGGTAGAGGTGTCCTCCAGAACCAGCAGCTCTGAACACTTGCCAAATGAGCAACTGAAGGCCTCAGTTGCTTGTTGAGATAAATATCTCTACCTCTTTCAAAATACTTACTGAGCCTGCAACACTACTAGAATAGCACTAGGTTAAAAGCCTCTTCCCTGGGTGCCAGTTGTTGAACAGCTGGTCCTGAGCCTCATGTTGACGTGGGACCTCTTCATGAGCTGTGTGCTCTCCTTGATGTCACAGTGTTACTACATTTCTGTAACTATGAGAGCAGCTTCAGTGTGGATGCCTGCTCACTATTAGGCAGAAGACTCCTTCATACATTCTCGACAGTGTTTGGTCCTTGAGCCCTGGTGAGTGATGACTGAGATTGAAAACAGGTGTGGTGGGATTGCTGAGCCCTATGCACATGATGAAAATCTGAACAAAGCCATGTAAAGAAGGGAAGGATTAAAGAAACACTTGGGCGAGAAACAAAACAGGAAACTTCACTAAAAGACAGGAAAGAATGGATGGCAGAGAGGGGAGTGAGTGTTTTTTTAAAGAGAAAAGCCTAATTTAGTGAAGGGAATAACCACCTTCAGAAAAGACAAATTATGAGCTAGCTATCTGAAGGCAGATCCCCCACTGAGTCGAAGGGAGAAGAAGCAGTGGGTGGGGATATTGTATTTGTTTTCTCATGATCTGTATTTTCTGAGAGATGCTGGGTTCAGACATGTGCAAAGTTCATCTTTACCACATTTAGTAGTGCCTGATGAAGCAAAATGTAAGCCAGAAGGCTCATGCCTTCATGATAGGATTTTGTGAAAAGCTGCATTTAAGCTACTTGGGGAAGTTGTGAGAGCCTGCAGAGAAAGGCAACTGCAGTAGGAGGTCAAGCTGTGTCTTTGCCTGCATCACGCATGAGGCTGCTCTGTGGTGGCAAGTTAATGTGGATATGTTTCCATGTCCTGTTTTTGCAGTAGAAAAACACACCTGAAAATTTCTCCAGGTGAATTACAACTGACATGGAAAGCCTGAGGAGAAAGCTGGAATGCAGCAAGACGTGGAAAGGCATACCCACAGTGACGTTGTTGCTATTAGACAGTATCTGCTGCAGATATACATGGGAACTCAGTGGTGGGTCATTCCTACATCACAAAGGTTAAATGAATCTGCATCTTGGTGTGACACGCATCCTTGATGAGCATAAGAATCAGTGGTTTATGCTCACCTGTAGTAGCTGTAGATTTGACTAAATATGTCTAATTCAGGCCTTACTTCCCTGACACTGCCCAAGACTTCAACAGCATGGATTTTACTTTTTTCTTTTGCTCTTTTCATCTTCTCACTCAAAGCATTGTATAGTTGGTTTGTTTTTTAATAAAATCTTTTTTAGGTACCAAGTGAGTCTGCAACTGCAGCAAGAATAATACCCAAGTGTTCTAAAACCCTTTGGTTCTAACAACCTCTGGGTATCAAATGGGCTTTGCTTTGGAGAGAAAAAAGATAATAATGAATGACTTAAAATAGCTCTGCTGAGGAAAATAGGAGTTTGATTTCAATTGCAGAGGGAATAACTTTTTTTCCTGGCTCACTCACTGACTCCAATAGAAGACCAGCAAGATCTGATGTGGCTCCTGCAGAGACCTCCCATATTCAAAGAATCTGGGAGCTTGCAAGAAGTACTGTAGAACTTGAATCAGCTCTAATAAGTTACTGATTGCAATCCATGACATTTCCATGGTGTTTTAGAGATCATCTGCGTACTTTACACTTGGAAAACAGGCAATACCCTGTATTACACACTTTCTGGATGTGATAGGCAGTGGGGCCAGGTAAACAGTGGTCTGGAAGGATGGTGGAGTCATCTGGATATGGGCTTAAGACTTGGTGAATAGTGAGTTCCACTCTGCTGCAGTCCTTGTGTATACTTGTCTAACCACTTAACCTTCCTGTGTCCAAAATTTTCCACATATAGAATGGGCATGGGAGCATTTTCTTGTGCTCCAGGGACACTGCGTGATGAAATGCATCAAGGAGTGAAAAAACATGCACTAGTAGAATTACTTATGTTTCTGTGAGCAGAGGACAGCAATGACATGTATAGAAAGCACAAGTTGCAACGTCACCAGCAGCAATGTTTTTGCTGATGAAAAATGGGGCATCTCCTCAGTAAATCATCTGTTAGTCTTTGTTTACCTGACCAGTGATGGCACTAGTGGGTTGGGAATGTCATCCTGATTGGTACCGGTAAAACTTTCATACCACAATCTGCCACCCTCTATTCTGGAGGTGCCGTGTGTGTCATGGAAAAGAAATTTATTTTGAGATGTTTAAAAATGTTATTGGGACTATTCTTATGTTCCTTCTCTATGAAAATAAGCACCAGTTACTACTAAACTAGCCACACAGACCTCACAGGAGTACATAATGATCCTTAAAAAAAAAATCTTAGAATAGTCTTTTTATGCATAAAAATGTCAACATTTTAAACTCTTGTCATTCAAAGTGACTTCTGTAGGGAAGCTGTGGATTTCCAGCTTTCTCAGTGGTATCTCAAACAGGATGGACAGTGTGGGGGTTAAAGGGGGCTTTGTGCTGCGTTTGTATTTTTCTGACCATCAGACCAGAAGAGATTGGCTTAGTCTCTGATGCAAGTTAGAGTCACCTCAGGTCTGTTCTAACACAAACCTGACCAAATCATAACTCAAAACAGGGTACCACTGAAACAGGGGACTCCTGGAACATGATGTCTTGTTACTTGTACTGTTCATCTTTCGGCCACATCCCTTAACTGAGGGGACATTTATACATTTCTTGGTTATGTGGGGGTTTCCTTATAACTGGGAACTTCAACCAGCGAAGTGCAGCTATGTTAGCAGAGGGCAGGATCTCTTTCCGACTCTACAGAGTCAGGCAACAATACAATTAACTGAAACAGTATGATGTTTTCTGTTCTGAAAAAAAGAACTCACTGGCTCAAAACTAGATCTTGCCTGTTTTGGGCCTTGGGCAGGTATTTTGGAGGGGACAAATCAGAAAAGTCACCATGTCTATTTAATAGAGACAAATACACATTTTCCAGGGAAGAGATACTTCAGCCATGAGAAGAGGCTGTAACCAGGTGCACTAGAAGGCTATGTAGCAAACCCTTCTCATCATTCCCCTGACATACTCTAGCAGGGCTCCTGGTGACTTCAAGAGATGGTGTCTGCGGAACTTAGCACGAACCCATGACCCAGCAAAAACCTGTATGACACAGCAGTACCTGATATAACCAGTGCAAAATCACCATGATAGCCTAGCATGACCCACAAGACTGGCCCTGTGACAGCATTTGATTTATCACAAATGACATGGATTTTACCACTCACTGAAGAATGCCAAATGATGCAGCACAGCATTGCTCACTGTGGCTCTACTGAACTGACATGCTCTGATTGGCTTCATGAACACACCCATTGGGTGATTCATCCAATTAAAGAGCTGTTCAATCCTCCCAACGCTAATGAAATACATCTCTACTTTACTTGTAGCACTCTCTAGCAACCCATTTAGGCTTTTCTGCTGCTCTCATCACCCTAAGGTATGAGCACATTGTTGCACAGCTGGTTTGCAGTTGAGGTTAAAAGGAAAACCTGGTTCCTAATAGGATAGAGTTGAATAATTTTTGAGTTTATAATCAGAATATAAATGTTCAGTCAGCTAATTAATTACTATACTGTCTTAGCACAGGTTGGATGATGTCCCCCACCCCAATAACATTAGCATAAAACTGCTAAGGACTGTGTGTACTAAGCAAACCAGTGTTAAAAGTGTTGTAAAGAGTATAAACTATATCTCAAATATGGTTTGACATTTCCTGCAGACCATGAGAAAGACACTGTGGTTCTCCACTGGAAGGAAAAGTAAAGATAGCTTCAAGGTGCATAGCAAGCTGTCCACTAATATCACTGATGTATTAGCATACATCAGCCAGAGCATAGATATAGGGCTCAGTCCACAAATTTGTTCCAGTTGTTTCACCCCATTTAATAGCACAAGACAGCAAAGAATTTAGCTTGAGTTCTATCTGAAGACATACTGTATGTAGGGGAAAGCCTGGATGACGTAAGTTCAGGGACACATGAATGTGACAGTAGTTTAAGTCTCTTTTCTCCTCCTCTGTCATTCTGGACTGAGTATAATCCAGATATAGTGGAAGGTCTAGTCCACATATGAAGAACAACCAATAGAGTCTGTCATGAACTAAACTGGTTCAATAGTATTGTCTCAACCTTCATAACAGACCTATTTTTTCCTAGTTGAGTCTCAGTTTCCCTTATTCCTTTTGCATAACATCCATGAGGTCCCAGCTCACTTCCTTCCCTGCATGAAAACTAAATCTCCCCTCAGCTTTAGGCTCTACCCCAATTCCCTACTCCTTTTGCTGCTGTACAATTAAAAACCAGATTCTCCCTCATTCAGTCTCACCATCCTCCTAATGTAATGCCCTGGTGTTATTCTCCTAACAGCATGTAGACATGTAAACTGATCTGTCTCCCATCTTGTCACCTTCTCTCACATATCCAACCCAATTTCCAGGGTCTGGTTTTGTACAACTATGAACGTTTATTCCTGAAAACTGATCACTGGCCCAGAGGCTAAATATTTGTTATTTGGGGAAAAAAACCCAACCAAAAAACAAAAAACCCCAACGTTAGAATTATTCTTATTTTAGGTCCTGAAAAGGGCAGGAAGTGCTACTACATTAGCAATGAAAGGAAAAAGGGTGGCTTAGGAGGGTCTTGACAGGTTCATAAAGTCGCAACATTTGAAAGCAAAGTCCACATTTGATCACCCATCAACAATTTATCAATAGCTCAGTGATTAAAACCAAAGCTCTTTCACTTCATTAAACACATTCGGTGCTGTTTGCTCTACATTCCAAATGGCTGAACTGATGTTCCAATGCAGCCTATTTTTAGTATCTATGATTAGTTCATTATTTGGGAAAAGCTAGTGACTGTATATCTGTTGCAGAGATCTAGATCTTCACGTGGATCCCAAAGAAGAGCAGGGCTTCATATAGGTCTTAAGAATTTTTTTGGATGTGAGTTCAACCTCTGTCCCTGCTATGGTGCAGCTCAGTGAAGTGATGGCCATGGAGTTTTCCTCTCCTTCAGTCCTTCCCTTTGTTTTTACTATAGGGAAGAAGCCATGTAACATATTACACCATTTTCCAAGAATACTAAGATCAAGAATGACAGAAAACTAGCAGTCTCAGTGAGAATTAAACAAGATACTCAAAATAAGTGATCTCTTGGGTATCTGAGTAAATTACCACCTCCAGATCAGATTTTATTTATTTTCAGAACAAACTATTTCTTTGTTGGTAAATCCTGCAGTTTTGTCATAAATTCAATGAATTTTCACTGGTAAGTGCCAACCTCAGAGATGGAAGTGGCTGTATATTCCCAGGACAGATAACACAGGGGCAAAAGCATTCCAGCATTGCCTCTTCAGCAAGCTTCAGCCCTCATGTGAAAGGACAGGATCTGCAGGTCACATAAAGATTAATCTCTGTGTCCTTCAGCCCTGTCTGCTAAAACTGCAAAGAGGAAAGCCAGCTGTGATGGCACCTTCTGGCTCCAGATTTCTCAAACACTTGGAGACATGTGTCTGGGACCAAGCTCCCTCTCAGAACTCCAAATAATAAAGTACCTCTCCCATAGGAACAGAATAAAATGTGATCACTCATCCCTTACAGACCACCTCTGATCACCAAGTATAGGGAAAAAACCCTCCAACCACAAGGACATGCCTGTATGGGGACATGGGAATTAGATATGGATTGTGAGCTGAGAGAGGTTCTTACTATAAGTCTCCATGGCACAATGTAATATGACCTTGCACAGGTCTTGGAAGCAGCACACCTGAGTAAACGCTGCATCCTGACAGCTCTCAGACACACTCCTAATTTGCCTGTGCAGAGAGCACCATGCTTGAGTAGCCATTAGGGCTTGAAATACCTAAGCTAGCTTGCTTAGAGGTATTCGAGTATCACCTTCTGGCACTGCCTGGTGCTGCACAGACATGCCTTATTGTGCATTTTGCTCTGCCTGGAGAAAGAGGTGAAGTCAGTTCTAGGTGTAATACCCTCTTACTGATGTCAAGAGCAACAATGCAGAAAAGTTCTACACATTTGTTCTCTTCTGCTTTGCTGCCTTTTGTACGTTATTTGTCATCTTAGATTTCACTTTTTTGATGTAGGGATCTCGCTCTTGTGTATGCACTGCATCTAGCATAAAGGTGTTTCCACCCAACATGAAACTTTTTGGTGCAGCCGCAATAGCACAACGGCAATAAAGGGTGAAATACTCAGAAACCCTCTGCCAAAGAGCAGCAGCCAGAGAGGAGCATTAAGTTTTGGTTCTCCTGCTTTACCAAACATAATCTGGCCAAATCATGGGTTCTCTGCCATGAAAACTCTACCCCAGGTCTCCAGGAGAAGGACAAATTTATGTGCTTACAGCTGCGAGACCACCAGAGAGCCTCAGTGTAGGAGGGGGCCATGTCTGCCTGAAGTTACCTACATAGATAAATTTCTTGGCATCATGAAGTTAGGACAAAAATTTTATACTCCAGTTCCTTTGATTCTTCATCTCTTCAACTTTCCTTTGTCAGACTTTACCGCATGGAGCTACAGACACTGGTCACTTTTCCCAAATTGCTACAGGTCCATGGCGGGTTGGTTTCTGTGATTGATCCTGCCCTGTCTATATGTCTAAACCCTTCTTTCTCGCATGGGATGGAGCAAGGGGGAGAGGGAGAAGGGGCAGCAGATGCTGGAATCAGACAAGTGAAAATCTCACCCATTCCATAAGGCAGAGAAAATGGATGAGGAGGTCTGTCTCTCCATCCATCAGTCCCATTTGATATTCCTCCTGCTCTCTGCAATTCAAGTCTCTCCTACTTCTGAGTCCCAGGTTTTTTTCTGACTCACCCTCCTCATTCAGACCATATTTCTCAGTTATCTCCTTCCAGCTCTCACACTGTATTCCTGTTACCACCTCCCCATGCCATGCTGTGGCCAAGTCTTGGGTCCCCTCCTGCTTTTCCTTCTGGCCAGCTCTACTTTCCAGCTGCCACAGACCCTTCCAGCCCCAACCATCCCCTCAGGCAGATGCTTTCCTCCACAGCTGAGTCAGTCTATTCCCAGAAACAACCCATTCCTCAGTTTCTGCAGAAGAGAATAAATCCTCCCTCGTCCTGGTGCCTTTACGTCCTCACAGTGCTCTTTCTCACAGTCTTGCTTTGCTCTGAATGCTTTCCCCCTTGCTGTTCCTGTAAATGTGGGCCAAACTGTAATGATGCAGCACATAGAAAAACACCTTTCTCCTGTGGTCTTAGACAGCCCCTGGAATTAATTCCTGGAAAGCTGTTCTTGGCCTTTCTGAGTTATGCTTTCCTGTGAACATATGGACAAAGTGATGACTGAAGAGGGGAAGAGTGGGGTGATGATTGGAGAAGAGTGGTGCAATGATTAGGTCGTCACCTGAAATTTAGGAAAATTGTCAATCCCATGCCTCTCCTGTGTGTTGTGCTGCTGTTTGCATTGCAGTTCTCTCAGCAGGGTAGACATACTAGTTCCTCTGTTGCTCCCTTTCCCAACAGCAAAACAGCTGCACTGCTCTGCTCTGCTCTTGCCAGTTGTTTCCTTTGAGACTATTGAATACATTTGCAATAGTTCAGGTGTGTCAGATAGAGGACACTGTGCAACATTCAGGTCCAATTAGTCTTCAACATCAAGCCTGTTCACAGCTGTGCTGTGACCCCAAACCCTTGCACTTCATGATAGCCCTGTCATCCTCCCTGGTTTCCTCCCAAACCTCCTATTGAACTTTTCTGTGAATTTTGTCCTACTTGAAAGGAATACATGGCTCCTACTTTTGGAGATACAAGGGGAGCAAGACAGATTTATACAACTCCATGACTGGAAGGCTTAGGGGTCTAGCCCACTGTACAATCCCTCCAGACTTGGAAGACATGAAGGAACCTAGTCCTGGTTATTTCTTGAAGGAGAAGCTACATGTTTCCACTTCTGTTATTTTACAGGTCAACTTATAATTTCTCTTTGTGCTGAATACACTGAGATGATAGGGCTCTGGGCAGGCAAATTATTTGAGGAATATCTGTGGCAGAGGCTTCCACACCAAACTGTAGAACTCCCTCATCCCACAATGCAGGGGTGTTCTGAAGCAAGTTTGAGGAGACAGGAGCCTGGAGACAGCTATTCCTGGACCTTTCCTCTCCCTCAGCTGCATTTCCACAGTGTGTTGGGGATCTCTGTCTCTCACTCAGTTGCTTCCTCTGGACACCAGCCCCTCATGCTGTCCCCAAAATACTCTAAACCAGATCTTCACCCTGCCTACAATGGCCAAGTATGAATTCCCACATGCAGGCAAACCATCCATCCTGTGGTCTTGTAATTCAGTAGAACTTCATAGTTGCTTCAGCCTATTCCCTCTACTTTATTTCACCTCCCAAGCACCATTCCTTAGTCTCTGAATATTTGATTTCTCTCTCCCCCACCTGCTTTCACATGAGATTACATTCTTTTCTGCTCGAGTCCTTTCAGGTCCTATTGATCTTGAAGCCCCCCAATTACAACCACTTTTCTTGTGATGGTGACACCTTAAGAGACAACAGCAGCTGCCTATAAAGGGCCTCTGCCATCTGTTTCCTCTGTCACTTCTTTGAGACAGCTCTAGCTACATACAGAAAAATATTTATCACAGTTCATTCACTCCCTCTCTCAAAAATGAGCAACAGAAAAATTTCTTCTTTCATGTTTCTGCCACTGCCCTTCAAAAACCCATGACCCTCAGCCTAAGGAAAATGGCAATGCTTGAATCTAAAAGGAAGCAGCAGAAATTCTTCATGATTGAACCCTTGAGACCCTGTACTCTGAAGGCAATTCTAGGGGGCATCTGTATTCAGAAATGACTCCTCATGGCTGTCTGGAAGGCAAAAGTCAGAGCCAGTCCACTTCATCTCAACCACCAAGCCTTCGTACTCACTGTATCTGAAAGGAGATGCACATGTGAATGTGTGCGCGCGCACACACACACACACACAAACAGACTTTGTTGTCAATCATTTTCCACCACCTCCCCATAGAAGCTGAACAGAATAGGATCATGAGGAGTAATTCCTACCCAGGAGGACTATAGACTAGACATGTAAAGGGAAGAGATGTCATCAGGGGTGAGGGCTGGGGGAGAAAATGGCTGACACAAGACGTGGAGAAAAAGGGAAGACAAAACAGTGAATTCTGAAGGGGACTGACAGAAAGAATGAAGAAAAAATGAAACCAAGAATGAAAAAAATTGAAACTAAAAAAGAAAAGTATGAGGCAACATCTTCAGGAGGAAATAAAGCTCTGGGAACAGATTCTCAGAAATTTACTTGTTAAATGGACAGGTCACAGTAAGGTTCCAGGAATCAGGAAATAAGGTTGGATCAAAAGTGCTTTGATTGACAGTGCTTGGTCTATGCTACGGAATGAACATGACCATAAACCTGGGAAATATTCAGTGTTCAAGTTGCAGCTACACTGGTGGTATAAACAAGACCTGAAAAAAGAGACAAGTTCTCTGAGCAATAGCAAATTTAAGAATGAAATGTAGTTATGAAGCAGTGGGTGGAGAAAAAATAAAACAGACCCAAAAAAAAATCATGTTCAGAAGGAGAATGAAAACTGAGAAATAGGAAGAGAAAAATCAGAAAGGGATAGAAAATCCAGGGGAGGGAGGTGGATAGTGTTATTCTTTGTTTGACAGAATGTATACTTTACACAACAAGCTAAATCAGAAATTTATAGTTGTTTGCTTCCAGCAAAAACACACATCAGAAAAATTCCTACCCATGGATAGGAAGGCATTGCATTCTTGAGTTTTTGTGTATCATCCTCATTTTCTGTTTTTCACGGCTAGCAGGTAGGAGTATATGCTCTGGGGGAATAGGAGGTACAGGATAAAGTCCATATGCTTCTCTGGGGAGTTATAGTTTTGATAGGAAGCTAGCATAAAAACTTCAGTGGCCTGTGCCACAAAAACAGAAGCAGATTTCACCTATCCTGCTGGGCTTGTTATGAACGCTCTGACTGTATAGTTTGGAATTTTATGGGAGACATTTTCTGTAACACAAAAGGATAAATGGGGCTGGGAGACAGAAAGCTGTCAGTAAATAAAAGAGATTCAATGAAAGATACAAATGCAGAAAGAATAAAAAGAGAAAGATAAATGCCATAGGGTTCATGGGCACCTCTGCCATTTTACATGCTCGCTGATCCAAGGTGAGGAGTTTGTAAGAGGGTTTTCACCCCACAGAGAAGGCAGCCAGGTTGAATTTTTCTAATGAGGGTAAAAGATGATGAAAATGAAAATAGTTTAAAAATATTTTCAGGAAACTGCTGGACTGGGTGAACAGCTGGCATAAATAAATGCAGAATCTCATTAACTTTGGGGCTGTCGCACCCACTCTCACTGAAAGTGAATTTAGCCCCTGGTTTGTCAAGTAGGCACTGGCAAAGTGGGGACACGCAGTGACCTCAGGGGTATGGTTGTTTAAAGCATGCACAGACCTTCCTCAGCCTCATTCTCCCCTTGCCTACATGGACAATGTAAGCAGCGTGGCTCTGTCCAAGTCAGTGGGGTTGCATCAGTGCAAACATGGGGAGAATCAGGCCTTCATCTCTTGTGCATAAAAACACTACAGTATTGGACGTCATCAGACGCCAGTTCAGTAATCATTTCCACAGATACAAGAGAAAAGAGACAACCTCATTTCTAATTTAGTCATGATAGCATCAAAGAGACCCAAAACCTATTGCTTTCTGGGAAGCAGGGACTTCAACAATAATAATTCTTTGCACATATATAGCACCTTCATTGCTAACTACTTACTTTATACCCTGGGGTGTGAAGAAAAAGGACTCCACTTAATTCCATATGCTCTTAATTGCTCTCTATCCCAGATCTTTCATAGAAAAATATGATAGAAATATCTAAACTTGCTGTTAATTTGTCAAATTAGGGCAGTCATTGACACCAGCAGAAACGCAGGCCTAGTTTGCATCTTATATTGCAACTGCATAGCATAGCATGTAGAAACAAAAGAAATGCCAGACTAAGTAAATCTGAGCTCCATTTAATCCCTGACAAATGTTTCAGGGAAGAGGCAAGAACCACATAGCAGTCAGATAGGGGATAGACTGCCCTTGTGAAATGTTATCCTAGTTTTTATGGCGACTGGCTTAATTGCTGAATTACAGAACACCCCAAATGCTATTCATATCCATTAGGAGGATGCTTAATTTTTGTGAACTCTGTCGTAAATGCCCACTTGCTTGCTAAATGTTGTTAAAATCTTGGCCACAGGAGCTCCGGTGGCAATGAGCTCCACAGCCCTGATATGCATCAAATGAGAAAGCTTTAACTGGGTCTCCAGTGACTCACATCAGGTCCTCTTGTCTGTGTGTTACAAAATGGGGAAATCAAGAGCTACTGATCCATCTTCTCTAGCCCATTCATTATTCAATACATTCCAATCACTTTCCCTCTCATTAACCTCCTTTTCCAGGCAAACACATCTAGTTTTGCAGGCTGCCTTCATACACACGGTCTTTCCTACTCCTCCTTGTCCCTGTCCTCCCTTTTATGAACCCTATTCTGACTTTGCAAACCCCACGCTGGATGGCCCTTGCTCCTGCACTCTTTGTTATCTGCCATGCTCTACTCCTTACATCTAGGGACTTGCTGGTGGTGGGTTTTCTGTCTACAGCCATGTGCTGCACTGGGCCGCTAACAGCAATATCCCTGTTTCTGGCATCCAGTGAGTTGCCATGGTTCCTGCAGAGCCCTGCATGGTATGCAGTCCCCCTTTTCCCACCAGCCAGCGGTACCTTCTGACCTGACTCACTGACCTGATTCAGCTGATCATACAGATCCATTGGGCATGGATACCCCAGCCCCAGTCACCTCACCCCCTTAGGCATTCCTGAGAATCTCAGAGGAAATAATTCCCCTGTAAATAGCTTGAGAAGGATGACTGCTTGCTGAGATACTTCTTCCTGACAACTGGAGATCCCTCATTGTAGTGCGCAACTGCCCCAGGGTTATGGCTACATAGACCCCTATTTTCCATTTGGATCCTGGCCTGATCCATGTCTGAGGATTTCCAGGGAGGGTATTTAGGGCTGCCATGAGTTCCTTACAGCCCAGTTGCTCGCTGCATGCAGATGAGCCAGCTCATCAGCTGAGCTGCCAGTGAGCCCTCTGGCCATGGGAGGTTGAAGACAGCAGAGTGAAGGGATGTTAGCTTGACCACAGGCAACGAGCAATGAGGGGAGCAAAAGGAGGGGCTTGCGTCTCACCCCCCCTCAGATGTAGTCGCGCTGCCCTGGGGGCAAGAGAAGATATCAACAGCAACTGGTGTTATATACTGCTTCAAGAAGGGGGGATGCTGGCTGGAGAAAGAAGAAGGTGGAGAGCCAGAGAGTGGTTGGAAAAGGGTTGCTTTAGAGCATAGAGGCAGCTCAGCTCCAAAAGGATAGGGTCCTTCAGCTGGTGGGATTGACTGTTTGTGAGATAGGGGAAAGTCAGGGGGAAATGATGGCAGAAAGAAAAAAGGACAGAGAGATGAGATGGCAGGAGCAAAGGGGACAGAGGACAGCAAGGACAAGGTAATGTAACAGAGGAAAGAGCAAGGGGGATGGGCCTTGGGGAACCTGGAGGGAAACAGGGAGAAATAATGAAGGAGAAGCTGCTTTGGAGAGAAGGCACAGAAGAGACAAGATGAAAGGGAAAAATAAAGAGGAAAGGCAGGGGAGGGAAACAAGAGCAAATTAAAATGGAGATGGATAGGATAAGTCAGAGATGGGGGGTGAGGAAAAAGCTGGGGTCATAGGGGAGAGGGAAAAATAACTTTTAGGTGTATCGCATTTACATTATGTTCTGTGTATGCCTGACCTGTTCTGTGCTCTCTTGCTTCTCCTGCCCGGTAGCTGTCGCCCTGAGATGGGGTCTGCAAGGGGAGGAGATGGAGCGAGAGCCCTGCTGCTAACCCATTCCCCAGACAGTAGCCCCCTTCCCTCCTCAAAAGCCCCCTGCAAGGGGAAGGTTTCATGTCTGTGAAAGGCAGCAGCAGTGCATCCCCTGACACCGAGTGCAATATGGAAGGGAGAAACAGCGCAGAATGGAGCAGCGAGGGCTCCCCCTGGGATAAACCGGGTATGCTTGATTGGGAATCTGCTCTTAAAACAGGGCAGGGGGCAGCGACATCTGAGAGACTGAAATGTTCCCAGCTCCCCCCGGCAACCTCGTCGCTACTGCTTTTAAATTAAATAAATATGGAGATTCTACTGTCAAACCTCGGCAGTCCTCCTCCCCCAAAACTCTTGCTTAGCTCATGCCAAACTGCAGCAAAGTGAGACGGGGGCTCAGAGGGATGCATGGGGAAAGGAATGGGTTAAAAGGGAACCCTTGGATAGGAATAGCTCCTGGTCTCCCTGGCAAAGAGACATTTGTTCTAGCTCTGTATAATTTCTTTATACATTACTGCTGCCACACTGCACCTCCATGTCCCACCCACTACATTTCGCTCTCACTCTTTTCAGCAAGGCAATTGCTAGTGCATTTCAGGACAATATTAACCCATTCCTCTTTCTCTGTTAGTAGGAAGATTCATAATTTAAAAGCAATTTAAAAGTCAGTTCTAGCAACTCACTGGTGAGGAAGAGTATTTCCTTGTCAAAACTTACAAAGGAATTGAGCTTGCAGGTCTCAGACCCTCAAACCCTTGCCTTTTCTGTGACTTACAGTCAGGTGTGTATTTAAGATGAGAGAAGAACCAAACCCACCCAAGTTTGGGATCCCAAGTAATTCTCCCTCACCATCTGCCACCCCACTTTTTAAAATCCTTTGTCTTCCTCTTCATCCAAGGCCTGTCCAGCTCTTCATCCTCCTTCTCCCTGGCAGTTGCAATGCCAGCAGCAATCAGCTATGTGCCAGGACATTGCCTCCTGCTGCATCTCAGGGCTGTACTAGGCTGCTCCTGGTCCTGAACCACAAAGACATGGAGACCCTAACTTAATCTACTGCTATTTCACTGAATGTTTGGAAAAGCTCCTGGATTAGGACAGCGAGAGTCAGGGGAAAGGACCTCGGTAGATTTATGGATCCTTGGAAGTAGGACGGCAGGCAATTCTGCAGTGCAAAACTAGGGATGTTGACAGAAATGAAGGGTAAAAGAAAGGAAATAGGGAAAGGTAAGAGGGAAGATGAGGAAAAAACCCCCGCTTAAGATGAGCATGAAAGGAAAGAGGTGGCCCAGGAACAAACAGCAGTGGGAGAAGGCAGCATGAGGAGGCGATGCAGCTCGAGAATTGTCTGGCAGGAGCTTGTCCACTGCCAGTGCCTTGCCTCACTGTCAGCTCTTCATTTTTGTGAACACTGGAACTGCACTTAACTCTCATGTGCTGTTCAGATATAATAAGCTGGAAAGGGAACAGATCAGCTCATTAATTTTCCTTGGGAAGGGTCTCTAGGCAGGAATTATTTTCTGCACCAACATTCATTCAATTACTTGCCTTCACACCAGTCAGATCTACAGGGATGTCTAACCCCATGCGCATCACTCATGCCTGCCTGCCCTGGACTCCTCTCTCCCTCCTTGGTGTAAAAGCCTCCCAGACCTATCCCTTTCCTAATAATAATGACAACATGACAAAACCAATAACCTATAGATGTAAAATACATTTCATTTGCTTGCTTCATAATACCCTGATAAGTCATCGTTGCTCACTTTTGAGATCCTGCAGGAGATCTACAGGAGCTAATGAAAGAATTAGACAAGGTATCAGTTATAATAAAAAGTGGTTTTAAAGCATTCAGTTCCAAGAAGGAATTAGGCTGGAAGATCTGCAGCCATTTCAAAGTTGTAAGAGGTGCAGTATCCATGTGTGGCATGAGCTTGCTGATCTCAATTGCTTGGTGTACATGTGTGTTTTGTACCTACGCAGTTAAAGGGCTGAGAAAGGCCATTTTCCTCGAGGGGCAAAGATTTTTCAAAGGCCCAGGGACATATCTGGCCAACCCCAAAGCCTGAGAAAGAATTATCTCAAGGAAGATTAGGAAAAAAATCAGAAGTCTGATCTGCAGTAATGTGAACCAACACCACCTTTCTGCTTTAGCCCCAGCGTGGAGCAGGGGCTCACTGTAGGACACAAGAAAGGGAGAAAATAAAACCCAGTTAGAGAAGGAATATCCCAAATGACACTCCTCTTTGGAACAATACAAAGATCTGAAATGCTAACTGAAAGTAAATTGTGGTGAACAGAATGACCGAAGAGAGGGGAATCTGAAAATTGGAAGCCTGGGGACCAAATTCTCCAACAGGAACTTGCAATTCTGACTGCAGCATATCTGTGTGTACAGCCCAAGCCTAAGTCCCCATGTCCATTTTTGCTGCTGGATTTCTTGGCCAAGAAAAGACAATTTAGCACAATATTTTGAACACGAGGAGTCTACCATCTCTGACAGCCTACAGTGTTGACTAATGCCAGCATTCCCCCACATCCCCAGAAATGAAGGCAACCTTGTCAGAGGTTTCCTACCAGTAGTAGAAGGCAGTTTGGGCTCTTCTTTGATTATTTTCTTGTTATAAAGCCTTCTTCCCTCCTCTTCACTACCTCCCATCACCCTATATACCTGCCCTGACACCCACCCCAGGCAGCAGAAGCTTGTTTGTCCCAGACCCTTTGTCAGGTGACTGTGCCACACCATGGACACAGTGTAAGCAGAGTCCAAGGATTTTGCCCTTCTCCCAGCCTCCTGGGACCAAGACCTTCTCTCCACAAATCTGGCAACCCTCTGCATCATGGGGGAGAGAAGACTTTGCTGCACCCTTCTCCCTCCCACTCACCAGCAGGCAGCTCTCACCAGGGAGAGCGAGTCAATCAGGGACACCTTTCTGATTTCTGCTGCCGAGAAATAAGATAACTCCATCTAAGGTGATCAGACATGACAGTAAGAGGCCTGCTGTCCAGAGGCTATTTGGGATATTTGTCTGTGCTGTCCTGGGAGCAAGAGAGTGCCAGTCACTAGCCCATGTGGGCTGTGGGGCTGCGGGAAGCCAAGTGGAGGCATCCCGGTGGCAGTGGTGCTAGACTGGTGCTGTGCCACCCCATGAGGCAAACCCGTGCCCAGACCCTGCTCAGCACGGCCCTGTAGGGCTGGTTTTGCCTCCTGCTGAGAGGCCCGTGCTACCATGCTACCAAGTCTTTCTCCAAGTTTTGGTGCAACCTCTGCCCTCAGGCTAGGGACTCAGAGTTGGGCTCAGCTCCTGTGTGGTGCATTGCACCCTCCTAACCCACTCACCACTTCTGCCCAGCATCCAGGGGCTGGGGGAATGGGCCAGCCTAACCCTCACAAAGCTGGGACAAGTGAGAGCACCCTGCCAGGGCCGTGCAGCTTGTGCTCAGGCTGCATTTCACACCCCTTGTGCAGGGCTGCAGTTTGAGCCTGCTGGAGAGCATCAACAGGGAGGGCAGAGGGACTGGGCTGGCAGCACGGCATTGGGGGGGCTGGGATCACTTTGGAGCTTTTAATTGGCAGCATTCTGGCACTTTTCTTTGCCATGCAAGCCATTTCTCCACAGTGCCTGTGGGATCCTGTCAGATGTGAAGGAGAAGGAGGCCCAAGCTCCTCCGATCTGACAAGCCTTACCCGCCCCTTCCTCCTCCCCCTCAGACCACGTCCCTGTGGGTACAGCTCTTTGGGCAGATAGACATGATCTGAATCCACTGCCTCTCCTGGCCAGGGTCCTCATACCTCCTGTCTCCACCCCAGCCTCCCTCCGCCCTCCAGCTTGGGGACATGGCTCAGGAAGGGAGTTCTTACCCGCAGCCTCCCTTCCTTGCATGGCTTTGCATTTGGGCTTCCTTTTTTTTTTTTTTTTTTTTTTTTTTTTAATTTTTATTTCCCTTCCCTCTATCATTAATTTTTAACTAAGGACAGGTCTCCTCCCCTGGTTGTAATGAATAGCTATTTGAAAGGATTTTCATTTTTTAAATATATACCTCTATATATTTATCTGTTTGGAGGAAATGTGTGCGTGTGTGTGAGCGAGTGTGTTTAAAATATCCCCGTTAATTTACTGCTATTGATTTTCTGGCATGGAGACAGCATATAGTATTCAGCATAGAGCTCCTCTGCAGGATATGTTAAAAGGCAGCAGTTTGGGTTGACAAAGGGCACTAAATGCAGTATGCGTCAAATAGACCATCGCTCAATGAAGTCACTTAGCTATTCAAAACATGTCCAGCCATCACTCAACCGTTTGCACCAAGAACAGGGGGGAAATTCACGCTTCTTCCCTGACACAACCATTTCCAAACAGCAGCTTTAGCTTGCTTTGGTGAGAGACATCAGGACATACATAGTTTATTCCCCCCTCCCCCTTGCCTTCCACCTCCCAGTGCCAGCTTAGAAAATCAGTTCTGCGGTACCCACTCCCCAATCTCTCCCATCAGAGAGCTCCAGGCACACCCAGCTCTGGTGGACACTGACAGACACCGACATTATCCCTGGATGTCCATAAACCCCCAGCAGCCCACCCTCCAGCTGGGAGCTGATTCATAAACAGGGCTTTTACAATGGGCTGTAATGTGTGCTCTTGTGCTCTCGCTCTCTCCTTCTCGTTACGTGTGTAACATAAACCACGCATTTACATCGGCTGCCCCCATCCCTCCAGCACAGGCTGAAGACCACCTCCCCAGCCCACACGTATGCCAATAGCAGTACTGAGCAACACATATTTAAAAGTTAATCACTCTTTTCTTTCCCCCTCCCTTAGGATCGTCTGATTCCAGAAGTTGGCTGCAGTGGTGTCTCTTCTGCTATCAGACATGTCACTGAGTTGCTGCTCAGTTTCACCACATCAGACTTAGGCTGATTTTTCCATTCAGAGACTTTTTTATTTTTAGCCTTTACCATAAACCTTAAAATAAATTAAAAAAAAAAAAAAAAAAAAGCCCCAAACAAAAACCCACCCCCCAACAACATACAAACAGGGGAAAAATCTGAGCTCCAAACCAAACTAATCAGACACCAACCAGACCCCTCTGCACCCAGCCCAGTGAGATGTGGTTGCTTATAGACATTATGAAATGCTCTGAACTCTGCTCGAGATGACTGGAATCATTACATTTACTGTAGGAGGCATTTTGGACATAACAGGGTTGCTTCCCTTTCTCTCTTTTTCCCTCCTGAAGTGAACTAATAAATTGCATCCAAAGTGCTTTGCAGTCACCCCCTCCACACACAGCCTCTCACTCCTAGTCTTGTCTTTGCAAATAAGCCATTTGCAAAGAGAGCAACTATTTCACTCTGTGGTTACAGCTGGAGCACAGCAATAATACAGCATTTTGCCATTGCTTTCTCAGACAATACAAACAATCTGAAGACAGGCAGACTGCACAATTGTTTTTTGAAAGTTGTTTTTGTAACAACACACACATTATTCCAGTTAGAGGGGGAAGTGAATTTTTGGGGAAGGAGCGGGGGGGAGTGTGAGGAAGAGGAAGGGAGAAGAGAATGGAGCAGAGAAGGGTTTGCTTGTCTTCTTGCCTCTGTGCCCTAAGTAACTGAGCACACCACTCTCAATCCATGGTGAAAGGAATGAAGTGAGAAAATGGTGGAATGTGGAGGGATTTATTTGGAGGGGGGGAGAAATATGAGGTGGTGGGAGAGGGAAGGGGACACACACACACACATCCAGAATCAAATACCTTCCAGGCAGCAGGTTCTCCATAATCCAGAATGGGTCATGACTTCCTCGTTCTTTTTGCTGGTTTCGTTCTCACTGACAGTTTTAGTCTTGCAAACCCCTCTGGAGTAAAGCCAGTAGTCGGTCCCCACAGCTATGGTCATCAGGCTGAAGGCAGCGAAAGCACCAACGGTGGTTAAAAGCATCTGAACACCTCTGTCAAAGAGCCCCATAATTCTTCATTATACAAATACCCAACCGCCTTCTGATTCTTGGGGTGTGTGTGTTTAATAAAATAAAAGAATAATAAATCCGACTAATAATATAATTGGTATATATAGAGAGATAGATATCAAAAAAGGGAGGTAAGAAAGCCCACGGAAAAGAGTGTAAATTAGAAAGACCACACGGGAAGAGGCTTGCCTTTTAAATTGGAAACGTTCTGGTTAAAATATAAAAAAGGAAAAAGGAAAAAGAAAAAAAAAAGAGAGAGAAAAGAACCAAGAAAAACCAAACAAATAAAGAGAAAACCCCCCCCAAAACGAGACGCCTTAATCCCTTTTTCTAAAATTCTGGTCTCCAGTTTCCATATGTAATGGCTAATTTGGAGATGGCTTCCACAGTGAACAGGGGAGCAGCAGCAGCATCCTCAACACAATCTCTCATTATCTGGACCTAGACAGTTAGAGACTGTAAGAGCAGAGATGCAACCTTCAGTCTTCTTGCTTAGCTCTGCAGCCTGCGCCATGAAAATCCTTTTCCTTCCCAGTTATCTTCCTTGGGTTTTTATGTTGGGCTTTTTTTTCTTTTTTTTTTTTTTTTTTTTTTTTCCCCCCCCGGCAGCGGCAGTCGCTCCAATCCTCTCTCACTTTCTCTCGCTTGCTTCTCCTTCCTTTCGCTTGCTCCTACCACCACGCCAGAGTGCCCAGTATACTGTAAACCCTTGATTTCAGCTGAACAGGTGCCGAGATCTCGCCTCCCATGGCTTTTCCGCACAGCCGCGGTCCTCGCTCCCGGCGGAGATGGGCGAGGAGAGAGGGGGGCTCCCGGGCGGGGGGGGGGAAGGAGGGGGCACAGGCGCGGCGCCCCTCCCGGGCGGGGGGCGCGGAGCGGAGCCCGGCTGCGGCACCCCCTGCCCCGCGGCGGCCCCCGGCGGCTCCCGGGCCCCGCTACTGCTGCATCAAGGCGGCGGCGGCGGCGGCGGCGCGGCGCTGGACGGCTCCCCCGCGGCGGCGGCGGCGGCGGCGGTGCTGAAGGACAGCTCCCCGGGCGGCGGCGGCGGCGGCGGCGGCGGCGGCGGGGCGGGCGGAGCGGCGGCGGGAGGCCGGTGCTGCAGGACAGCTCCCCGGGCGGCGGCGGTGCGGGAGGCGCGCTCGGCGGCCCGCGGTGCTGCAGGACACAGCTCCCCTGCCCGCGCCGCCCGCCCTGCCCCCGCCACCCGCGCCCCAGCAGCCGCCGGCGGCAGCCGCCCTCCTCCGCGCCGCTCCGCGCCGCTCTGCGCGGGCAGGCAGGCAGGGAGGGGCGGCGGGGGCAGCCTCCCCCCGCCCTGCTCCTGGCCCGCCGCTGCCAGCCCCGGCAAGGGTTGATCCCCGCGGGCGTAGCGGGGGCTCTCCCTTCTCTCCCGCTTTCTGCCCTTCTCCCCCCGCCCCGCCATCGCGGCCTCCCGCGCGTCCCCGCCGTACGTGACCGGAGCTGCCAGTGCAGCCCGCACACCGCGGTGAGACCCGCACGCAACTCCAGCCAGCCCTTTCTCTCCCAGGAGACGGGTAAAATGTAACTTGGAAGGGTAATTTAGAAACAAACATTTGTGTCTGCAATTACCGCCGTTGTTATGATTTTTAAGTGCTTGCTCCTCACTGTTCTCGGGTTCGCTGCAAGTTGCCCATGTTTCCGTGCTGCTCGTCTCCCGTCCCCGTGTCTCCCCCGAGCAGTGTTGTGTGAATCTCTGCGTTCTGACTTTGTTGTTAGAGCTTTCTGTGCAATCCCAAAGCCTGCTCCAAGAAGCAGACATTTTGGGAAGATTCTTCACAAGAAAAGGCGATTTATTATTATTACACTATTATTTTGTTAAGGAAAGGAACCACCAAACATGAACCCTTCCCCACCTCCAGCCCCCCAAAAGCATCCACCTTTCACATTCTTGTTTACACAGAAAGATGCGTGAGCTGAATGTCTGCAGACTGAAATCTACCAGTGCTTAAGTTTCCCGTGTCAGACACAACTGGATAGTACGGGGAACATATACAAAACAGTGCAATACTGACATCTAAGTATGTCATAATCCTCTCTCTCTTCCTCGGCAGTATCATTACACCAGGTTAATTACATTAGTCACCTCCTGGTTCTATACATGCAGCTGCTCATTCATGCAACAATCATAAAGAAAAGAAATAATCTAATGCTTGATGCTACTGATTTTGTTTCTCTCTGATCAGATCTGTTCAGTGAAAAAGAGACCAGAAGAGCTGCTTTAGGTTCATTGATGTTCTGTGTGGGGGAGCAGGGATGAGCAAAGGAGGTGCTGGAAGGTGAACCAGTTGGCGGGCTTCAGCCACGTTGTAATTTCCTAACTCCGTTCATCTCCCCTCCCTTCTCCCTCTCTGGGCACAGACTGGGGCTGCCCTTTCAGGACAATCTGCTCCAGGACTGTTGGACATGAAGGGCTCTGTAGCAAGCAGCAGGGGGGCCACTGCCTGCCCTACAGACCACTGATCATTTCCCCCATTTGGAGGTCACAGACCAGGCTGTCCTCACAGCTGAGACCAAGGTAAAGGTGTTTACCAGCAAGCACTCGTGGTGTCTGGCATCAGCCATATGCAGACCACCACCAGCTGGCAGGATAGGCCCTGGGGAAGCTAGGAGAAGGGATGGAGGGAGGGGTGGCAGGAGACAGTGCAGGTTGAGAAAACTGACAGATTCTGGGGGGACAAACTGTCCCCAGCCTCACCTGGGGGAATCCTGGCCTTGGCCTCTGCCATAGGAGCTGGGCGTCTATTTCTGCACTCGTGGAGCTGCCAAACGGCTACAGATGGGCCAGGGGGCAGGTGGCACCAATGCACCTTTATCACACTAAGTATAGCCTGCTGCAAGAGAGAGGAGGATGGTAGCTGTGGACAGACTCTCTAAACTGTTGTTCATGGTTCAAGTGAATTGGAGAGGCAGCAAGATGCAGAGAACACCCCTAAGCTGGTGGGAGATTATGACTCCACAGGGATGGCCTGTGGTGAGGAGGAGGCTCTGTGAGGCTCTTAGCTGAGAAAGCTAGAGAAGATCACCCTAGGATGTCTCTTCCACCTTCTGAGACATTTCCACTGAAAGAAGGAAGAAGCCTTGAAGAGGGAAGGCATAAGGGAGGAATAAGTAATTCTTGGACCTCTGAGCCATTTTCTTTTTGTGCTGGTGGTTGTTCCTCTCCAACCCTACCCCAGTATTCAAATCTTCTCATTCTTCAAAGGAAGGTAGAAAAGTTTGACCAGGAGCCTGAAAGACTGTGGAGAGGAAAAAACTTCAGCTGGCTATTCTGGCACTCAAATCCACCAGGCACCAACATCACATGTGTGGATGGGAAAGGCACCCTGGAAATCTGTGGAGCTCATAGCTCCAAGGAAGGTGCGGTCCTCAATTACTCTGTACTACAAAAAAGTGTAGCACAGCTCTTCCAGTAATGCCACACAAGCAACCTGGCTGGAGGGAGTGAAAGCAAAAAGGGTTTAGGCCCTCTGAAACTCACCCCTCCTTAACATACCAGGGTGATTCAAAGAGGAGAGGGAAAGAAGGGGTGATGCTATGTGTCTCCAGGGCTCACCTGTGTAGCCCATGTGGTTAAATGTTTATTTTACTGTTACAAATGGTAGTGTTACTTTGGGTCAGGGTATGCTGAGCTGCATGGACAGGGGTTGCCTCTGGGCTGAGGAGCTTGCTTTTGTTGGTATCTGAGCCTGGTGAGACTAGTAGGGTGAGAAAGCAGTCACTGCAGAGGCTGTGGATTTGGGCTTTCAGGGGAACCCCACACTCTGAGAAATTACAGATTTCATCTATAATAAGAAAAATCTTGTTGAAATGTCAGGATTACGTATCTTTACATTTAATGAATTCAGTCACATGCAGATGGTGACGCAGCAGCTGGGCCAAAACAGAGACCCCTAAACCAATCTAGAACTGTTGCCTTCATTACATTTTTCTACAGCTTTGGTGAGTTTCGTTTCAAGTGACTACAGAAACAGGAGAGGAGCATGTTCTCCCCAAAGAAACTGTCAGTGTAAGAAGGACAGGTTTGCAAGGTGGTGAGTTCTTTAATCTCTGGCTAAGAGGAGTGAGACCTAGGAGGGCTCAGTACATCTCATGATCAGGACTAAACACGGCTTCCTGCCTCACACTTCCCAATTTCCAGAAATAATTCTCTTCCTGCTACCCTACTTATATACTCTTAGACCATTTGCAATAATCCCTCTACAGTTCTAAACGCCACAGGAGAAGAATGGAACAAAGGCAATGCAAATGCCAGAATGTCCTGTGTGACTGCTTGTGCTGTGGCTAGATGCTGTGCTGAGATTTCATCTTTTCTACAAAGAATCATTAAAAATTATAATACAAATCAAGAGTACAGAATAAAAACACTGTGGCAGAATTTTACAAGTCACATCTTACTGAATAGTGCAACATAGAATGACATCTATAGAAGAGTAAGGAGAGAGAAATTAATAGTCTGGAGGAAATAGAGATATTTTAAATTACATTTTAAATTACTTGAAATGAGAAGCTGATGAGACAGGGAGCTGCAGGAAGTCTGCTTCCAATGGCAAACCAAAAGTGCTGCTATTTGTGGAGAGAAGGGGCAGTGCTGTAGGAAAAAAGGGGCACAAGAAAGATGCGGGCAGGGAGATGAAGGGCACAAAGTCGGAAGCAACTCCATGGGATGGTAATGGAACTGAACAGAGTGTTTGTGGCTTGAGTGCTGCAGTAGAGCTTTTCAGTGCATAGGAGAAAATCAGACAGTGATAGTATATGAAAACTGGTATCTAGGAATCTTCATCCTGGGAGGCCAGCTCATAAGGAGCTGCTGCAATGAGATGTAAAAGAGAAGGAGTTGATGCAGCTGTATTTGCAGGCAGAGCAGAGGTGTTAATAGACAGATGCATCAGCAGAGGAGATGTTAAGAAAAATAAATTGGGGTTACAGTGATGATTATAGAACTGGAAGCCAATGGGGCAGAGAAGATAGAAGTGACATATGATGTAGAAAGAGGATTAAAATTTAAGAGATTTCACTGGAGAAAGTTGATAAAAGTCACATATCTTTATGGTTAGACAAGCAGAGCAAGAGATCAGAGCAGTTATCACTGACATCCAAACCCGAGGGTCCCAAAGCACTTACGAAACGTTATTCACATAATATCTGCATGCTGGTGGTTTTCTTAGACCAATTTAACAAACTAGAAAGCTAAGGAAAGGAGATTTGTGTTTTTGCCTGAGAATCACAGGTGGAGATGATAGAGATGGAGATGAGATAGAGATAGGGACATAAATACAGAAAAACCCTCAGTGGTCCTCTCTTCTTATATTCAGATTCATATAACTTGAGGATCAACATAAAAGATGGTTTAAACATCAAATATTCAAATACTACAGGAGAGTCATCTCTAGTGTGACACTGTGACCAGAAAGGAAGGAAGAAGGAGGGAGATACAGGACACAGAGGTCTAACAATTAAACCCAGTAGGTTTCCATGTAAAAGTGGTGTTGGTCCTGCCCTGAAAGTGCATAAAACCCCCCTGTGTTAGACAGGAGTGGAACTCTGGTGGGGTCAAGTATGAGGTTATAAAGCTGCAATACATAACTCCCTCAGTTTCTGACCTATATCCTCTTCCAAGCAATATGTTGTGCAAACAATTCATTTAGCCTCATAACACTCTTACAAAATAAAATGTTCATTAGTTTGTGGAGGCACTGAAAAATTCAAAACATAATTGCAAAGTCCACCAAAGTGAAAGTATTTTCATGATTTTAGTGGGATATGGGTGCTGTTATAGATGAGTTGGGTACCCATGGATACCCAAGAAACCTGTTCCAAATTGAGTCTTGAAGCTAGAACTGTGCTTTCCATGTAGGACTCCCTTTTCTCATGCAAATGTTTCTTCTTTGAAATTTTTTCTACTTGAAGATGGTTGGAAAAAGAAAGTGTCATCTCATGAGCCCTGTGGGTTGATTTCTTCAAAAAGAAAAGGCTTTCTTCTTTACTTGAAAGAGATAATGGGAGAAGACTGGGATTCCCAGGATGAATTTTCCATGATGATAAATTGCTGGGATGTGAACTGCTTTCCCTCCCTTTCTCTTTCCATGCTGCACTGAGGTTTGCATGTACAGCAGCCTCCTAATCAATAGGAATAGGAAAAAAAAAAAAAAATCAATGCCAGCAACCCATTAGCTCTAGAGAGGGCAGGCTGCTAACAAGTCACTCTAACTGGATTTCCAGTATTTGGTAAAGTATCCTCAGTGATGATATATGCATACATATATATACAAACCTCCTGAATAAGACTAGCAGAGAAAATAAGTTGTGAGAACACCCTCCCTCCCACCAGCATGCCTATCCTCATGTATTTGCATAACTGTACTAAACTAAAGACACTATCCCCCCACTCAGATGCTGTCCCTCGTAGTTTTCCACTCCAGAGTACACAGTTTTCTACACTTGATCTATAATCCCAGGTTACCTTCATGCTGGACCATCATGTTATAAATAAATACATGCCTCTACACACCCTTACTCCTGCATAAACCACACACCATAGAAATCCAATCTGAGACCCACTTATTCACAAGCATACAGCCAGCCATTCCTTCTCCTTTGCTGTATCCCCAGATCCTTCACGGAAATCCTCTTTTTTTCTTCCCATTCATATTCAAAGCCAGGCACAGATAGTTCCCACTGAAATCCACATACATCTAACCCTAGAAGCATATTCTAGGAAAGGAAAAGTTGGTGAAAAGGTTATGGCATGGGTCTTGTAATCAGAATCTGTGCTATGGTCAAGGCACGGGGAAAGGTTCTTCAGAATGGATCAAAGAAGCAATGGGTCTCACTGCCCATTGTGAGTGAAATATGGACACAAATAACTGTCTTGGTCCCAATAAAGCCTTTGTCCATTCATCCACTGACTGTGACAAGGATAGACTCTCATGCCTGAACTGCCTCTCATGGAAGGGATGGTCTCTCCTGGACAGCTTCAGAACCCATGAGTTAAAAAAGTCACTATCTCGTGACAAACAGGTTTATGAAACTCCTGTGAGGAAATGTGCATTGGCTGTGGTTTGGTTCTTAAAGAAAAAAGCCCATTTTCCTGTGAATACACCAGTAATCAACTGCAAAGAAGGCCCTTTTTTTTTTTTTTTTTTTTTTTTTTTTGAACTTAAGGTTTTCAGAATCTTCCTGGAAGATCAACACAATGATAAATGCGGAGGGAAAGGTGAGGCCTACAGTGAGGATGGTTCATGTTGACACTGATTGATATTCTGTGATATCAAGTTTTCTCCCAGTGTAAAGGGCATAGATGGGAACAGAGAATAGAATCCTGTGCAGCCTTATCTATTCAGTATCTTCATTTAAAGCCACAGTCCGGCCCAAACATGAGCTTTTGCCATCTGGTCTTCAGCAGTCACAGAGGTTCACTGGAGCTTCCTGTATGGGGCAGACTTGCTCTCCTAGGTCTGGTGGTACTGACACAGGTAACCCTTCTGCAAGCCAGCTGTACACACTTTTGTCTTCTTTAGGACATCCTTAGCTCTTCTTCATTCAGATAATTTAGAGTATTAGGGGAGGAATATTGAACTTCTAATTTCTCTGATGCTCAGCAATAAATCAGGATTAAAAGAGACTCTTGAAGGAACATCCCAAGAAAAACAAGAGAAATGGTTAGTCTCTGGGATAGGTTATTTAATCCCTCTGACTTTTCAGAGGGACAAATCAAGAGAAGCATGTATTCCAACACCTATTCAGGAGTTCAGTGAGTGGACAATCTTAGAAAATTCAAAGTCACCAGGTCTCACTGATGTCAGTAACAGCCTACCAATTTTAATGTGAGAAGGGTTTCTTTCTGCAGTTCCGCATAGTCACAGAGGCATCCCATGAGATTTACATGTACTTTAGACACTGTTTCAGAGAAATCCAGCTGCTCTATTGTGGCCACAGAGCTAATATATTAATTCCTAGGATTTAGTTTTACAATTGGTTTAGGGTCCCCAATGTGAATTCCTATAGAGGAAGTATCACAGAATCACAGAATCATCTAACTTGGAAAAGACCTTGAAGATCGTCTAGTCCAACCATTAACCTCACACTGACAGTTCCCAACTACACCAGATCCCTCAGCACTATGTCAACCCGACTCTTAAACACCTCCAGGGATGGGGACTCCACCACCTCCCTGGGCAGCCCATTCCAAAGCCTAACAACTCGTTCTGTAAAGAAATACTTCCTAATATCCAGTCTAAACCTTCGAGGCCATTCCCTCTTGTCCTATCACTTGTTTCCTGGTTAAAGAGACTCATCCCCAGCTCTCTGCAACCTCCTTTCAGGGAGCTGTAGAGGGCGATTAGGTCTCCCCTCAGCCTCCTCTTCTCCAGACTAAACACCCCCAGTTCCCTCAGCCACTCCTCGTATGACCTGTGCTCCAGACCCTGCACCAGTTTAAGTAGGTTAAACACATCAGATTAAGCCAGTCAGATGCTAGACTGGAGCATTATGGTGATGCACAGAAGAGTACACCATGGATAGAAATTGTGGAGAGGTAATATTCTCTGCCTTGGGAATAGAGGCCTATTTTAAAAAGAAAGCAAACCACATCTATTTAGGCTTCTAACTCCATGTTCAGACATCGACATCCCATGCTCACCACTACTGCATTCTTTGACAGGACACTTTTCCAGGTTGCTTGTGTCTGTTAGATAATACTGTTCAGTTGCCATTTTTCCAGTAGCCAGTCTGAAGCAACAAAGCACTTCTCTGTTTTACAGACCATTGAGACTCTTCTCTGCAACTGACCTATATTAGTTATAAGCTTCATTCGTTCTGGCCTGCACTCCTCTCTCTTCTCCCACATGGAGCACATGCACTGCTCCTCCCCCTCGAACAAACACCTTTACACATCCAAGGACATTGTAAAAATAAAATGATCACAACCTGGCCCTCCGGGAACCTCAGTTTTACAGTTTGTCCCGCTCTGATGCCAACAGAATTCACAACCCAGTTCAAGAGAGACAGACAGTGAGTGAGAGAAAGCAGGCAGACAGGCACAGTCAGAAGGAGATGGAGGAATTGGGGAGAGATAAAAAGGAGCAGAAGAAAAGAAACAGGGCAATCAGAAGGAATAAGCTGCTGCAACAAGGGAAGGCATGTAAAATAGGAGTCTAGAACACCACAGAGAAAGGGGGATGGCATTACAGGAAAGGGTAAAAATTTAAAATGATAGAAAGTTGAAGGAAGAGATAAAGGAGGAGATAAAAAAGGACAGAGGAAAGGACAGGAAAAAAAAATGGTCAAAGGGAGGGGTGCGACGTCAAGTCAGTCAGCAAAGCAAGGTGGTGTCTGTGGCCTGAGGTGGAAGAATTAAGAAGGTGCCTGCGAATACAGGAACTGCTTTTTCACATCTCCTTTTCCATTGAGAATACACTGTGAGGAAAAGGGCAAGAGGAGGAGGAAGAAAACGATAAATAAACGCCTAAGCTGACATCTTAAACAGCTCCTAGCAGTCAAGCAGATACACTGTAAATAGGCAGACCACAGGTTGTAAATGCTCAAGTACACATGCAGTTCAGGCAGGAAACAGTCTGCACTAGCACAGTGGCATTTACACTCCCCAGTCCACCAGCTTTCTCTTGGCACTGCCAGTGAGCCCTGCATACATAAAAATGCTTCTGTTTAGTACTGGGGAGTTGTGCTCTCATCTCTGTGCTGCATCCTCTCTCAGGTTCCAGTAAGAAAACCTCAGCCCAAAACACGAGTGCTGTTAGTCTCCCTTCTTCTCATATGAACCCCCTTCCTCTCCTCTGCTTGATCCCAGTTCTTGTTTCCACTCTGAGGGCTGCCTTGCCTTCTCATGCCTCTTTTCCCCATGGTTCATCTCTAGCCTTACTCTTGTTCTGCTGCTTCATCTCTGTTCCTCTTTTCTTATGGCTCTTCTCCCTCACTGTCATTCATTCAGCTCCCCCTTACACAGGCCTATATAAACAGACACCCCCACCACCCCCCCCAGTCTCTGTAGTTATCCACTTACCTATTACTGTAGTACTTAGCTGACACACATCTCTCTCCCACAGACAATCCATCTATTTCCACACCACACACCTGCCAAATCTGCCTGTCTTTCCTTCCTTTACAGCCTTTTTCTTGCTGCGCCCCAGCCAGCCCATTTATTTGTCTCCCTCTGCCAAGTTGTTCTGTCTGTCCCTTTCTACGATCTATTACTCTTTCCTTCTCCCCCACTCTGCACATGTCTGTCTGTCCCTCCTTCCCACAGTTCTCTCCAGCTGATACACACACGTACCCTAGTCCATCTCTCTCCCCTTCTTCCCTCCCCTTCGCACAGTTCATCTCTTTATGTCTCCTACACACCCAGGCCCATGCTTGCTCTCTCCCATACTGAGAGGAGGCGGCAGCAAAGAATTTGCTGCTGACCGCTGCATTGCTAGGAGGCAAACACATGGCCGGCCTTGTGCAGGCCAGTTTCTGCCTGAGTGCCCCAAGTCACATATCCCCAGCATCATCTCTGGCACTGGGAAAACAGATGGTATAATAAATGAGTGCAGTCTGATAAAAGGAGGAAAGGGTGCCTGCCTCAGATGCCCCTCACCCGCACAGAGACACACATCTAACATGGGCACAGCTCTCTCGCTCCTATACCAGTCCAGTTTTGTGCCAGCTGAACTAGCCAGCTGAACTAGCCAGCTGAACAAGGCACACACTCTGCCCTAGTACCAGATGGAGAGGAGAGGGGTAGGAGAGGGTGGTAGTGGATAGAAAGACTAGTGTTTTTTTTTTCTGACAGCAGCTTATAATCCCATAAAGAAAAGTACATGGGAGGATCTAAGCAGTCTTAAGGTAATGGGGAGGGCTGTTAGCATGGGAGGTGTAGCAGAATTGCGGGGACATACAGTTACAAGACCTCCATGTACAGAGACAGATGGGAGGAAAAAGGCAAGAGGGACAGACAATGTAGAGGAATCAGACATCAAAATAGTTGTGGATCAAGACAGCATCCAGTGATCACTTCTGTCTTGGTGAAGAGGGAAAGCCACCCTACTGGCAGTCTTAGCTGGGAGGGCCATCAAGAGCAATGACTTAGTCCACTTAAGGTAAATATCTCCAGGTCTCAATAGGCACAGATACTAGATGACAGAGTCTACATTACTCTGCTTTTGCTCATACCAGAACTGTCCTCCTGCCCTCACCCAATTTCATGACATTGTCCAAAAATGTTCCTTTACCTCCTCCACCACCTCCCCAGACATCTGCAACCAGACTTGCAGCATCCCTTTCTCTGCATTTACCTCAGTTACAAGAAGCCTGCACTTTTTACCCACTTCCAAGCCCACCAACTTTCCTTCCCTATCTAACATTTTCATTCATTGCAGCCTGATCTCTCTCTGACATCAGCACTGGAAAGCATTATCTTAACCCTGTAAGACATCTTTCCTAGATACTTTATTCTGCTCTCCTTACAAGCTGATTTTATGCCTGACGCTTCAACTGCAACCTGAATTTCAAAACTTCCAGTTTCAGTCCACAAACTGAAGCCACCCAAAATCACAAAAACAAAGTCCTAGAAATAGCACACAGTGCCATGCACAACTGTTAGACTAAGAGAAAGTGATGCTTCACAGGAATCAAAATAAATTAGCAAAAGCACAGAAAAGAAACCGACACAGAAAACAGATTCCTCCCATGCAGAGCTGAAGGCGTTTTTTATTGTAGGTAATTTTATTCATGAACAGAGTGATTTCTATCTGCTTTAGATTGATATCACACACACTGCACTTTTCTACTTTTTGAGGTTAAATATTGATAGTCTGGGGAGGTCTTCCACTATATGAACCAATCACAAAGTTTCAGTTGTGAGATGTCAGTGCTCAAGTTGTAGTGGACACTTCTGCTTGGTCAGTTGAGCAGATGAACATAATGCATTCAGGATGCTGCAGTACAATTAGGCATAAATTTATGTGTTTAAAAAAGGGTTTAAACAAATAGATCACCTCACTTTCTGGCAAAAGAAAATAGAGGTAGCGTTGGAACTAATTTGTGTCTTAAATGATACAAAGATGTGTGGGTAACAATTGTAGGCATCTATTTCCCTCCACTCAGAAATTCCCTCAGAAGAAATGTACTCAATTTGAATTTCCAACATCTCTTCACACACTTCCACCCTGATAGTCTGATAGTGTCCTTAGCTTATCTACTCTTTTTTTCTGGTCTCACCTGGGTATGCTGGCTCCAGCCACTGATCCTTACAGCATCACAGCTTGTTGTTCTTATCTCCCCACACTACTCCTAGGCTTATCATTCTGGATTCTCGCTATTGTCTTATTAAATCCCAGAGTCAACCTTGTCATGCAAGCCTTAATGCATACTGTCTTGTTCTAAGGCAGGCCCTACATCTTGAACCTAAACTGATGGTTACCACTGACCTTACTCATCATGGCTTTGAATTCCACAAACTGACCTTGGTCCCAAGACTCTTTGCCCTGAAAACCTCTGTTCAGTTATTTATTCTCACCACCTGCCCTCCCACCTGCAGTGTCACCCAGCTCTATCCTGTATTCTCATTTTCCCTCAATGGCTCATGCAAAAATCACTTTTCCTCCCACTTTATTTCCATACCTCATTCTACAAGCCAGGAAAAGTCTTGCATCTTTCCACCCCTAATTCCCCACCTCCAATTCCGCCTCAGCAAATCCTTGGGGCTCTTCAAGAAGGAATATAAACCCCACTCTTTCCTACATATTCCTATTCCTCTACTGCTCCTGCATTTCCCCTGTTTGGGGCACAGCAGCTGATCAGTTCTGCCTATATACCTATTCTGCTCACAGTGCTTAACTCAAAGTCCTCATAAGGTTAATTTTTCCAGTACTTGATTAGTAGAAGATTACAGGCTCCACATTTCTCCAACTGATGCATATCTGGCTGGAGGGAAACTCATCAAACTGACCCCATCCCTGACCCCAGCTTGACATGTAGGGTCTGTCATATTTCCCTTTTAAACATTGCCAGATTTGGATTTGATCTCAGAGACCAGGAAAGAGAGCAATTCCAGGCTTCTCTTGAGAAACAGCTCTAGGGGAGGAAATATGTGAAGCTGTGACAAAAGAGAGGAAGACCCCCAAGGAGTG